>NC_047665.1:62060641-62424808 GCF_011762505.2 Arvicanthis niloticus | reverse complement strand
GGGTAAATCCCAGGGTGACTGGATTGTTTTGATGCTCTCAGAAAAGGGGGCAGGGGCATCAATTTTCTTCTTTGTGCACATCTGTTCAATCTGGAAGTGACAATACCATTCTCTACTAGACTTTACCATTGAAAACTTAGAGGTACATCACTCTGGGTACAGACAGGCTTAATATTGAGGCTGCAGGAAATGTCTCCATGGGCAAATTGTACCTGTCCTTCAGGGTGCCTGTCATCAAGAACTCAGGACGCAGAACACATAGGACCCTTTCAGGCTGCCTGCCAATTATTCCACAGAGAAAGAGGAGGGGATGGACAAATGGCGAGGCATGCGGCTGTCACTCTGGTGGCATGATTATGGAAATTTTACATTTTGTATGTCAAATGGTAACTTAATTCAAAAATAGAAAATTGCTGCAGGCGCATCTCACCCGCTGTCATCCGAAGCCTGCTGGGCAGCCCGGCACTCCTACAAATAGTAGTGAAATAAAATCTGAGAATAGTGAATGACTTGGCACGGGAAAGAAGGGTCCCAAGCATGTCCCTGGACTTTCAGATCAGTTTCTGCTATGTCCTCAGACACTCAACCATGTCTACAGCAAACTAGAGGTTCAACAAAATTACAAATTACTTATTCCAAGTAAGATTCCTGCTTCTCATTATCTTGTTATACATTTCTGAATATGCAGGAAGGAAGAGGATCCTTCTTTGTTGTATTTTATTACTTTTATTTGGTATATGTATATATGATTTGTGTGTGTGTGTGTGTGTGTGTGTGTGTGTGTGTGTGTGTGTTGTGTGCATGTTTGCATGCAAGTGCACATATATGTGCAGGCCAAAGGTTGTTGTCTCTCACTAAACCTGTTTCCGGTTCAGCTGGCCAGCAAGCCCCAGCAACCCCCAGCAAGCCCCAGCCAGCCCCAGCAAGCCCCAGCCAGCCCCAGCCAGTCCCAGCCAGTCCCAGCAAGCCCCAGCCAGCCCCAGCAAGCAAGTCCCAGGGTCCTGTCTGTACCTTCATAGTGCTGGAATTACAGGCGTGCACTACCTTACCTTTTACGTGGGTTCTGGAAACTGAACCCAGGACCTCTTATTTGAGCTGCTAAAGTACTTGACTGACAGAGTCATCTCCCCAGCCCGACTGCATTTCTTGATAGCTAATGTCTTCTATAGGATGTAGCCACTAGGCCATCTGCACTGACTAGATGGTCCTTTTGGCCCATAACCCTAAAGCAGATGGAAGTGTGGCAGAGCGTAGTTCCCAGGAGTGCCTGTCTGGTGCTCCCTGTGCCTCACAGCTGCCACCAGCTAGCACTTTGTGAAGTGGAAAAGGTGTCATAGGAGACCATACAGTCCTTACTCATCCCTGTATGCAGAAATAATTAAGAAAGAGCCACTAAGGTAAAAAGGTAACCTCTCAACTCCTAAAAAGGTCTTTGTTTTAATGCCTTGATTAAGAGAGGGAGAGAGCATTTAAATCATTTGCCAAGATGTAAATGCCAACCCAAATACTCACATGGAAATTTTGATTTTTCCTTGATTAGAGTTCAGAGTTCAAAGTTTTCTTAAAAAAAAAAAAGTGGAAGCAGAAAAAAAGAGTTGTAAAATCAGCTAATGATAGGCTGAATGTAATCACCCGTTTACTTCCACTTTTTAAAATAGATTTCTGAGCTATAATTTTAAAGCCTGAATGAAACGCAGTAGAAATGGACTCTAAACATGATCCTGGGAGAAAATCAGTTACGGCTCTTAATACCTCTAGCTTAATTTAAATGTTCCAAAGGAATTGAAATCTCTTGAACTTTCAACACTGCCAACTGCATCAGAATCTAAAGAGCAAACTGTGTTCGCTTTCATCAGCTGCTATGCAGTGTCATCTGTGTGAACAGGCTCCGCATGCTTCCAGGGCCTATAGAGGCTTGGACTCCTTCATGCTAGCTTCACTTTTTAAAAAAGATAGCCCCGGAGGATACAGAAAGGGCTCCGTCAGTAAACGGCTTGCAGCAAAAGCATGAGAACCCATGTAAGGTTAAACACCATGGTACTGTGCTACACAGTGAGACCCTGTCTGAAAAACTAATTTAAAAGGAATAAAACTAAAAAGAAAGAGAAAGATGTGCTTACTTACTGACTTTTAGAAAAGTAGAAAATCTGTACTTCCTACTGTTTTGCTCTCCAGGCTTGAGACGGTGGCATCAGCTTTCCAGAAGAAACTTAATATCTGGGCTTCTAGCCAGAGTCCAACACGCTTTCTCATCCTCCCTCAATAAAATATGAAATAAAATATTAAAAGGCTTCAAAATTTAATTACTAATTAATTTAAATAGGTATATGCATCAGTACACAACATGTAAAGAAATTTTTCTCACTATTCCTGAAAAAATACAGTGTACCAAGTGCTTACATCTACATTGTTTTGGATTCTGTAAGCAGTACAGAGTGATTTAACTTCTGTTTCTTAAACTGTGAGCTGTGACCCCATGGTCCCAGAAATCAAACAGAGGTCATCAGACTAGCAGCAAGCACCTTTACCCACTGAGCCGTATCTTTGACTCGTAACAGTTTCAATGTTGTTATTGTTGTCATTGTTGTTGTTGTTGTTGCTATTGTTGCTGTTGTCATTGTTGTTGTTGTTCGATGCTGGACCTCATGTAATTCAGACTGGGTTTCAAACTCAGTATACAGCTGAGGAATATAATTTTTAACACTTGCTCTTCCGGCCTCTACCTCCCAAGTACTTGAATTACAGTCATGTGTGGCCACACCCAACTAACCCAAAAAAAAAATTTGTGCCGGCACCCACCAGCGTTGTTGCTGTGAGCACCATGTGTCCATATTGAGGTGTCACTGTCACAGCACAGAACACCCGCGGCATTCTGATGACTCTCCCTCAAACTCCTGGGCTCAGATTTGCATATGAGGAAACAGCATTCTACAGTACAAAGATGCTGCCCTTTCAGAAACACAACAGGTTAATATGCTCCTACCATCATTCTTCTGCGTGTAGCTACCAAAGTAGCGCATCTTTCAACTGTGTCGTTAGTACATTTGATTTTAAAACTTGCTGCTTAAAAAAAATGGCCAACTTGAGTTTTATAAAAGATGGTTATTAAAGAAATTATGCTTGAGGTTACTAAAGAATCTGCAACAATTTCCAAGAAGCCCCTAAATATAGTTGTCATTTTGTACCACATATTTCTATGAAGTGGCAGTCTCAACAACATAGATGATAATAAAACTGAAATATTGATCAACTCTAAAAATTATAGATGTTCTGCATCCTGCAGTATCAAATATCCAGTCAGGATTTAATTTCATATATAAAAATAAACAAGCACACCCATCTCATTAGTATTCACATTTGCTTTAGTCATTTTATACATACACATATATCAAAGAATTGTCTTAAGATAATTTTTATGATTTATTATCAGTAAATGTTTAATTTAGATACTTGTTTTGTATCCCTGTATACCTAAAGTTATCTAAAAATGTATTGAATCTAAGGGGTCATGAGTGAAGAAGGCTTAAGAATCCCTAATGAAACTGTATGTGAAGGCTTGAGAATGGCTCAGAGGGTACAGGCCCCTGCCACCAAGCTGGATGACCAGGGTTCTGTGACCCTCGGGCCCACACAGTGGAAGGAGAGAACCAACTTCTGAAATTTGTTCCCTAAACTCCATACACATGCCTGTATGCAGGCAAACCTACACAGACACACACACACACACACACAAACACCATAGACACAAAATATATTTTCAAATGTGGTGAAAACTTTAAAGTATGTATGAGTGTGTGTTCAAGCATGTACAATCACCATAGCATCTGACACAGGAGCTTGAGCATGCATGGGCTCTGGTCTGGGAGATGGTTCCTGGGATCCTGCCATGAATACTGAGGAAAATCTGTACCTGTGGTGAAAGACCCCATCGGTGACACTTCTCTGGAGCTCTAGGAATCTGGATTCTGGGCCTTGCCACAGCCAACCCAGGGGCATTTTCTGATTCCCAGCTTTCCTTGTTTCCCTGAAGTTTTTCTTCACATTATTTCTATGATAATTCAACATGCAAAAGCATACATGGGACATATTTGATGTGAACATTTTCCTCTCCACTGTAGTTTTCAGATCTCTGAAGTCAAGAATTTCTTCTTAGAACTACACACAATGAGGAAACAATTAGATACAGCAAAAAAAAGTAAATATCCTTGTGTAGCATATTTAAACATTTTTATTACATTTATGTAATTATTTGCACACACACACACACACACACACACACACACACACGGGCATTCTTGTAGATGTCAGAGGACAACTTATGGGAGTCGGCTCTCTCCTGTCAGGTGGGTTCCAGGAATTGAACTCAGAATGTTGAGCTTGGCAGCAAACACCTTTACCCACTGAGCCATCTCACCAGCCCAAACAGCACATTTTTAATCACACATTGTATCCCAGCTGTCAGGCAGATGTGCTGATCGAGCATGTGAGATTATATGAGGTAAAAGGAACCTTTAGTAAAAACCAACAAAACGCCAGCCTTTCACTATGATATGCTCTGTGTTTCATTGGGCAGAGTGTCCTTCACTAAAAATAGCATTTAATGATGGGAGAGAAATATAAATCAAAAAATATTATCATTCTGCCTCTTGCCTCAAAAGAATGTTGCTGGTTTATGATTTACTATCATAAAATGTTTCATTTGTATAACTGTTTTATAAGATCATAACCAACAATAGAAAAGTAATCAGATTAGTAAGGTAGGGTATTTGCACACACAAGTGAACTTTTGATTGATAGTAGACGTTGGCATTGGAGGGAAATCTGCACAGGCTGGCTGTGTTCCATTCTGGCTCAGTGGTCAAAGTTCAAGTCATCATTGAGCTTTCCAGAAAGGATGGGGGAACCAAATGGAAGCGCTGAGCACAGAGCCAAAAACAAACACAGCCAAGAAGTGAAAAGGTGGTGAAGGCTTTATTATCTGCAGCAAGTGAAGAGGGCTTTTCTTCTGGGCACTTAGGTGTGTTCTGACAGACAGGCACATTAGGGCATGTGTGAGTTCCCGAGCATGCTCATCACAAGGTCATAGTTCAAGAAGAAAAGGTGGGCACATTTAGGGGCATGCTTCTCTCAAAGATCATGGAGTTCATGTTTGGAATAGTAAAATGGCAAACAGGAGCATCTCTGCACATGCTCAGTTTGCTTCATAAGATTGAACCAGGAATGCCTCTGGGCAATGCTCAGCTTCCTCCAAAAAGCTTTAGCTGAACAAAAAGAGAAGAGTCTTAAAACATGCACTAATATAGGATTTACCCAGTAATGGTGCCTGCTTCACTTCACAGTTAATAGAAGGACCTGTGCAGTCTGGCCAGCCATGCCTTTAGGCAGACATGCAAGCCTGGCTAAGCAGAGATGGCCTGACTGTACACTCTGTCAGAACTCTCTTTCAAAAATGTCTGCCTAGCTCCTGCATTATGCCAGACTCCTCCTCTAACCTACAGCCGAGAACAAAACATGATAATATCCAGCTCCTGGAGACTTCCTTTTGTAGGGACCCAAGTGCACAGGAACAAAAGCAGATAGAAAGCCATACTGTGTAAGTTGATGAGCAACAGAGCAAAGAAAATAAAACAATCTAGAGGCTAGCTGGACGCAGCAAGAAAAGGGATCCTGTTCACACTGGGTACCACGGAGCACTTTTCTGTGACAGACGTTTTAATACACCAGGTCTTCATGTTTGCTCAGCAAGCGTTTTGCTTGCTCATCCGTCTCCCCAGCCCCTGCCTTGTGTTGTTTTACTGCTTGTTTGAGACAAGGTCTCACATAGCCTAGGCTGGCCTTGAACTCATTGTGTGGCTAAGGATAACTTTAAATTCCTGATCCTCCTGCCTCTACTTCCCAAGTGCTGAGATTATAGGCATGTGCCACCATCTATGTGCCACCATGTTGCGTAGCTGCTAATAAAGTCTAATTATGGTCTGCCCAACTCTGCTAAGTTTGCTGGTTAGAACATGAGGTTGTGTTGACATGGGCATTGAATTCATCCCCTGGTTTGGAGATATGTGTGCATGTGTGTGTGCATGTATGAACAGAAATGTCACCTTCCATTCGTGAGAAGAAAGGCCTGGTCAGTAGAGTTCAAGTGTGAAGTGTTACACCATGTACTGGCTGGTTTTGTGTGTCAACTTAACACAAGCTGGAGTCATCACAGAAAAAGGAGCCTCCCTTGAGGAAATGACTCCATGAGATTCAGCTGGAAGACATTTTCTCAATTAGTGATCAAGGGGGAGGGACCAGCCCATTGTAGGTGGTGCCATCCCTGGGCTTGTAGTCTTGGGTTCTATAAGCAAGCTGAGCAAGCCAGGGGAAGCAAGCCAGTAAGTAACATCCCTCCATGGCCTCTGCATCAGCTCTTGCCTCCAGGTTCTTTCCCTGTGTGAGTTTCTGTCCTGACTTCCTTTGGTGATGAACAGCAATGTGGAAGTGCAAGCTGAATAAACCCTTTCCTTCCCAACTTGCTTTTTGGTCCTGATGTTTTGTGCAGGAATAGAAACCCTGACTAAGACAAATCGGTCGTTTAGAAGAAGTTAGTGTCACACTCAGGAGCCCCCATGTAGAAGCTGAGCTCTGTTCCTTGGCAGTGTGTCTTGGCCCAGGGTTTTGTTGACATCTGAAAAACTGTCAAGCCATTTCTCCACTGATTCACTGGCTATGCTCTTACGGTGAAAAGAAGGACTTAAGTGTCTTCAGGGAAGCGTACGTGACTGACCTCTGAAATTCACACATACAGAGAAGCAGAGCTAATGAGCTCACCCGTGGAAAGTCTCACTCAACATAGGCCTTCCATGCCCCCCCCCACACACACACACCCCTGCCATGCTGTTTGTTAGGTGACCAGGATGCATGCTCCTTATTTCTCTCAGGAAAAGTGTGTGCTCACTCCAGGTTAGCTGCGTGGATCAAGTGCACCTTTACACGCCATTTTCCCCTCACTTTTTACGATCCTCGTGGTGGGTTATAATACTGAATGGCAAATCAATCCTGCCGTTTGAATACAGTCTACTTATTGCCGACAATTACTGTAGGCTGAAGAAGTCGTAAATAGGACAGACATGGCAGGAAGAGGCGACGTTTCTGTCGTGTGCCTCATCGTAATGATTCCGTCCTGTTCACTACCTCCTAGAGAGAGGAGAAAAATTACAGAGTGCTGAAATTGTTGGTTTCTAAATAATTTTTAACTGGTGTCATACAGTGTTGATTTTATGTCCTGCTTGGGCATTTACTAGTCAGAAGCAGTATGATCTAGTTATTAAAGTGGTAAATCTGGCACTTTACCCTCTGCTTTGTGGAGACTTAAGGCCGATGAGGCATTTTGCTCTTAAAGTGACGTTCTCTTGGCTGGTGGATGAAAACCACTTTCTCTAGTCCCATAAAGCAAGCAACCATCTGTCTTTGGCCCCATGTTCATTTTTTTGTGTAGCCTTGAACGGTAATCAGCTTTCTTCTAGAAAATAAAGAGATTGGATTCTGGGTGTTGCCTGGTTCTACAAGTTTTCATCCACCTTAAGGTCCTGCCCGGCCACAGGCCTTGAAGAACACAGCCTCTCTACTGCCACTGTACCTTACTTCTCTCCGCTTCATCTCACTCTCATCAGGCATGGACAGTGAAGTCGTCCCTGTCTTGTTTAGCTTGGGATGCTAACATAAAAGGCTGAGCAGCTCAAAGAGAAGGTTTTCCTCACTGTTCTGGAGGCTGGGGGAGGGGGGTTTGTCTATGATCAAGATGCCAATAGATTTGATTCCTGAGGGTCCGCTTATGGCTGTGGTATTGGTCTGCCCTTACTTTGTGCAGAGAATGAGCTCTGCTCTTGTTTTTTTTTTCTCCTTCCCATATTCTCTCTCTCTCTCTCTCTCTCTCTCTCTCTCTCTCTCTCTCTCTCATATGTTTGTGTATGCATATTCATGCATATTCATGTATATGCACATACATGTATATGTGGACCTGTATATATGGGTGTACATATATTTGTGTGTATGTAACTTCATAACTGTGTGAAGTTGTATTTACATGTGTGTACATACATGTAGACAAGTTATTCACCTTGTTTACTTGAGACCAGATCTGTGGCCTGGGACTCAATAGATAGGCTTGTCTAGCTGGCCATGAGCCTCCAGGGATCTACTTGATCTGTTTTTCTAATACAGGGAATGGAAAAACAGGCACATGCCACCAGGACAGGCTTGTTTCACATGGGTTCTGGGCATGGGACTCAGGTCTTATGCTTTCAAGATAGGCACTCTACTAACTGAGCCAAATCACTAGTCCTTCTCCTCTTCTCTTGTAAAGGCATAAGTTACATCCTGGGGTTCCACCCTTATGAACTAAATCTAAATTCATGTGGTCATATTGAGGGTGAGATTTCAGCATATGATTGGGGGCGGGGGGAGGCAGTAGCACCAACATCCAGGCTATAGCAACAGACAAGGAACAGAGAAACTGTGAGACTGATCTACACAGTGTGTCGTAGAGTGTTTGCTACTGTCCACATCAATGTTTATAGACACAACTGTCTCCTTAGGTATTAAAGATGGAGAGATTTTCACATGATAACTGCTATGTACTAAATGTGCCCCCTCCAAAGTCAGGTCAAGGCTCCAGTTTCTCATAAATAGGATCAGAACCCTGTACAAGAGACCCCCCGCCAAAGGGTCCCTTTTCTCTTCTACCAAGGCAGCTTCCTACAAGTGGGAAAAGAGGCCTCATTAGAACCCGAGCAAGCTGGCACCCTGAGTTCAGACTTCCACTCTACATAGACATAAAAATAAGTGGCCATTTAAATTTTTTATTTATGTGCTTGGAGAGGGTAAATATGGGTCATGGTACATATTCAGAGGTCAGAGGATAACTAGTAGGTATTGACTATCTTCTTCTACCATGTGGCTTCTGGGAACTACATAGGTCACTGGTTGTGGCAGGAAGCACCTTTCCTCACTAAGCCATTTAGCCAGCCCTAAATGGCTATCTTTTATGAACCACTCAGCCTATGTCAACTTATTACGGTAGCCCAAGTAGCTAAGTTTAGTAAAATGGGATATGTTGACAAGCATGCTTTTAAGCTTTTATTTGATGGAAGTTGCCCCTCTAGTACTGGCACATCTATGCAGAATTGGTCACATTTAGGCCTGCAGGAGAGTTCAAAAGACAGAAATAAAAGTCAAATGCTGAACATAAAAAGTGACTTCTGGATCCAAACAAACAAAATATGTGTAAGAGAGGTGAATGATCTTATATTGTATAAGCTAGACTTGAGTCTGCCGGGGGCTGGAGATTCAATACAACCTTTATTTAAATGCTTACGATTTTACAATGGATATTTTTCTCTTACATTATATTACACAGCACACAAAATGCATTGCTGGTCATTTGAAGTATTTTCTTAACTCTAAGTCTAGTGATATACATCTTTGGTGTAGCTGTACTGTCAATGTATTTTTGAAAGGTTTGGAGAGATTTCTGCATGTGTTTTCATCTCTTGGAGCCTTCCTTTCAAATCATTCATGATGTTACTACCCAGAAATAAAGTAGAGCACATAACTGGAAAATATAAGAATCTAGTTACTCATCAACTCATCAGCAGGATGATCAATGAATGGCTTTCTACACAGAACGATACCCAACTGGAGTGTAAACAACGTCACAGACATCTGGCCCATGTACAGCTCATCATGCTGTGACAGGACTGTTCTTTTCTGTCTTTTCTGCTGAGGCAACTCCCCTATCCTTTGAATGCCATACTGGATGGCATCTTTGAAGCTCATAGGTCTATAAAAATTATAACTAGGTGAGAATCAAATGCAGGGAAAGTGGATGATGTACCATCTTTCCCTCAATATCAAACTAGATGTCACACTGGAAATGAAGACAAATCTCTAAGGTCTAAAAATGTTTCTAAAAGCAAAGAAGTCTAGGATAGACTATACGGCTACCATATAAAATGATTTAAATATTTGAAATTTAAATATTTGAAATCCTCATGGGTGGGGGCTACCAAGACAGGATCTTACTGTGTCACGTGGTGATGTGTGTTTGAGTGTGACATGTCTCTCATAGGTTCTGCTAGGATGAGGCCTCACTGAAGGAAATGGATCACTGGCGTTGGGTCTTGAGTTTCCTTAGTTCAGCCTGTCACTTCCCCGTTTCCTCTCTATACCCATACTTCTGCTTGGTATTTGTTTCTTGCAATGGTGAGCTTTACCCCCTGAAACTCTGAGCCAAGAGAAAACCTTCCCCCCATAAGTTGTTCTTGATAGGTATTTGGTCACACCAATTAGAAAAAAAGTCACTAATACAGCATCCTAAGTTGTTTAGACCATAGATGCCAAGAGCCATTCATTCAAGCAACAAGGGTTGACTGGTCTCAGTCTGTGCCTGGTACTAGTACTGTTCACAGATCTGAGGATGGACAGAGAACAAAATAGACGAAAACCATCTCTCTGTGACCATCCTTGTCTGGTACACAGAAACATACAATCTAAAAATAAGCAAAACAATGTACTGAGGGGACAAAAATGAAGCAGAAAATAAAGCTAGGGCAAAGAGAGAGTGTGGGAACCATGGTAGGTGGGATGTATCCTTCACAATAGCATGGCCAGTTGGATTCTCTTATTGAAAGAAGTCCTCTGAGCAAGGTAACTGTCCTAATTAGGGTCACTATGCTGTGATGAGACACCATGACCAAAGGAAGTTGTGGTGCAAAGAGTTTATTTATTCTTCTAAATCACTGTTCATCATTGAAGGATGTCAGGACAGGAACTCAAACAGGTCAGGAGCCTGAAGGCAGAAACTGATGCAGAGGACATGGAGGGGTCCTTCTTACTGGCTTGCTCCTCCATGTCTTGCTCAGCCTACTTTCTTATGGAACCCTAGGGTGCCTAGGGATGGCACCACTCACAATGAGCTGAGCCCTACAGCAGAACCTCAGGGAGGCCTTTTCCTAATTGAGGTTTCTTCCTTTCAGATGACTTTAGCTTCCTTCAACTCAACATAAAACTAGCCAGCAAAGTAACTAATTGTTCTTTTCTAAGTGCTTTGTAGTTTACAGTGTATCTGTACACTCTACCCTGTGTAACTAAAGCATCAGTGATAAAACGTTCAGAGTGTTTTGTTCTGTAATTCCTGTAATGACATTTCAGAGTTTTATGCCCATCTTAGAGGACAGGAACCCAAGGCTTGGTGCCTTGCTTCATGCTGCCAATTGTTGCTTTGCCTTTTGGATCAGCATCTTACAGAAATATTGCCAGATTTCCTATAAAGGGTTGATGGCGCGTGTGTGTGTGTGTGTGTGTGTGTGTGTGTGTGTGTGTGTGTTTGCTTATTGTTAAGGTGCTGATTCTGGCAGAATGAAGTCCAGCATTACCCAGTTCTTCTCTTTTGCACTATGCCAACCACAGATTCTATTGACTAACAACGCTTTTACTCATCCCTTGCAAGAAACCAGTGCCACCAGACAGTACCCATAAACATCAAACTCCACGACAGAGTGAATTTTGGTGCAGGCAGGGTTGATACAACAAACACTCTCCACACCGCTAGACAGAGAAAATGTTAAATCTGGGCCATAACCAGGCAGTGGTGGTTGTTGGGTGGGTTGTATAAGATTTAGAATAAGTATTTGTATGTTTTGAATTGACAATGAATGTTGCCTAGGCAGTGATTAGCAGTTAGTTTCCCTATTAGATATATCCTCCAGGACAATAAAGACAAAGATCCCCAAAATCTAGACATGAAGTGGATAGGACTGAGCCACATAGCAAAGGAAGAGTGAAGCCCAGGAGCTCAGGGGCATCTGGCAGCGAAGACTGAAGCATATGGACTTAGGAAGGCAGAACTTATGCCCCAGGTACACAGTCTACAGTGGGTAGCAGGCAGACTGGAGTGAGTAGCTCCAGTGACAGAGACATATCCAATGGAGAAGAGACATATGAGATCTTCAAAAGGCCTTCATGACAGATCTACGGGTGACCACGTTGAGTCAGGAAATCATAGAAAACACAGAGCTGACTTCCATTTTGAAGAGAATTTTTTTTTTCTACCTGACCTGAAGTCCATGCCTTCAAAAGTGGCGAGATTCGGACAATGTTGGGTTTGTTCTCTGAGCGCAAATTATTAGTGTCGGGAAACCACAGTGCCCGGGCCGGCAGCCCTGCTGGAACTTTTTGTTTGCAGCATCTGCTCTCTGACTTGGGAGCCAGAAAGAACCCCAGGGGTCAGGGATCCAGGGGCCTGCAGGAAGTAGAGATTCCCACCACATCAGGGTCACAGGTGACAAGGTGCCTGGACAGGAACTTTCCAGCAATGGAGATCATTCCCCACAGAAAGATATCCACCTGTGACACATCAGAACTGTATAACGCCCTCCCTGAAGTGGCTATGAACTCCCCTTCTGTAAATCCCCCTCCCAGGTACCTATCTACCTCTGCTGGCCCTCCTCAAACCAACAACAAAGAACAACTCTATAGGTAGTGTGGGCTGTTTTTCTCTCTGTTAAATCTAGGCTTTGGGAGGCTAAATACCACAGTCCCATGAACCATGAAAATTAGCCCTGAATTGTACCCCAACTGTAATTGTTGTCACCTTGCTATACCTGGATTTACACCCACTCCCCCAATGTAGTCTAGGGAACTCAAGTCAGTGTAGTGCCTTGGCTGCATCATGAGTATCGGGGTCACACTGACACTGATGGAACTGTTACCTCATCAACTCTGGGCGGTGGTTTATTCCATAATCCAATACTGCTTTTGGAAGTTGATCATCACATTTTAGGCCTCTAGATTCTGGTTGATGACATTCAAGTTCTTCAAAAATCACTAACTGCTTGTTTGCCCTACAGATGTGTGCCTGATTTCATCAAACCTTCATCTCATGCTGTCAAATCTATCATTCACTCTCTTCCACTTGTTTGTCTCCTTTTATTTCTTTTCACTCTTTTGTTTTTTGCTACATGAACAATTTGATTTGTAAATTTGGCCAATGGCTTAAAGCAAATATTTTTTAGTATGTAAATAGACATAACACTGTGGCACACAGCCAGAGACCAGTAGGGCTTTCTTTAAATGATAGCTGTTGCTTCTGTTACTATTACCAGACTTCACAGATTGGCCTTGATAATTAATGGTATTAATCCATTATGCTGTTGATATTGGAAACATCATTCATGGGTTATTGTTTTATGTTATTTTCTCAGTTAAGACTTATGGCTGCTTTTGAGACAGTGTGATACAGCTCAGGCTATCCTAAACTCAGTATATATAGCCCAGGCTATCCTGAAACTTACACTCCTCCTGCCTGAGTCCTAGAATTATTGGTGTGTGCCACCATGCCCAGGTTAGTGGGTATTCTTTATGTGTGGCTGTGCTGCTAGCTACAATCCCTCTATGGTAAGGAAATCGTTTTTATTTTGTCCTCGAGTATTTCATGAGAAACTTTACAAAACTCTCTTACTGAAACCAAAATATTTTCTTCTCCATAATCTTAACAAAGAGAAAGAGAGGTCAGTGTGAACCCCAACTTCAGACAACTAAGTTTGGGCTGTTTACCATGAAGAAAAAATAAAACAAAAGCAGAAATGGGAAGCATTTGGCCCAAGCCTTTTTTTCCTCCTTATTTTTTATTTACTTTACATCTCAATCTTGGCACCACTCCTCTTCTCCCAGTCCCACCCTCACAAGCCCCTCCCCCATTGCTCCTCTTTCTCCCCAGAGAAGAAAAAGACCCACTAGGACATCAGATCACAGCAGGACTAAGAGCATCCTCTCCACTGAGTCAGGGACCAGACAGTTCAGCTAGGGAAGGAGAGCCAATGGCAGGGAACAGAGACTCTGCCTTGATTGTTAGAGGACCCACAGGGGTGAGAACAACCAGGCTAACTTTCATTAGATCCTAGTCACTTTCATAGCCTGAGAGTTCACTCTGTCCTCAACAACGTGAAGACCCTTGAGCCAGCATCACCAGGAGAGAGTCCCTGTCACATAGCAACTCATGGTTACTTAGACTGCTGGTGGTGAAAATATCAAAACATGGACATTCTTGCAAATGGAGAATGAACTCAACTCTACCAGTCCAAAGCTGCTAAATAAATAGAAGTAAAAGAAGGCTCCGGCCTTTAATCCAAGCGCTCGGGAGGTAGAGGTGGGCAGATCTCTAAATCTCTGTGAGTTTGGGACCAGGCTATTCTATGTAGTGAGTTTCAGTACAGTTGGGACTACATAGAGAGACCCTGTCTCCAGAAAAAAAAAACACTTAATACATAAATTATTAATTATTAAACATAAATATTACAAATGCATAACAAATTATTTACTAATAAGACAGAAAAAAAATAAAATCATTTAATTATAGAGAAGGAAGATTTTAATATTCCCTACCACTGTTCCCTGAGTGTGAGAGAAAACACCCACAGTTTTGCTTTGTACTGATGATCAGAAAAGGCTCCCGAGAGATACTTTTGGTGAAACCTTCACACTCTGTGTTTTTAATCTGCGTTTTTCCGGGCTTTGGTTAAGTCTTTGGTCTGTTTGTACTTGTTTTACCTGAAAGAAATCAACAATTTATCTCAGCATTCGCAAACTCCAAGTGGCCCTTGCCCATAGGTGAGGAAAAGGGTGCTCAGGTGCTAATTTTCTTTAAGTTTTCATTGTCTTACACACTTCCTTAAAAAGCTGAGTTTTTAAAACAGATGTTTTGTTTTTCCTCCATGAAACTCCCAGAGGTTTATATGTCTGGTGTTCTTGGTGAATGATGCAACCTTTGCTGGCACACGTAGAAGGCAGAATCATTTGGCATGGCTATGTGTCTGTTACAGTGGGTGCTCAACTGCACCACATGGGATTAATAAATGTTTTGGGATGATGCTAGACACTACATTCATATATTTCACTGAAAAAGATGTATCTCTTATTTTTCCATTAAACCTTTGAAAATCAAGATATATTCAATAATTCAATCATCCTAAATGAAACAAAAATAAAGTAAGGTGGGAGAGCGGAAGCAAAGGAGAAGATGGAGGGAGGGAGGAAGAGAGGGTGAGAGGGAGGGAGAGAAAGAGGAAGGGAGAGAGGAGGGAGGGAGGGAGAAAAGGAGGGAGGGAGGGAGGGAGAGAGGGAGAGAGGGAGGAAAGGAAGGAATTACCATTTTGTTTCTGTCTGATGGAGAACCAAGTTAGTCTGGGTTAATTTGTAAACATTGCAAAGCACAGTAGTTTAAATAATCCAGCATTTATTGAGCTCATGATTGTGAACATCCATAATTTAGGCTGTGCTCAGGATAGTTCTGGTCTGGTGCATCTGTGGTCTGCTGCCAGTCATATTGGCAACTTAGTTAGGCTTTCTTACCTCCTGTGTCTCAAATGAACAACCTAGTTGGCAAGGCATCATCCCATGGCTGCTAGCCAGTACTCCAAGCCTCAGACAGAAGCATGAAAGGTCTTCACAGGCCTAACTTCTGAAGTGGCAACACTGTTTCTTCTTCCATATTCGTTGACCAAGGAAAGTCAGAAAACCAGTACGTATTCAAAAAGAAGGTGAAGATAGGCTACACACACACACACACATACATATATATAATTTTATTACAAAGGGCATAGAAATAAAAGAACAGGGGACTGTAACCACTTTTGGGATACACTGGAACATCTAATGATTGTTCAAGAAAGTATTAAGAACAATTTTAAAGCCAGGTGTAGTGGCACATGCCTTTAATCCCAGCACTTGGGAGGTAGAAGCAGGCAGATCTCTGAGTTTGAGGCCAGCCTGATCTACACTGACCTACAAAGTGAGTTCCAGGACAGCCAGGGCTGCACAGAGAAGCCCTGTTTCACACACACACACACACACACACACACACACACACACACACACAAAACAAACCAAACAAAACAGAAACTGATGATCAACCATGACTATAACCAAGGACTTTACCGAATTTCCCTATGGACATGAGTTTCACGTCTCTGGCAATTGTGAAATTGATTTCACAACATGAGGAACAGTGCTGGGATGGAGCCTAGGGCTTGTGCATATTAACCAAGTGCACTACTGAGCTCTATCTTTGTTCTGAGGGTGATCTGTGAAAGTATGCCATGTAATTTATGTGTGTTTTCACTTTGTATTCTTAGCCAGGACATCCTCCTTTTTAGTGTTATAAACAAATAAATAAATAAGACAGGCTTTTGTCCAGAAGTTTGTGATAGGTTTCACATCACCATTGCAAGAGAGATGGAAAAAAGAGCTGCTTTTCATTGTTTTTTTTTTTCCCTATAATGTAGGTGTGTTGGTAAATCCATAACAACAAACCCATCTCTTAAATAAGTGCCAAGAATAACAAGTACTGCTTATTAGGAATTCAGTGGTCAGAAACTTCTAGCTGTGACTTTATGTCTCGTTCTGATCTCAACTGTTGTTTCTACATTTTTAAATTGGCTCATTGTCCACGGTGGGGAAAAAGGATGCTGTGGTTGTGGGAAATGGGAGCTTTTACGTGGTGCTGGTGAGACTGGAAATAAGATCAATCATTGCAAACAGCAAGCTGGCAGGCCACATACAATACAGAGCGCAATTCCATTCCTTCTATTCCTATGTAACTATCAGTGGGAAGTTCTCACACAGTACAGAGGAGACTCACAAAGATGTCTCTTGGATTCTTTCGCCCGTGTGTCTCCACCCAGGACACAGTTAGTGAGCATGTGCAGTGTCTGATCTACTACTTTAGAAATTACATAAACAACAGGGGACACAGTAAGCAGGAATCTTTCTTCTGCAGAGTTTACATTCTAGTGGAAAGAAATAGAAAATGAGCAAAGGGAAAGGGAAGGATTCTCCCAGGTAAATTGTTGATAAATGGTGCAAAGGAAAAGCACAGGAAGAAAAGAACAGGAAGTGATAGGGAGAAGGTTAAAACTTTAAATAGAGCATCCTGAGAAGATTTGCTGAACACATGATCACAGTTATAGACTTAGGGTAGGATAGATGGCTTGGTAGATAAGAATGCATACTATTCTTTCAGAGGACCCATGTTCTAAGTCCAGTGTCCATGTTGAGTGGCTCATAACCACAGGTAACTCCAGCTCTGGGGGAGTTCAGCTCTTCTGGCTTCCTTGGGCACCTGCACTCGTGTGCACATACCCACACACATTATATCTAACTAAAAATAGTAGAGTTACAGATTTAACAGGGAAACACATGAAATCTATACACATCAGAATTGGTGAAGCCCAAAAATATTTTGTTAAATGAATAAAAGATGGAGGGAGACAATATATGTTGGCAGACATTTTGAAAGGATTATAAACCCAAAATATGTGCTATTTATGGCTATGTGTTTATATGGTTAGAGGATAAAAATATATTTGATATACATCATGTCAGGGGATGGTAAGATTCTGGGGAGGGAGGTAGAAAGGAGAGGTGTGGATTTAGTCCTCCTCTTCCTCCTCTTCTCTTCTTCCTCTTCTTCCTCTAAAGCCTAAGGCAAATAAGGCCAAAGGTTAAACCATAACAGTGACTGCATAGGAGTCCAACAAATTTTCTGTGCTCATCTGAATGGTAACTCCTCATTACTTAAAAGGATGTGTGTGTGTGTGTAAAACATGGAAATTAAAGAAAAGGTCTGGCATGGTGGCAGGCACTTAGAATTCCACCATTTGGGAGGCTGAGGTAGGAGAATCCTGAATTTGAATACAGCTTGAGCCACATAGGAAGATACTCTGCTCAAAGGAAGGAGAGGAAGGAAAGAAGGAGGGAGGGAGGGAGGGAGGGAGGGAGGGAGGGAGGGAGGGAGGGAGGGAGGTGAAGAAGGAAGAAGGAAAAGAGAGAGAGGGAAGACGAGGGAAAGGGAGAGGGAGAGGGAGGGGAGAGGAGGGAGAGGGAGAGGGGCAGGGGGAGGGGGAGGGGGAGGGGGAAAGGGAGAGGGAGACAGGGAGAGGGAGAGGGAGACAGAGAGAGGGAGAGGGAGACAGGGAGAGGGAGACAAGGAGAGGGACACAGGGAGAGGGAGAGGCAGACAGGGAGAGGGAGACAGGGAGACAGAGAGAGGGAGAGGGACACAGGGAGAGGGACACAGGGAGAGGGAGAGGGAGAAGGAAAGGGAGAAAGGCTGGGAACTTTAGGTGCTTTTTATACTATAAGGAAGTAGTGGGAAGTAGCCAGAGGCTACTGTGCTGTGTGCGCTGTGTGCGTGCGCTGTGTGCTCTGCAGCAATCCAGTGAAGTATCAGCAGGTGACAGCTGCAGAGGAGCAGCGCCTGTGGCTTCAGGAGGGAAGCTCTCTGTTCTCATTCTGAATGTCTACGGGTTTACCAGGAGGCACAGCCAGACTAGGCAGCCCCCCTCCGCCCGGTTCCTCATCTGGCAGGTGCCTGTGTCAGAGTGTGTCTGGGCAGTGGATCGGGAACAGGCCCTCCAAGTGCTCAGAGTGGCCGATGGGTTTCATTTTGTCTGCTCTGGAGTCTATCAGAAATGAAGACTGAAACTTAAAACAGTAAGACCGTTTTCTGTTTTACTCTATGGACATTTCTGTTGTTAACCTGAACTTAGTTCTGCTGTCAATGACACACTGGGGCTCCATGGGGCTTTCTAGTCTCTTGCTTGTTTGTTGAGTGACTTTGAGCTACAGGAGTCCTAGCCAGTTAAAAGCAACCAGCAGGTCACATATAGGTATGTGTGTGTTACTGCACTTTAGGGGTGAATGCTGAATGTTAATGTCTTTACGTGCCTGACCCCCACTTGCTGGGAACCTGCAGAAAGATAACCTCGTTCCCTGGTTGTTGAACAAAGTCAGGGCTCACTTAAGTGGACTTGAGTTCTCTCCTAAGGTAGTCACAGACAGGCTGGAGGAATGTGGTATAGCAGGAGAGAGCACAGCATATTCTTTGGAAAGAAGAGAATGTAGGGCACAGTTATTTAAGCCTCTGATATTTCCTGTGATTTATTTACAGGATTTAACTCACCTGGGGTCTTGTTAATACCCAGAAGCGCTTACATACAGGGCTGAAGCGAGGCATTGGTAGCTACTGGGGCACTGAATAAGAACAAAAGCTGCCAGATTCCTGGCCCCCAAGTTGACACACATGTAAATAGAGTACCAGGAGCAGATCTCTTATGAAATGAATGCTTTGTTCCAAAATCCTCTATATACAGTATACAGTGCGACACTCATACCGGCTACTCAGGAGTCTACAGCTCATTAGCATAAGGGTCTAAGACTAACCGGCCTCCTTGGGCTAGAACAGTGCTTCTCAACCTTCCTAATGCCTCAACCCTTTAATACTGTTCCTCGTGTTACGGTGACCCCCTACCCATAAAATTACCTTCGTTGTTGCTTTATAACTTTACATTTGCTGCTGTTATGAATTATAATATGAATATCTGTGTTTTCCAATGGTCTTAGGTAACTCTTGTGAAAAGGTCATGACCCCCCCCACAGAGGAGTCAAGACCCGCAGGTTGAGAACAGGTGGTCTAGAGAGTAGATTATGATACCAGCGTCAGCTTGCAAAGCGAGGGAAGCCCTGCAGAAAGAGACAGAATTGGATGCGATAGCCACTAAGATTGTGCCAAAAGTCAAAACAAGCTATAGTGATTATCTTTAAAACCTCTGGCTGTACATACAGAGTTCCATGAGATACACAGACTTTTAAGTCTGGCTAATTTTGCTGTATGGTGCTTATTTTATTTGCAAGTTCCTTGAAAACAAACATTCGTGTCAAAATTAATATATACCAAAAATTTACGGCATGCCACAAAGAACTCACAAGGTGTGGGCCAGCTGCAGCTCAGCCCATCCATGTCAATTGGCTTTTTATTACTATCACAAAATACCCTACAGAAACAACAGGAAGAAAACTGACCTTGCCTCACGGTTTGAGAGGTTTCAGCCATGTAAGTTCCATCACCCACAAGCTGGTGGTAAGGCAGAACCTTACAGAGAAAAAGAAATAGCAAATCAAAGCCTTTCACCACATGGCAGCCAGGAGGAAAGGGCCTCAGTAAGATAGGGCCTCCTAGGACACCCACCCTAGTGGCCCACTTCCTCTAGCCCCACCTCCTAGCTTCTGACATTTCCCAATAATATCACCAGCTTATGAATCCATCACCAGCCCGAGAGGTACTAACCTCACGATCTAGTCTCTGCCCATTTTTATTACAACTAAATCTTAAGACCTAAGCCTTCAGGGACAACTATCCTGTCATTGAACGTGTCACTGTCCATCCATGTTACTGTAACAGACTGATTTTCGGCTTAAGAGGTAAAGGACCTATTTTGGCTCATGCTTTCTGGAGGTCTCCAGCCGTCATGGCAGGGAAGTCAGTGTCCCTGGTGGAGGGAGCCTGCAGCAACAGCTTGCTCACTTTGGAGCAATCTGAAAGCAAGCACAGAAAGCAGGCAGAAACCAGAAGCAGATATGATCTTCCAATGCTCAGCTCTAGTAACCGAGTTCCAGGGGCCAGACTTCATCTCTTAAGGTTCCACAGCCTTCAGAACAGCACCACGAGCTAGAGACTGAGCACTTAAATCAGGAGTCTTGGGGAAAATTGCAGATTCAAACCATAACAGTGAGGAACACCTCCAGGAATCTGCACCACTTCCCTGGGGTGTGGGTGATTCTCATTCCTAGGCTGGCTGTCATCCAGATTCATCCTCAGGCTTCCTGCTTCCTGCTTCCCATCTGTTCCTAAGGCTCCACCCCCAAAACACCACCGAGTATCCTCACTGCACATTTTCGACTGGCCCACATCTCTTTTATAGTCACCAAGACACTGAAGTAGAAAAAGCACACGGGGTGGGGGAGCATTCCTGGAGACACTCTTAGAGCAAGCCCACGTCTGTAGGTGTGGGGTTTTGAAACACTGCTTAATCTTTGAGAGCTTGGGTTTTTGGTTCTGTGCAGTGGGAAGGGATAACGCTGTGTGTGGCTGCAGTGAAGGGTTCAGGTAAAGCTCACAGTGTGCCGTGGGCCACTTGTAAGTGGTAGATACTGTCACGCCAGTATTGAAAGTCACTCGCAGTTCAGGCTATCACCACCTCTTAGCAAGTTTTCTTTCTTTTTTCTTTCCTTGCTTCTCCCCCCGCCCCACCTCATTTCTACTGTTTGTTTCTCCCTTTAGAAATTTTTATCATAATTTAAAATTTTTAAGTCCACACAAACATGTGTTATACATTGAGCACATCCACTCCACCATGCCCCAGCTCTCCTTTCCTCCCTCCTTCTCAGTGCCTGCTGTCCCCTCTGACAGTCTCTTTTCTGTTTTTGTGTCATATCTACCTTCTATACCTATATAAAATCTAAGAATCGTAAGTGATAAGAAACATGAAGTATGCCGGGCGGTGGTGGCGCACGCCTTTAATCCCAGCACTTGGGAGGCAGAGGCAGGTGGATTTCTGAGTTCAAGGCCAGCCTGGTCTACAGAGTGAGTTCCAGGACAGCCAGGGCTACACAGAGAAACCCTGTCTCGAAAAACCAAAAAAAGAAGGAAAAAAAAAAGAAAGAAAGAAACATGAAGTATTTGTCATTCTGAGATGAGTTGCATCCCTTTAGTGTGGTCATCTCCATCCAATTGCATCCATTTTCCTAACAATGTCGATTTCCTACACGTACCCCATTTTCTTGATTCGTCCCTCTGTTGGTGGACACCTAGGCTGGTTCCAAAGCTTAGCTCCTGTGAGTAGCACTGCAGCAGACACTGACGTGCAAATGTCTCTGCAGTGTGTTGATTCTGGATTACTTTAGGTAGATGCCCAGGAGTGGTATAGCTGGGCAATATAATAAATCTGTTTTTGTTGTGTTTTTGTTAAATGTTTCAAGTCTAATTGTTTATGTATTATCCATGTGAGGGTGGGCTGTTGTCATGGCACACATGTGGAGGTCAGAGGACAGCATTTAGGAAGAGATGCTATTCTTCTGCTATGTGAGTCCTAAGGACCAAATTCAGATAATCAGGCTTGGCAGAGAATGCAATTAACTCATCACCCCATTTATCTCTGTCTGTCTGTCTGTCTGTCTGTCTGTCTGTCTGGGACTCCTCCACACTGACTTCCATAGTGCCTGGACCAATTTATATTTCAGCAGCGATGTCTACGAATGTTCCTTTTGCCCACAGCCTTGTCAGCATTTGTTGTTATTTATTTCCTTAACTACTGCCACTCCCATTGGAAAGAGAGATGGAATCTCAGTGTACTCTGGAATTGCATCTCTCCGATGACTAGTAAGGCTGAGCATGTGTCCATGGCTTTTGTCATTTGTATGTCATCTGTTGACAACCGTCTGTTCCTTTCATTGGCCCATTTATGGATTGCGTTATGTGATTTCTTCTTGTTAGACTTTTTAGTTCTTTATATATTGTGGTATTAATCCCCTTGCAGATGCATAGCTAGCAAAGATTACCCTCCCTCTGGAGGGAATTTTCTTTATAAAGAGCACAGAAGGTTTCCCTTGATGATTTATCCCCAGGGGACTTTCCTTGTCTCACTGTGCATTTCCTCTTCCACTGAGAACGCAACCTTTTTTTTTTTTTTTTTTTTTTTTTTTTTTAAGAAATGGCCTATAAAGACTTCCAAGAACACCAGTAAATAAATAATAATAGCACATGCAAGAAAATCTCAGATGCCCCAAAACAAGCACTAAATAATTCAGAGCGCTAATGGGGGAAGTGAAGGTGTGTTTCAACACAGAAGTATACGTTCTCCATTAGGAAAGCTTCTTAGAAGACTCCTTTTTCTTTTCAATTGTGTGTATGTCTATGTGTGGTTGTGTGCACATGCTTGCAGTGGCCACAGATACCAGAAGAGGGTATGAGACTTCCTGGAGCTGGAGTTACAGATGGTTGTGAGCCACCTAACATGAGTGCTGGAAACCTGACTCCATTCTCTGCAATAGCAGTGTGCATCCTTAACCACTGAACCATCTTTCCAGCCCCAGAAAGATGTATTGTTGAGCCATTACAAAGTATATACCAGGTATTCCTGAAAGAGATAGCACCTAGTGTCAGCCTTGTAGCTGCTCCAGTTCACTTATGAAAAGTGGACAACTTTTACAACATGGAATTTTATGTCAACACTGGCCAAAGCTATTCCCTGCTGTCCCAGTTCTCTCTCTCTCTGTCTGTCTCTGTCTGTCTCTCTCTGTCTCTGTCTCTCTGTCTCTCTCTCTCTCTCTCTCTCTCTGTCTCTCTCTGTCTCTCTCTCTGTCTCTCTGTCTCTCTCTGTCTCTCTCTCTCTCTCTCTCTCTTGTTAGCTGAATGACAGATTTATTTATAAAAATCTATTGGGTCTAATTGTAAAGAAAATGATCACAACCTTTGCCCCCCCCCAAGCAATAAAACAAAATTAAACACACACTATACAAAGTAACACAGTTTAATGACTCAGGATACAATACATTTCTTAACATAAAAACAGAGCATTATGGAGATTCCTACCCACATGAAATTCCCAACAAAGTGTAGAACTCAGATAACTGAGAAGGTGCTTATGGTTAAGAGGAGAGAGGGGTGGGGAGCACAGAAAAGAGACTTCCTGGAGTGAGGAGGCTCTGGGTAGACTCTAAGGAGTAACTTGGCACCTGTACAACACTGAGGGAAAGAGAGGATCTCCAGCCATATGCCCACGCATACAATGTGATATAAAAAAGAAAGAAGTAACGGGACTTCCAAAGGTACTCATTTCCTGACAAAGACACTCATTTCCTGAGGTGTGTGTGTGTGTGTGTGTGTGTGTGTGTGTGTGTGCTCATGAATGTGAGGTATGTATGTGGAAACTCTAAGTCAACATCAGATCTCTTCTTCAATTATTCTCAACCTTTTGTTTAACGTGGCCAATTTAATACATATAAATACTGTATCTTGATCATGTCCAGCATACATCACCCCATCTCCCCCAGTATCCCCAATATTTCTACCTTCTGTGTCCCCCAAGCATATCAATAGAGTTTGGTTGCCTGCTTAAGATTTGGGTTGATTGATACATCTGTGTAACATTAGACATTACATCTAAGTAAGGGATACTTGCTGATAATCTTGTCCATTCAGTTTCACAATGACTCTGCCTTTGTTGCCTATTGTAGCAAGGTAATCAATAGCAAAACCAGTAAGTTCTACTTGACTTGGAGGTCACTAGACCAGACACTAGAAGGACACTTCCAAACATGTGACCATTGAAAAGGGGTCATAGCTGAGGGATAGGAGCTCTGGCAGCAGACTGTCTTAGTTTAACTGAGTTGCTGTCATGCTCTGTAAGACCTGGAATAACTGATCAAACCTCTACCTGTGGCACATCCCATTACCTGTAAGTAGTGGTGATAGCGGTGCCCATATCAAAGAGCCACTGAGACAGTTAAATGAGTTATTACATATAATGAGTTGTTATATTGAAAGCCCATAATGAGCACCTGGTACTGGGCAAGCATTAACTATTCACATTAATATATATTTCAGAGGGAATAAACGGAGGGAATGGTCCTGAAAACCAAGCTGAGGCACTTGAAAACACTTCTGGTGGGAGTTAATTTCATACCATGGTGCTCACCACAATACAACTATTCCCTGGGGACTCAACCTTACATCAGTTACCTAGGGATGCCTTGGTTGATTCTTGTCTGTGTTTCAGAAAGACTTGTCTTGAATTTATGCTGTCCTACATAGAGCCCCCCCCCCCCAAAACTGTGATTCCCAACCAGGAAAATACAAAGCCACTGATGTCACAAGAACACAAGTTTATAAAAACATAGCTATTGGGCTGATGAGATGGTTCAGTTGACAAAGCATTTGCCATGTAGGCATGAAGACCTGAGTTCGGATCCCCAGCACCCGCACAAAAAGCTGGGCAGGGTGATTTATGTGGTGTATAGTCTTAGCACAGGGAACGATTGAAGACAGACACTTCAGGCTATCCATTCTAGGCAATTGCTTAGCCCCAAGTTCAATGAAAAACCTTGTTTCAAAAAATGGGGGGTGGAGGATGTAATAGAGGAAGGCACCCAACAGTCAACCTCTACAATCCACACAGACATCATGCTCTCTGGCTCATACTAGCTCTCTCTCTGTCTCTCTGTCTCTCTGTCTCTGTCTCTCTGTCTCTCTCTCTCTGTCTCTCTCTCTCTCTCTCTCTCTCTCTCTCTCTCACACACACACACACAAGTATGTACACATACACCATACACACATACATAGGAACTTGACTATTATAAAATTACATCATCATTTTATAAACTAGTGAAATAAAACACAGCTGTTGGGCTGTCCAGGGACCAGGGTTCTAAGTACTTTATCCCAGGCTATGAGAGGAAATAGAATTCTTTTTTAAATGATTCATTTATTTCTTTTAACTTTATGTGCATTGGTTTTGCTTGCACAATGTGATGGTGTCAGATCCCCTGGAGCTGGAGTTATAAACAGTTGTGAGCTGCCATTTAGTTGCTGGGAATTGAACCTGGGTCTTCTAGAAGAGTAGCCAGCACTCTTAACCGCTGGGACAACTCTCCAGAACCAAGATGGAATTCTTTTTTTTTTTTTTTTTTTTTTTGGATTTTTTTTCGAGACAGGGTTTCTCTGTGTAGCCCTGGCTGTCCTGGAACTCACTCTGTAGACCAGGCTGGCCTCTAACTCAGAAATCTACCTGCCTCTGCCTCCCAAGTGCTGGGATTAAAGGCATGCACCACCACCGCCCGGCTCCAAGATGGAATTCTTAATGTTTTATGTTTTATACAAATGACTTATAATTGCCTTTCCATTGCTTTTGAAATGAGGAGAAACAAGGACGGGGTATGAAAATATAATAGGGTTCACTTGAAACCTGCCCAGAACTTTAACCTGCTCCTGGGAGCTTTCTCTTCATCCTTGCGACGTGGTTGAAATATGAAAGTATGTTTGATAGAAACAGAGAATGCAGAACTGAAGGTTATCCTTCAAACGATGTTGTCTGAGAAGCACTCGAGAGCACAACCATGGGGCAGACGTATAGAGAATCTCCCAAACTCATTCCTGCTTCCTATCATAGTTAGCTTATGGCCACACTTTGCCATGTAAAGAGGAGAAATCTGTGGCCACACTCACTGTGTCTAGTAGCAAATTCAAGTACACCCAGAGGGTACTGCAGCATGGACCAATAAGAGCTCCAAGTCTCTAAAAGGCAACTCTGGGTTCAAATGTGGTGAACAAAGACACCAAGCCTGATTCTTAATGTTTTAAAGACATATCAGAATAGGAATGACCTGGTCTCCCACTTACAGGAATCTTGTGGTGATTAACAAATCTTTGCAATGTTCCTAGGGTAGATCACAATTACCTTCCTCAGCATCTAACCTCAATGTTACTAACTTCAGTGGGAAGAGGCAGGGGGGTGTGTTCAATGACATCATGTGGGGGTCAGATGGGAATGATTTTGGAGGGTTGACTCTCCCCTTTCGCCCTTGTTTTGAGGTAGTGTCTCTCTTACTGTTTCTTGCTGCTGTGTAGAGTACTCCACTGCTGGTCTGTGGTCAGAATATCAATTCTCTGACCTCTGCTTCCCATCTTGCTGTAGGAGTCCTGGTCTAGATAACAGATACATGTTGTTGCCACGTATGTCTTTTTACATGGGTTCCAGGGATTTGAACTCAGGCCACCAGGCTTGCCTGGCGTCTTAAAGTTCTACTGCTGTAAAGAATCATGGCCATGGCGACTCCAGGGAAAAAAACATTTCATTGGGGACTTGATTACAGTTTTAGGAGTCCTAGTTCATTTTCATCATGCCAGGGGACATGGTGGCATGCATGACAATGTAGTAGTAGCTAAAAGCTAATTTGCAGGGCAAGGGAAGGGGGTGGAGAGAGAGAGAGAGAGAGAGAGAGAGAGAGAGAGAGAGAGAGAGAGAGAGAGAGAATGAGAAGCTGATGTGGGCTTCTTGAAACTTCAAAGCCCAACCCCCCCAATGACACTTCCTTCAACAAGGCCACACCTCCTAATCCTTCTCAAATAACACCACTTCCTGATTATTAAGTATTCAAATATTTGAAGGGGGGGATTCTTATTTAAACCACTACATATGAAAATGAACCAAACCCAACCCACACCCCCTGTTCTTCATTTGTTTGTTTGTTTAGTTAGTTAGTTAGTTAGTTAGTTACTTAGTTAAGGGGTAAGGGATCTCACTTCATTGGCTAGGCTAACCTTGCAGTTGCTGCAACCTCCCAAGAGCTGGAATGGAGGGCAGTGAGCCACCATGAAGTGAGCCATCTGGTTATTTTCTCCTGTTATAGATTGAGCTAGAGTCTAGGGCTACAAGCACACTTCATCACTGAGCTCTACTCTGATATTATTATGAGTTGCATGGTTTGGGAAATACTAATATCTGTCCTTGTAAGGCCAGATATAGACCTTATTGGCAGGGCTGTTTGTTTGAGACAAGGTGTCTCAGTTAGGGTTTCATTGCTGTGAAGGTACAACATGACCAAGCTAAGTCTTATAAAGAACAACATTTCATTGATGTTGGCTTACAGTACAAAGGTTCAATACATATTCATCACAGCAGGAAGCAAGACAGCATCCAGGCAGACATGGTGCTGGAGGAGCTGACAGCTCTACATCTCGATTTGAAGGCAGCCAAGAGGAAACTATCTTACCCACTGGGCGGAGCCTGAGCATATGAGACCTTAAAGCCCACCCCCACAGTATCACACTTCCTCCAACAAGGCCACGCCTACCCCAACAAGACCACACCTCCTAATAGTCTCACTCCCCATGGGCCAAGCATTCAAACACATGAGTCTATGGCGGCCAAACCTATTCAAACCACCACACAAGGTTAACTTACTATGTAGTGCGTGCCCGCTGCCGGGGCCTCCTTTTGCCACTGGATCCCAGGACAACAGTGAGATCTTCTGCCTCCCTAGCGCCCGATCTGGCCAAGGACACCCCAAGTCACCCCATGAGCGGCCTTTGGTCTTCTTTCCCAGTGCCCTTAGCCGCACCCGCAAGCTATGCAAAGTTAGCTCCGAGACCAGAGAGGTTGCGCGCCTCTGAAGCACTTACGGAGATGCTGAGGAGGGTCATTGGCTTTGAACTCTTTCCTCGGCCTCCCCAGTACTGAGATTACAGAGGTGGACCACCATGGCCATCTTA
Source organism: Arvicanthis niloticus (assembly GCF_011762505.2). NCBI lineage: Eukaryota > Metazoa > Chordata > Mammalia > Rodentia > Muridae > Arvicanthis > Arvicanthis niloticus. The sequence goes on along the minus strand of NC_047665.1, from coordinate 62,396,667 downwards.
AAAAGCAAATATTATGTAGTATCTGAACACAAGAACCACATAAATTGAGCACCAAATGAAAGAGCTAGATAGGTAAAGTTTATATATTGCTGGATATAAAGTTGAGATTCCAGAAGATGGTTGCATGCATCACGGGGAGTGGGAGAGACTATTCTGTTTGCATAACAAACAGAAGTTCTTGCTAAGTTCTTCGGTGTCAGTGGCAGAATGGCTTGTGTTTTATCAGGAGAGATCTCTGAGGTGTTCGTTTGTTTGTCTGTTTATTCTTTACTGTGATTTCCTAGTCAAGCCAGAGTCTTCTGGCATAAGCTATCTACCTAACTAATGTGCACGTGTACAGATTTCATTCACAAATGAGCAGCATTTTGGATTATCCACGTTTTCCCTAATTGCCATTTCAAAATATGCCAAGGAAATAAGTTTCAACTGGGGCATACTCTGGGATCCTACAAGTGCTAAGATGGAAACAAACAAGATGCAAGGTTGTGAGGAGTTCCGGAAGAGGCTATTCTCCATGTGTGGAACCCAAACCTGGGTGGTAACGAGCATCTAGCTACTCAGTACATGGAATAGGCCTGGATGGTGGCATAATGAAGGGAAGATCAGAGTGGTCCTAGGGCAGAAAGGAGACAGTGAAAATAAGGACCCACAGGATTGGGGGGCGGGGCCAGTGAGAAGCCACCACAGCCTCTAAGCAAAGCAGTGATATAACCCAAGTGGCTTCTTAGCTGCTGGGTAACAAGGGGATGAATGAGTACTTGGTGTATATGGGGACCTAGAAGATGGTTGTGAAGGATCCCAAACTCAAGGCCGCATGCTTACATGATCAGCACCTTACCAGCTGAGCCATCTCCCCAGTTCACTCTCTAGGAACTTCTGAGTGAAGTTTTGACTTCAGGCTGGGTGGTCGATCCATGAATGTAAGGAAAGAAGGAAGGAGAACGGCTACCCTGTCCCTGCTTCAGGCTAGGGGTGACTATAAGGCCACCCCCTGTACAGGAGCAAACCTGGAAGAAGATTTACTGATGGGACATTCCATGGAATTGGAATCTTAGCAGCCAAGGTGTCAAAGCAGCAGGGGTCTCAGCTAAGGACCTGAAGAGGGGATAGAAAAGAAATGTTATAGACCCGAACATCAACTCACCTTTGCAGTCAAAACAGGTTGGAACTGGAAACAGCCTGCTTGCTTGCAACTCAGTATTTCCCCTAGCACGTGTGAGTTCAGTCACCTGAACTAAAAGAAATAAAGTGTGTGTGTGTGCGTGTGCGTGTGCGTGTGCGTGTGCGTGTGCGTGTGTGTGTGTGTGTGTGTGTGTGTATGTGTGTGTACCAAGAAATAAAACTACTTTTGACAGTCCCGGGAAAGACGAAAGGGGCCTCAGACTCATTGTAAAAGAGTTGGGCTTTATATTAGATTAGAACCATCATCGTCTTGGTAAGTCCAGAGAAAATATCTGAATCAAATCCAGTTTCACATTCCTTAGATTTAGATCTTCAGATCAAGACTCCCTCTCTTGATCATCTCAGCCTGAAAAGAAACTGGTGGCCCTTAGTGTGGATCTTCAAACACTCACCCATCAGCCACCTCAGAGGCTGACAGTACCTGTAAAGAGTTTCTCTCCTGTTGGGTGCGACCTCTGAACTGTCAGAGATTCTCACCAGAAGTCCTTGGAGAATCTGGAAAAAAGGGGAGATGACTGGGTGTAAGCTGGGCCTGTGGTCAGTGCTGGAGCTTTTGCCCAGCCAACAATGCCTAGGTGACACCCTCCACGTAGATGCAAGGGTTTGTTTTCTTGATAAAAGTTTGTGAGTCTTCACTGCCTGGGGGAGCCTGGCAGGCCGTGAAGTGACCCCCTTCCAATAGGGTAAGATGAGACCTCACCTCTGGCCTGGAGGGTAGAGGGATACATTTTGAGAACCAAAGAGTTGGCCAGGTTCTGATCAAGATTGAGACAAGTGCTATTCTGCTAAGTGGGTGCTTCTGCCCGCTACTTTTATTTTATCAGCCGTGTTTTGACAACTGGGGGGGGGAGTGGGGTGGCGTGGGGGGGGGAATGTGTCTAAAGCAATTTGAGGCATCATCAGGCAGTAAACATTTAGACACACAATGTGAATTGAGTTATTGTTCTTGTAAGTTCCTTTTCTTGGCGATTTTTTGTTTTGTTTTGTTGTTTTAAAGGGAGCCCGGCTGGTTCCTTTGGCTCCCCCAGGGCTCTTGAAATGGAAGTCTCCCTCTCCTAGGGACATAGCGAATCCTTGACAATAGCCCTATGACTGGGTTATCTTATTGCAACCTCCATTCCCCAGGAGTTAAGGGGAGATTAACATTCAAGACAATTGGACTAGATCGAGGAGGGAGAGCTGCGCCTCCAGCCATCAGATCTGTGTTCTCTGGCTCACAGGGTAGGAGAGGGGCTCCCGGCATGGGGTGGGTCTGGGTGGATTTGGATGTCTTGTAACGAAAAGGGGAGTCCTCCAGATCACAATCACCCTCCTCAGCATCTCCGTAAGCGCTTCAGGGGCGCGCAACCTCTCTGGTCTCCGAGCTAACTTTGCATAGCTTGCGGGTGCGGCTAAGAGCACTGGGAAAGAAGACCAAAGGCGGCTCATGGGGTGACTTGGGGTGTCCTTGGCCAGATCGGGCGCTAAGGAGGCAGAAGATCTCATTGTTGTCCTGGGATCCAGTGGCGAAAGGAGGCCCCGCCGGCGGGCGCGCGCTCAGTCCCCGCTTCGCAAGCGATCGAGCGGCCACCCCGCCAGGCTCCGGTGCGGGGCACCATGCGGAGGAGCGGGCGCCGCGGGCGGCGGGTCTCCGCGCGGGAAAGGGGCGGGCTGGTGGCCGTGCGCCCTGGCGCTGGGCCAGGCTCGGCGTGAGCAGCGGCGCGAGCGGGCGATGGGCTGACGGAGCCCCGTGGCGGGCGCGGCGGGGACTGGGGTGGCGGCGGGGGCGGGGACGGGCGCGCCAGCACCGGCGGGGCGGCTGCGGGCGCCGCGGAGGAGGCGGAGGCGGCGCCGGGCTCCCCAGGCCGCCTGGTAGGCCAAGGGCCTGCGCCCGGGACGAATGGGAAGCTGGTTTCCGTGGACTAGCCTCTTTCAATCCGAAGTTCCTCGGCTCCTTTAGAAGAGCACAAAAATAAAAGGTAACGTGTCTTTGTTTCCCGGTCGCGGTGGCAGGGGGGCGATTGATGATGCTGTACTTCTGAACCCATTTGCCGGGGCTGGGCTGGGCAAGCAGGAACCTGCCACTTCTTTTCTGGGGGCTTGGGGCTTTTATTTCTCATCTGTTACATTTTTAAAATGCAAGCCCCACGTGGGGCAAACACGATGCTACCTTCTACCAGCCCTTCCCCCTACACACACACACACACACACACACACACACACACACACACACACACACACACACACACACGTACGTTCCGTTGGCATCACAATCCACACTCTGAATTTCCCATGGAAAAAGAAAAGGTTTCTATAAGCTTAGCTGGTTGGATTTTTACTCCCCAACCCCTTGTGGAAGTGTCCGGTCCTTTGGGTGCAGGAGAAGGCTCCTCACAAGGTGGCCAGAGGCCAGGCAGCCTCAGCTGCGGGAGCCAGATGAGAGGGACCGGCTTTTCCTTTCCAGATGGCTGCAGAGTTTGATGCAGAGAAAATGGGAGCTGGGGAGGGGAGAAGAGGAGGGAACCCCCGTTAGTACCCGCTTCTTTAAAAATGGCTAAATAAGATGCGTTTGTACTGCAGGCAGCTGCCCAGATGTTGGTGCACATTGGATTTAGGAAAGGCTCCCCAGCGCTGCTCTTTGAAAGGTGTGGAGGCTGCCTGTGTGTAACCAGTAACTTACTGCCTTTCTCTGGTCCCTTGCTTGTTAGCAGAGTAACTGCTCAGTCAATTCAGACAAATTTTGCTAAATTTCCAAGGGATGGCTGTTCTAATAATAGCTCTAACCGTGGCTCCTTAATAGACATCCTCATTTTGAATGATGCAGCCGTGCCAGCTCTCTGGGAAGCGTGGCTTGCTGAGAGCTGAGATCTAATGCCTGGAAAGGACTCCCTGACCCCACCATGAATGGACCAGGCGCTGCCTCCCCTATGAATGGAACATCCCAACAGAGGCTGCCCGTTGCAGCTCCTGGCTCATTTCAGTTGGAATCCTCCCCGAATCTGATGAGAGGGATGCTCAGAAAACCTAGACAGGCACATTTCTAAATATAGGATGGTCCTTGCTCAATTTTGGATTGATGGCTGCGTTTAACTGCAGGATTGGTTCTGCTGCCTCTACCCCCATCTCAGCAAGGGTTAGCCTCATCCTTTTCCAAACCTTTTGATTGATGTGTGGGAAAAAAAAAAAAAAAAAAAAAAAAAAACAGGACGAAACTGCCGAGTTCATGCAAGGCAGCCACCACAGGCTAGGAGAAAGTACCTTTAGAGCTGGCTGCAAACCTGCATCTCTTAGATTTCGTGAACCAGGCTATGCATGCCTGCATCAAAACATGCAACAGAGTGCTGGGGACCTGGAGCTGTACGCAGTGGACGACATTTCATTGTTTTGTCGTTTCTGGTCTTTAAATTGCATCAAACTCATTCATAGCTTTTGGCCCCTAAAAATCAGAGCCTCAGACCAGCAGAAAATCTGGTTTTAATTCTCTCAAAGTGTTACTTGTCTCTGACAACCTCGAGTATCAGGAGACAGGCTAACTTGTACATTGTCTTCTGTAGGCTGAGTGATCCATTCTATTGCCAGTGAAGTTTTCCAAAGCACAACAGGAATGGTTATCCTGTGGCAATTAGATTAGACTACATTTCATGCTTAGTCGTCAGATAGCCTCCATTTACTTTAATTGGAGGTATTATCTGGACATGGTTTGAAGTGCCACAGTCAATGAATATAAAGTTGCCTCTAGAGAAGTTGGGAAGAAGTGAGGTCTGATGTGAGTAGAGATAATATTATATTTATTTACTTTTAAGTTAAGCTCTTCTTGGATTATAGGCGAATAGTTTTAGTGGACTTAAAGATCTGCAAACTTCTCTGCTCTCTTTTGTTTTAACCAACTATGAGCTGTCACCGCAGCTGCTCTAGTCTTTTTTAGTTTTAGTCCTGAACTAATTTGCTTAATAAGACTTCTTTTTATGGCCCTGGGCCTCCGTAATTTTAGACTTCGTTGACAAATCCCCTGGTAGCCCAGCAGGTGACTAGTGCCATTAGTATGATTTTGCCGTTGGGGAAACTGAGTCCCCTTGAGGTTCAGCAAGTTTCTGGTTTCTTAATCCATGAGATTTGTGTACCAGATGTGTACAGTGGTGATTTAATTGTCCCAGCAAAGTTAGAGCCCAAGGCCAAGATAAGAGATGAGGCATTGTCTGGGTCCTGGAGCTTTGGGGAAAGCGTTGTAGAATAGTAGATAGGCAAATATTGTCGAGGAGAAGCCTTGCCATTGTTCTATGATAGGAAGTAGAACTTTCAAGAAGTCTATTGAGAAGCTGGGTTGGGTGGCTTTTGTCTTTAAGTAATTGTGGGCTGGAGGTTAAACCTCCTCCAAGACTGTGACCCATTTTGCTTTCTAATTACTGAGCTTGTGCTCACATTGTATATGCTAATGACCTCTTTTCCCAGGTATCCAGCAAATCGCATTCTTACCGTTTACAACTCTACACTTACCCTTATTGCATCTAAACTAATACTCATTGGGTGGCTGAGAACAGGAATTTACACTTTGAAGATTACAATACAACAACTTTGTCCTTCAATATTTTTTCATCAGTGAATTTCTCTTTTTTTTTTTAATTAATAAATGAAAGAACAATACAACTTCTGGAAAAAAAATTCTACTTTTGTAGGTTGAACCGAGAAATACGTATGTTAACAGTTAACCGGCTTAGGAAGTTTTCTCAAAACATGCTATACACAGCCATCTGAAAGTTTGAGTCTGGGTTCATCACCAGTTTTTCAAATATCTCTCTCTCTGTCTCTGTCTGTCTGTCTGTCTCTCTCTCTCTTTCTCTCTCTCTGTATCTCTGTTTCCCTCCCCCTCTCCTTCCTTCCCTCCCTCCTTCCCTCCCCCCCCCCTTTAGTATTAGGCATTAAACCCAGACATCTTGCATGCTAGGCCACATCACACAGTCCTGGGGATTCTGAGGAATGTAGCTACAGATACCTAGCCCCTTTAACTTTTTTATTTAGAAGTAAGGTCTTACCAAGTTGCCAAAGCTGCTTTCAACCCTCTGTTTAAGGCAGGCAAGCAGACCTTGAACTTGTAGTCCTCCTGCGTCAGCTACCAGAGTGGCAGGATCGTAGGCTTTCACCACTAGCCCTGGATAATCTTTTCTTCCCTCATTCTTCCATCCTTTCTCTGTTTCTTCCTTTCTTCTTACCGTCATCAGATATGCTAGTAAAACTTGTGCTAGAAACTTTCGCTTTGTGTCTCCTTGGGAACTATCCCAGCATCTCAATTGGAGATGATTTCTGGGACCTTATAGAAGGGCTTATTCAGCCGACATCCTAGAAACTATTCTGCTTGTACTAAAGGAAAAAAGAGGGACTGGCTTCTCTACCTTGCCAGGCTCGTAGATAACGCAGGCCTACATTGCCTGTGACATCCCTAAGGTTCTCTTCTAAGATCCATCCATCTCTACCTTGCCCATGTCTGGTCCTGTGCTGTGTACTGCTCTCTAGAGATACAATAAAAGGGAACAAATGAAGATTCTGGACATCTCTGTAAAGAGAGGCCTGCAGCAAGAACAGCAAGAGGGGGGAACCAACTGTAGAAAGCTCTAGAAACTTCTCTACCCTGAACAGCATCATAGAGGAACCTGGAGAAAGGGGCTACTAAAACCCAGCTTGCCAGAGAAGGAAGAGATTTGAGTGTTACTCCAGCATTCATTCTAGCCCCAGTTAGAATAAAGCACATTGAGAATGTTGTCCACTCCTGGTTTTCTTTTCCCCAGAATAGCTCACCTTAAGAATGCTACTTAAGAACTGGTATAGTGTCTGGGAGTTGTAGGCTACAGCTTCACCATTCCACAGGAAGGCCAGAAGTCTCCACTGCTTGTTTGGACATGAAGTTTTCAGAATCAGTGTGACCACAGCTTGTAGCAACACTCTTCCTAGTCATTGAATTCCTTAATTCTCTCCTAGGCCACTGCTTTTTCCATCCCTAGGCACGGCATATCTATCTTTGACAATCCTGATCTTGAAGGGAGCCAGGTCCACTACCAGAAGCATAGTTCTAGAACTACCGATATAGGTTCTCCTTTACAGAAGATGGGCAGAACTGGTGTTCCGTGGTTATCAAGTTCCATGATGCTTATTCTGGACACCAGTGGCTGTATGTCTTTTTGATTCTTAAGGATATTGGTAGAAATTGGATACCCTACTCTCCAAAGAAATCTTTACCTTGAAGATAGAAATTCCTGCTTAAGGATACAAGCTACAGTTGATGAGGGATCACAGAGGAGTATGTGTTACCTGGGTCAGTCAGTGGCCTTATCACCACCAAATAGTCCAGTAAGAAAAAAAGATGAGCTGATGGTCTCAGATTTCTGAATGTGTAATCTCCCCACAGATGAGGAACCATCGAGCATAGGATCTAGCTGGAGGGAAGTGTCATTTCTCTCCTAGGCAGTATTTTCTGAATTTTTATTGAAAGTGGTATTCCAGGTGTTCATGATATAACAGGAGCAAAGAATTTGTTGTCCACGGTCAAAAGCATTGGCAGGTACACCATAGCCTCTGGCTTTAACTCTGAACACATCTGCATGTTCCTTTCTGTGCCTGATTTAGTATGTATCTGCCAGTGCATGGCTCTTGCATACTCAGGCAGGGAGGGTAGGTATGGGCACACATACATGTGCATGTATGGGCCAGATGACATCCTCTTGGCATTTCTCTGGGTCCATTCACTTTCTCTTGGATACAGTGTATTTTAGTGCTCTTGAATCTTTAGGTAGGCTAAGCTAGGCTGGTCAGTGAACCTTAGGGGTCCTTCTGGGTCTCTGTCTTTTTGACCCTGGGAATACAAGGGCATGCAGTCTTGCCAGGCTTTGGGTTTTTGTTTTTGTTTTGTTTTGTTTTGTTTTGTTTTGTTTTGTTTAAAAAAAACACAGACTCTGGGACTTGAACTCAGATCCATTACCAAACAGAGCTAGCCCCTCCTGCGTACTTTTTGTCCATTTAACATTGAGAACCTGTGACCCACTGTTGTTGATGGGAACTTTATATGTCCTTGTTGAATAAGCAGAGCATGAAGCCATGCTCCAACATTGATCTATAGAGATTTCATTAGAGAACCGATGTCATGACCAGGAGTCATTATTGTGATGCAATAGACTAAGCCTTCAAACAATAGGTTTTTGTTTTTGAAACAGGGTCTCATTCTGTAGCCCAGATCAGCCTTGGACTTTCTATGTAGCCTGCAGTGACCTCAAACTCATAACCTGCCTGCCTCAGCTTCCAAAGTGCTAGGCTTACAGGCAAGAGCCAGGACACTTTCTTTGAGCAGTATTATGTCCCTTGTAACCTCATGCCAGTCCCTCCACCATTTCTACTAGAATTTGCCTGTTCTGCCTGTTCTTTCGATGTCCTTGCCTTTCTTTGTCCCTACTGAATGAGGAATGCATGAACAAAAAAAAAAAAAAAAAAAAAAAAAAAATGGTGTGTAATGGGGAGTTAGATTGATGCTGTATGGTGGCAAATGGAAATCAGAACGGGAGCCTCTCCAGGCTGTGCCATCCATAATCGTAAAATGCACAATTAACGCTTTCCCCACAAGCCTGTAAAGTGACGAATCCAAACTAGGGACCCAAATAGTGCAGAGCCATCTGGATCTGAGTGACACACCTACAAAAGCTGGGTAACACGGGGCTGGCTTGCCCACTTCCTGGCTGCCTCTGACTACCCCCAGTAAATATCCAATATTTATTTCTGTGTTGCTCAGAGAGAGAAAGCTGAGAAGGGGGAGGTGGTGAGGACATGGAGCAGACTCCGAGCTGAGCACAATGTGAGGCAGTGTTCTGCCTTCTCAATCCCCTTTTATTGGGTCCGTTGAGTGTTTGGTAACAGAAGAACTATAGAGTGACCAGTGGCACAGATGTAGCTTGCGAGACTTGGCAAGAGTGTGGAGACATGCGCAGAAGGTGACAGACGATGCTAAGAGCCACAGCTCTGACCAGTAGTGCCTCAGGGTGTGCCCAGAGCTCAGGGCAGCCTGCACAGTATATCTGCATGTGATTTGGAGAACCATTGAACATTTTGGCGAGAGAGCACTTTAGCAATGACAGAAGTGTTGAGATCATTTAATATCAGTGAGGAGATGTTCATGTTGAGGGGCCTTGTCTACTGAACCAAGGCAAACACCCCTGCCATGTGTCAGGTATTTGCATGATGCATCACAGTGTGACAAACATCTTCTCTGGGTTTGTTAACTAGCCAGTCCTTCCACCTTCTGACTCTGAGACCTGTAGTGAGTTCTTAAACTTCTCAGAGCTTCAGTAAGCAAAGTCACATTCAGAAGGACACATGAGAGAATAGCCTCGAAGCACCTGAGATGCAAAAGCCATGCAAGATGTTTAGCAAAAGACATGGAGGGGCCTTGAGATGGGTCAGTGGGGAAAGGTGCTTGCCACCAATCGTGATAGCATGAGTTTCATCTCTGGGACTCAAACAGGAAGAGAGCACCAGCTTCCAGGAGCTTGCTGACCTTCACATACATGCCATGGCAAAGTGTGTGCCCCTCCCCACATGCATAGATAGATGGATGGATGGAGGGAAGGAGGAGGGGTGGATAGATGATAGATAGATAGATAGATAGATAGATAGAATGTTAATTTTTAAAACATGAAATTTTGTCTCTGATCTGCCCTCCTGACGTTGGAAGACTCAACGATACTAACTGCACAGGGATTTAGAACACATTAGAGTCTAAGAAGAAATGTAGGCGTAAAATAAGTCATACATTTTCCCTTATAATGCTGAAATGTCATAGAAAGGAAGACAATGGGGACAAACATTAGCTGACCTATTTGTAAAAGTCACCCAGCCTTTCAGAAAGAGCTCACGCAGGAAAACACATGACCCTAGCCATCATTACTGGGAACAGGGAAAGGTTTATAAAGAAAGGTAGTTAACGGGGATGGGGGTGCCCAGTGATGTAATGGGGGCATGGGAGTGAATAACCAGGAGATAATGAGAAAGCCCGAGGCTGTGTCTGGGTCTCAGTACATAAGAGGCAGTAAAATGGAGGAGGCTGGAGGAAAGTAAAGATGATTTGGGCTTTGTGCTGGTGGGTTACAGCCCCTTACCTTTATAAAATTCTTCAGTTCTCAAAAATGGTCAGAAAGCTCTCAGGCTGTTTATCTTAGGGGAAAATGTAGAGTGACATTGAAACTGATGAAGATTATATCGTCTAGTGGTGTTAGCTTCGTCTTAGCATTGAAAGGTAAAACTCTTGTTATGGGCTTCAGATGAACCAGTAGGTGAGGGCCCTTCAGGTTGGAAGACCCGAGTTTGATCCTCAGGACCCAAATGTGGTAGAAGAAGAGAACTGACTCCCCCCAGGTTGTCCTCTGACCCCTACATGGCACAAGTGTACCCACATTCATAATAAGCAAACAAACAAATAAACAAATAGGTAACTTGAACAGTTAATAAGTGAACCATCAATAAATAATTAATGTATTGTGTTAAAGGCAGAAACCGTATTACAGCCTGAATATGCAAGATGCTTTTTTGGAGCTCCACCCTCAAATTGCCCCAATCACCCAGTCACACCAAAGATCCTACAAAATAAGAAACTAATCTACCAATTTATCTAATATTTAACTAAGTGATCTTAGCCATGTTAAGTAAAATGAAGGAGCAATGCCAGGCTTCTTGGTGACGGACTAACTAGATGCATAGACTTAAAGTGTTAAACATATGCATAAACAAGAACTATTTATAGGATGTTCTATCTGTTTGCTTCCAAGACTAGGCTATATTTGAGGGACAACCTATGGCTATCTTTTTGCCTAGACAGGGTGGAACATGTCTGTTATTTCACAGAGAAATTATAAGCTGGTATTTGTGTGTGGTTCCTTCCTTTCTTTATTGTGGAAAATACGGTTTTTGTAGTCCGAAACAATTTGGTGTGTGTCCCTTCCCATTCCCAAGGCTGCAGCTTAGTCAATAGAGATTCCAAACTATTTTAATACTGAGTTCTACAACTTCCAACTTGGAAAGATAGCCAACTATTCAGGGAATAATACCCAAAACACAGTCCTTTGTTTCTCGTGTAGCCAGTCTTTTTGTCTTGCCAATAGAAATGACCACACTCCAAGAGGAGGAGCAAAAACTCAGTGGGAAGATTCTGTGAGCTGTAGGCTTTACTCAGTGATGGCTTTGGGTTTTATATTGACCATAGGAGAGGAAAAACGGCTGCATGTGAGTTGCATGTTTGTAGAAAATGTGGGATGAAGTGCCCAGGGTTCTGTGGTCTGCAGGGGGTGGAAGGTCAAGATGCCAACAGCCAGGCCAGTTGTCTTGTGCCTTCTCATGTGATCCTGTTACGTGGGGGTCATCTGTCTGCCACACCTGCTTCCTCATGGCTGCTTCTGGGCCTTGCAGCTTTTCGATTTCTCCATGTTCTTTTCCCACACCCTCTGATGATGTCCAAGAGTTCAAAAGATCTCTGCTGCCTTTCTATTTGTTACTGGGAGCACCACCTGTGGTTTTCTAATTACTCCCCTTCCTCTTCCTCCTGAAGCTTTACAATCATTGTCCTGTGAGGGCTGACTCACCAGTCTGCCTCCCCACTTCCTCTCAGGCTCTGCAGCAGCCCTCTTACACTTACTGTTTCCAAAACCGCCATTTGTCAGTCTCTTCAAGCAAGGTGTCTGCTCCCACAATCTTGTCTCAGGATCTCCCCTCTCCTGAGTCATTATAAAACCACCACAATCCATCCATTCACCACTTTCCTGTCCCAGCCCATTCATACACACTCGCACACACCCCCTCTCCTCTGCTCCTTGTCCCCCTTCCCCATCTGCATTCCCTGTAGACAGAGCTCCTCAGCATAAAACAGAAGGCCCTTCACATAAACTAGCAGCTTATTATTTCTTAAACTTCCTTTCTTCCATTGTCTTACACACACACACACACACACACACACACACACACACACACACGGAGCCTTTCCTCTGACCTTGGACTTAATCCTGTGGCTGAAACATATTGTTCATCCTTTAGCTGGAGCTTCCAGTACTGCCTCCTCCTGATTCTCTAAGTCACAGCTTTTTGTGTGTGTAAAGACATGTGGGGTGTGTGTGTGTATGTGTGTGTGTGTGTACAGATGCACATGCTCATGTAAGCACATGCATATGAAGACCCAATACAGACCCAACGCATTTCAGTAGGGTATCGGTAAGAACACATTTGTCCTGGAGGAGCTTGTGGCTGAAGAAGAGGCAAGCCATAAACATAATAAATGAACAAATTATTAGGATTCTGAGGGTGGAAACTGCCATGGAGAAAACAGAAAGCAGTTGGAAGGAAATGTGAAGATAGCATCACTTTATTTTATCTTTTGCGTAGTGTTCATCTGTGGATATGTGGATATGCACACATTGCATGTGTTGGGAAGGGGCTGTGCATTGCATGTGTGGTGTGCATGTGTCCGTGGAGGCCTGAGGTCAACATCAAGTGTCTTCCTCCGTCATTTTCCACCTTATTTTTTTTTTAAGATAGATTTCTTACTGAAGCTAGAGTTCATCAGTTTGGCTAGGCTGAAAGGCTAATGGGCACACCACTGCCTCTGAGGACTGTTACATGTGTGCTGGAGACCCAAACTCGGGTCTGGATGCCAGGTAGTTTACTGAGTCATCTTCCAAATCCTTACATGGAGTCAGGGCTGGCAGGTGGTAGAGCTCTTCCCTAGCCTGGTGAAGCCCTGGGATAAACGGAGTCAGAAGTGCGACCTCAGGGACCAGCGAGAGACTGAGTGTGGCAGAGAACAGATGGACCCTGGAGGTCACATGGGCCTGGAAAGAACCTGCACTGCGGAGCAAGGCAGAGCTAGGGAACCCTTGTGCCACCAAGAGGCTGCACGGGGATGGTTTGGGTATTTCTAGGGTAAGCCTGCAGGAGTGGAAGGAAACCAAGTGTGCAGCCGGGCAGCTATTACATAAACCCCAGTGAGTGAGACAAAGTTCAACGTGCAAAAGGTCCAGGCTCTGGGTGGCATCATCACTGGGAGACACAGGATTTTCCAGCAGGCTACCTGTGGGATACGAAGATAAAGGAGAGTCCAAGATTCGGGAGCACAAAACAGATGCGGATTATGGAGTTGCCATATCTGCAAGGAAAGACTTGGTACAAGGAGGCCCTAGGCCCCGGTTCCACTTGGGATCTGCAAAGCTTATGCTGTTTAACAGAATGGATGCACTGAAGGACTGGTATTATGTGTGATATTTTTGATGCTTGGGTCAAGGGACAGTCTGGCTAGACATGCTATACTGGGATTTATCCACATTTAGACAATGGTAACATGTAGTGGTGCAGAGAAAAGTGGAGGCAGGGAGATCATGAGTTTCAAGGGCAGACTGGGGTACATTTAAGAGTTACAAGCTGCTTTGGGCTACAAAACAAAATCTTGTCTAAAGAAGAAGAGAGAAAGGGGGTGCATACTAGTTAACTCAACAGCTCAATTCTCCTAAATATGACTGTGTTTGGGGGAAAGTATATTATTTGAAAAACAAGTTAATTTTTCAAAGGACATAACTCTCTGTTGAGATATGCTATTGCATAAATTAAGCCTCACCTGTCTGGTAGTCTCTTTTTGACATGCAAAAGGCCTGTCTCTTAACTCCTGAGTCTTCTGGATTTGTTGACACATCATTGACTTTTATTGTGCAAATTTAATGTACAAATTTAAACTATACTGTTGGAAGTTTGGGCACCTTATCTTTTTTTTTTTTCTTTAGAGACAAGGTCACACAGTGAGGTATAGGCTGAATTTGAACTCTCTATGGAAAATTTGGCATGTATCTGTGCCCCTGAAACCATTGCCACCATTGCCTCATTGCTCAGTGGGTAAACGTGCTTGCTTCCGAGCCTGGTTTGATCCTGGAATCCATGCATGGAAGGAAAACCCTAAGTCACACAAAATTCCTTCTGACATCCATGAATGCTTCATGGCATGTGTATATAACACACACACACACAAGCACATACACACACAGAGTGGGAGGATCAGCTTCATATCTCTAATCTAATTTTTTAATTTTCTCTTTTTATATGTTACCTTCTCTTGTCTCCTCTCCCCCTTCCGGCTGTTCCCCTAAACCAGTTACCTTACTTGAGAATCTTCTGCATTTTAAGCTCTACACTAGGAATTATCTGAAACTGAAGTCACTATCCTGACACCCATGTTTGTCCTGGCTGAAAATTCTGGCCCTCCTGATATCACTGACAAATTCCGGCCTCTTTTCCAGGGCTTTTTCAAGAACACAGTGTTTGGATATCCAAACACTCTGAGTGGCGCGCATGGTAAACTCTTAAATCAAAATGCAGCCAAAGATCAGAAACCTTGCCATAAACAGCTTTGATGTGGGTGAAAACCCATCTTTTGTCTCTCCTTGCACAGAAAGAGCCCAAACAGTAGGATAACTCTCAGCCTCTTTTTGTACAAGTCATCAACATCATAATTACCTCCTGCGGGAAGCTTTGAGAAACCATTCAGTGTCCAATTAGAATTTTTGATTTGAATAACAGATACAATGTAATGTCTTTATTTCTGTAACTGCGCCCTAATGCTATGCACCCTGCACAGTTTAAGCATTCCCATTTGGTGTAGAAGGCTCTGCATTATTTCCAGTAACAGCAGACTCACCTGGAGCCTGTAGACCTTGGAGTGAGAACTAACAGGCCCTTTTCCTCCTCTCTCTCTCTCTCTCTCTCTCTCTCTCTCTCTCTCTCTCTCTGCCTGATTCATTATTCCCACTGCTAAATGACTCTGAGTGACAGTGGGAAATCTCTGGATCTTTCATCTCTCTAGAGCTGCTGAGACACAGTCAGGAGCCCAGAAGCAGGTCTGCTGTAGGGCGCTCCACAGGGCAGGCGGCCAGCGTGGAAACCTCCCTGAAGATGAATGGAAGGGGAAATCTGCCAGCACAGCTCAGTGAAAGCAAGAAGCCCCTGCCAATGGCATTCTAGTGGAATCTGTTCCAAAGAACTCAGTTATGTAAACACCCAAGCAGCAGGCTCTGGTCCAGATGGACCGCCCTGTACAGATGTCAGAGTAGCTGTCAAAATGTCTTTTGATGTAAGCACCATGCCTTCCCAAATTCTCCTTGAATGTTTTATTGATGTCATGAGGGCTGGCCTATCTAACTTCTGGAGTTGGAGCCCTGGGACCACCCTATAGGAGGTGTGCTTTGGGGTTCTAGAACACTGGAAACTTAATCCTAAGTTAAGTATTTCTGAGGTTGCCCAGGAGGATAGCATGCTTCATCCGCAAACTTTCAGAGCCCCTGTGTGGAGCCTCTTGAGACAGGACTGGCTGAGGTGTCATAAGCCTCTAGAGTGTGTTCTACCAGTGCAGGTGGCCTGGTGGCTCATGGCAAGTCCTTGATATTTTTTTTTTCTTCTATGCATTAAGAGCCACTAAGGTCCCAAGTGTGGGATTTACAAAGCTTATAGACATTCTAGAATATTGTTTTACACTGACCTTGAGTCAGACAATGCCAGATATAATATACAAAGAAGACCATTTCAGGAAGAAAAGCATCTCCAAACCATCATACCTATGTGGCAAGCTGTGCCACTAGCCATGAGTGGCAGCCAATAGTAATTCTGCTTGATGTGCAATGTTAGTGTTCTCACTGGTGTCATGGGATGCCTGACATAGACAGCTGAAGGGAATATCAGGAAATACAGTTAATCATGGCAGCCAAGGGCACTGTCTATGGCACAGATGGCTTTTCCTCTTTGTGTGGACCAGGAAATAGAGAACTCAGCAGGAAGTGGACAAGGCTATAGCCACCCTGACCCCAGCCCACTCATCAGTGAGCCACTTCCCTAAAGGCTCCACAGCACACCAAATGAGCACACAAGCTGCTGACCAATTATTCAGAGACAGGGGCTTGTGAGAGGTATTTTATATGCAGATCTTAACATGAAACCATGTGGGCATAGGGACCGCAAAGAACATATGTGTTCTCAACCCTGAGGCTAAGGATCCATTTCCTTAGAAAAGGGAGATTCAAACCTATCTCAATGAATGTAGGTTCCATTCTATAAATCCTCTTCTGCCAATTGCCCTGGAATGAACGTAAATATATATATATATGTATATATATATATATATATATATATATATATATATATATGATTTAAATATATTTATAACTGTTATGCAAAAACATGTACCGAGTGTCTGTCTATAATGGCAGTTATAGTTTATTACAGGCACACACATACTTTCATCTAAATGTCAATAAAATATTTACAATACAACCATGAAAAAACTGTTGTTTTATGAGACCCACAGTTGTAAACAGTGCGGTATGATAAAACCAAAATAACGATATAGCCAAATATAAGTTTAAGTGTAAACAAAAAATGAATGGTTGACTTAAATATTGGAGTACAGTCATGTGACCAAGAAGATGTCATTAGGATTTTTGGCTATTGAACACAGGACTACTCCACCCAAACATCAGCAATACTTGCTCAACACATAAATAAAACAATGAAACAGCTTTTAAAATTTTTATTTATTTGCTTGTTCATTCATTCATTCATTCATTCATTTCTTCACTTTTGGTCCTGGAGACTCTAACTTGGGGTCCTTTGCATGCTAAGCAGGTGTTCTACTACCTAGCTATACTCCCAGTCACAACATTATTTTTATTTTTTTGTTTTGTGAGATAGGGTCTTAGGTAGCCTAGGCTAGCCTTGAACTCACTGTGATGTGATGGCCTTCCATTTCTGATCAGCCTGTGTCCATTTTTCAGGGGCCAGGGTTGCAAGCACATACCACCATGGCCAGTGTATGCAGTGCTGTGGTCATATATGTTAGGCAAGCACTCTGCTGAGTCTCCACATCTCACAGGAAAAAGGAAAATGTATGTGTCCATGCCTGTTAGCCTGGCGTACCGCTTTCTGCAAGCTTTCTTGCACAGAAAATAAATGTTATGTCTCTCACCCAACTGGATGTACTATGATTATGGGAAACTATGGATTAATATATCACCTATTAAAATGAATACATTTTCTTGAAATCCTTTCTTATACCTGTGCACAAATGCTCACATCTTGTCCTTCACAGCTTATCAGAGAGGAGGGAGGGCAACTCAGAGCGCTTATATGTCACCTTCCCTGAGCTTAGCGAGCCGTTCTACAACCTCCCTGCCGTCCGTCTCTCCTGGTGATCACTTGTGACTACAGGATAACCCATACATTTTGAGCAACGATGTCTGTTTATCGAGTTGTCCTTTAATGAATTTGAATCTATCTTCTGGGACTTCTACCCACTGATTGTGTGTTTTGCCTACCAAAGAAACAGTTCTCCTTTCTCTTTCTGCATATCGTTAGGAATATCTCTCCTTCTGTGCCCAGGACAGCTCTTCTTGATGTCTGTTTTCTGCCTGCAGTGGACAGAGCCTCCCTGTACATGCATCCTAGGAATGCATCATAGGAAGATGGTAGATTACATAGTCATCCTACCTATAGCCTGTGATACTGAGCCTTTGTATCTATTTTTTCCCTGACAGCCCTGAAAAGGTTTAGTCTCAGGATCTGTTACTCTTTCTTAGACTACCCCATGTTTCTTTTTTTTTTTCTTAAAAAAAAAATATCATAATTAGAATCAGAGACGGAGTCAAGAAATGCTTTGACTATACCGGAGTGCAAAGTGCCTTCTAATTTCCTTATTCCAGATGTACTGCTTTTGGCCCCAAACCATTAAAAAACAAACAAACAAACAAAACCCCAAACCCAAACAAAATCAAAATAAAAACAAAAAAAAAAAAAAAACAACCAAACAAAAACCATGAATCCCAATGGCTACACTCTACCGGCAGTCCTCTTCGGTGTCTTCACATTTGCTGAGCCTGCCTCCTGGGTTTCTTTACTGAGGAGAAACACATGGATGAAGATGGACAGCCTATGCTTTAGTATCTATCACTTTACCTTTTCCCAAGTGCATCTTTGTGATCAGAGGCTGGGCCTCAAGTATTTGCAGGTTGGATCCTGCCCCTTCCCAGACTCTCCTCATTTCTACTCCACTTGAGACAAGTTTGATTTGTAAACAGTGTGCTGTGGTCCTTGCAGTTTTGTGAGTATTTTAGCCATCCTAACATCGTCCACTCCTGGCTGTAGCTCTCGCTGGTGTTCCCTTGGCCACACTCATCCTCCAGCTGGCTGCATGACAGATGTTTCCACAGTGTTCCATATTCTCTTCCATTCTAGGCTTCCCAACATCATGCTGCCTCTGCCAGAATTCTGTCTGACTCTTTGGCTACCTATTACTTTCTCACCCTACCCCTACCTGTACCCCTACCCTTACCCCTACAACAATCCCAACCAGAATGTTACCCTAACCACAACCACAACCCCAACACCATCCCCTAACCCTATCTCATCCCTACTCCTACACCAACCCCAACACCAAATCATATTTTTAATGTAATCAAATCATAACCTGGCCACCAGGTTACCGATCAAATTCACCAGATGTGAATTAGGGTCTCTGAGTTGTCTAATCTTCCTTGTCTGGTTGACTGAATTTGGAATGAGGTATATTTCTGGATGTGTTTCCAGAGAGGTTGAACTGAGAGACAAAACTTACTCTTGACCATAGGGCCACCATCCCATGACTGGGGTCTTGGACTGAATAAAAAGAGGAAAAAACAAAAAGCAGCAGAGTACCAGAATCCTTTGCTCTCTGCTACCTGACCTGTCAAGCTGTGAGCAAGCTCCTGTACTGAAGACCTGGGAGTCAAGCCCTCAGCCCTACTTTCCTTATTGCGATGGAGTGTGCCTCAAACCATGAGCCCAAGTGTAAGCCCTTCCTTACACTGTTTTTGTCAGGCACTTTGCATAGGAGGGAGAGAAGAAGCTAACACTGTCCCCTCACCTCACCCCACTTCTACCCACTCCCATTGTCATGGTGAGTGTTCTGTAATTGCCCATTAACTCGTCATTTTCTCATCTTAAGCATAGGGACAATATTGCATTTGTCAGTTATGGAGCAAATGACCTACCTGGCCCGTGAGCTCCCACCATGGTAAGCATTGTTGCCTATGATGCCTCAGCCCCACATCTCTTATCACAATACACGTCTAGAAAAGGAATGAAGGAATCCGAGGAGACAAACCTTTCAGCCCTGGCTGTGCTCGCTTTATTTCACGGAGCCTGTTAGTGGCCTCTTCATTAAGCTGGAAGTATCTGCTAACTAACAGATTTTTATCTTGAAAATGTTAAACTCTCATTCTTACCAATTCGGTTGCTTTTATTTCTGTTTTCTTTTTTAGATTTATCTTATTATTTTTTTTACCTGTATGAGTGTTTTGCCTACATGTATGTATGTGTGTCATATGGATACCTACCATGTATGTATATTTGCATGGTTCCCACAGAGATCAGAAGAGGGCCTCAGACCCCCTGGCACTGGACTTTACAGATGGTTGGAAGTCACTTGTGGTCTCGAACCCTGAAACATTGCAAGAGCAACAAGTGCTCTCAAAACTGATGAGATGTCTCCAGCCACACCCACATTTAACATCTTTTTGTGGAACGAAACTGGTTTTTAGAATTACTTTTAATCTAATCAAATCATAATTTGTCTCGCTGCTTTTGTGCTTAGAGGCTTAAGAAACAATCTGATACCTAATTTTTGCTTTCATCTCTCTGTGTTGTTACTTTGTTTATAACAGGGTTTCACATTGTGGCACATACTGTCCTGGAATTCCCAGGATTCTCCTGCCTTAGCTTCCCAAAGGCTGAGATTGTAGGCCCAAGCTACCACACCTGGCTTTTTAAATGTTTCACTTAATCATCTGGGACTCAACCTCGGGAACAGTGGCATGACTAGCTTATTGTATGCTTTTACATCGTGTCTTTCCTTGTCCTTTCTTAATAAGAAGACAGAAACAAAACAGGAACTGAACTGCTCTGCCTTCTTCTGTGAACAAATGCCTGCTTGTTGCAAACGGGAACAGGAGTCCATCCATTTCCCTGCTTGCCTTGCTCTGAGCACGCCTTGAGGACTTCTCAGTCTCCTTTGGCTCCTTGTTTTAAATACCTCTATCCCTGTAAAACGGTTTGCTGTGCTCTAAATCTTCCCCAGAGAGTCTGTGCTCTTCTTGCTTGGGCCAAGTCATAGTCACACCTGTGGGAGTTCTCTGTGCAGACTGCCGGTGTTCTCGAGTGTTAGGTCTCCACGTCATTTAAGTCTTTGCTTTGTATCACCAGCTCTTTACTTCCTCAAGTCTGCAGCTTTCACAAATGAAAATGAAAATGATCTTTTTAGATCCATAGACTCAGCCCTATCTCCTTTTATTCAAGCTTATCTTTTTCTGGGCTACTTAAATCTTTCTTGAGCCCAGCGACCTGAGCCAACTCTCTTCAATTCTAAACAGTTATGTAAACAAAAGGCAGGCTAGATACTTGTGTTTTCCTTTGAGAAAGCAAAACAAAACCTTTTTATTTCCCCCCACCCAGACACACAAATAAAACAACCACAAAAACAAACAAACTCCCTCTCAATTAAGGTCTTGAAGCCAGAACTTCTATGGCGAGGGAGATGTCTTATTTTCTTCCATCTGTCTTGTTTTAAGGAGAGCATCGTTGTTAGGGCACACAAATTTTTTTATGCTACTTTGTGTCTTCTGTAACTTTTTAGAGTTTATACCTCCCTCAGACACCCTTGCACATCTATACAGGCACATGTACTGTGAAGAAGATATGCATGTATGTGAGTGTATGTGGCTGCTATGATTAAGAACCACGTGGGTGTGTGTGCATCTGTTTAAGAATAACACCTGAGCATTTCCCCAACACCATGTCTTGATGTTCCCAGGACAAGTTCAATGTTACTTTTCCTTGTGTCTATATATGTGTGCAAATTTGTGCACAAGTTCAAGTATGTGCAGGTATACATACATACATGTACGGGTTGCTCCTGCAAATAGGTACATATGCACATGGAGGTCAGAGAACAGGAGACCTGTTTGCATGGAGAAGGACTCTGTTTGCAGAAGGTGGAGGAGAAATGGGAGAACCCAAGTGATACAACCCAGTTAGGATTCCAGCAGTGTCTGTCTGGTCAGAGCGGCAGGTAATAAAAAGGGTTGCTTACAACTAGGAGTTTGGAGACCTTTCTTGTGCCTGTCCATCACCCTGCGGATGGCCTTTTTGCTCTGAACTCTTAGCATCACTCCCAGCCCATGCACCTGGATCTCCCAGCGTCTGTTTCCTCCGGACACTTCTCAGGGTGTGGTCTGCCAAACAGAAAAAGAGCAACTATCCAGCTGGGTCCTTGGCTTGATGTGGACTCTGCTAACGTGCACCTTCCACACCTGAGATGCACCTTTGCCACGTCTGTACTACCAGCCTGGCCAGCCTCACTTGTGATTTGTTTTGTTGGAAAGCAACGCATGACCTTTCTTCCCTTCCTGCAATGTCAGGTCAGGGAATGTTGTAGAATGTTGTTGTCTAAGCCTAATAGCCATTACCATTTTAATCAGAACCACCTTGTCCACCTGGAAGATACCCTCAAGGTTGGACTTGTTGACCTTCTCTGTTAGAAGGGGGTGGGGAAGGTCATTAGACCCTCATCTGAGATCTCAGCTGCTCCGGCCTGCACCTCCATGTCGGTTGGGCGTGATTCTACCCAGCTGCAAGTGGGTAGTGGTCTCCTGGTCTCAGAGAGTACCTGAGGATGCAGATTGTGAAAGCTTAGCAGGGCAGAGAGGGCCATCTCTGAAGCTATGGGGAAGGAACCATCCATGCTGAAGCAAGACTTGTCAGTCGGCAGTTGTTTTGGGGGTCACTCATGCTACTGTAAGCCCAATAAACTCATTGATTCACCCAACTGGATTTTGGTGGAGTCATCCTCTGGCCTGTCCTTGGCATTGTATCTTGGTTGAGTTGGCATTTTGGTCAGTCTGCCCAGGTAAAGTTTATCACACAACAGGCATACACATCTGGAAGATCTCCGCAGGGCCATCTGCAGAACCTGTCGGATGTGCTCACCTCTTATTTGTCTAAATTCACTTGCACCTTCTAATCCTTAGGCCTGGAGACTAGCTTTGAGTATTGCTGATCTGTCTTTGTTGCAGCGTGTAGGATGCCTGGGTTCCTAGGTCTAAGCTGGGTATATCTTAGTGTGTGCTTTGAGCACAACAGTGGATTAAAATAGAGATGGTTATTAGTGTTTTGGTTCCCAGTGGGATCGTGTGGACAGGATTAAGTTGACTAACCATTAGGACTTGAAGCTTCAATTCACACAGGCCTCTGAGGAACTGTTCTCAGACATAGCAACCCCAAGCTGTCCCTTTGGCCTGAGTGAGGCCCGAGGCCCCAGGTCTTCTTTTCTGTATTTCCAGAAAGAAAGAAAAAAAAAAAGAAAGAAGGGAAGAAAGAAAGAAAGAAAGAAAGAAAGAAAGAAAGAAAGAAAGAAAGAAGCCTCAATTTCTTCTTGCTGCAGATAAATAAAGGCCCAGTGGGCAGGGGTGTCCTTAGGACAGGCTTGCTGGAGATTCTCAGGACACCCATGCCCACTTATTAGCTCCTCTAAAGCAAATGTGCAGAATGTTTGCAATTGCTGATTCAACTTGAATGGCCCACTGCTTTGTCATGCTAATTCCCTCCTAATAGAGCCACTCAGGAACTTCCATCTGGGTTGTATGCACTGCAGCTGTATTCTGCAGCCATGGGCCTCCTGGGCACGCCTGTGCATGCGCTACTAAATCCAGGAGCATGATGATAAAGACAGAGGTGGCTCAGCTTGACAATGGTCAGGGCAAACTAGGGACAAGGTTGTCTCTCCAAATGAGTCTTCTGGTGGATAGAGCTTGTATCATCTTTCTTTGCTCTAGCTCAATTTAATATGCTAATGTGTGTGTGTATGTGTGTGTGTGTGTGCACATGGATGTCAGAAGTCAACATTAGATGTCTTCCTTAATCTTCACCTATAGTTTTGTGTTTGTTTTTGAGATAGCATCTCTCACTGATCTCCTGGGCTAGCTTGTCAATGAGTTTAGGGATCCATCTGTCTTCACTACCTTAGCACTGGGAAGAGGTCACCACTTTGCTAGGCTTCTGACGTGGGCTCTGTGGATATGAACTCAAAAATCCTGGTGCTCTTGTGGCAGACACTTTGCCAACTAAGCCGTCTCCTCAAATCTAACATGCTAATACTTTTAAAAAGTGAACTTACACTCCGACAGTTCTAATAAAAGCAGACATTGTTTCTTCTTTTACCTTTAGAAGCTCTGAGGGGCTTTCTGCTGACTGAAGTTAGACACTTATTTCCACTGTGCGTGTTTAGTAGTGGGAGGAATATTTCTAACACACTACGTTGCCCAAGACCACCTTTGTCCTCTGTGTGTGCAGTGTCAACTGGCCTTGCATAAATTGGTGCGTGTGTGTTGATCTCATGGCCAGGAGGTGCTCTATGGTGGGTGAGATATTGTAACCTTGCAACCTATGGATTTCTAACTCCAACTTCTGTCCTTTCTTTATCTAAGGAGGAAACTGTAGTGTGGGGAGAGAGAGGGGAGAGAGGGGAGAGAGGGGATGGGAGAGAGGAGAGAGACATGGAGACACACACACACACAGAGAGAGAGAGAGAGAGAGAGAGAGAGAGAGAGAGAGAGAGGTGGTGCTTTCTAGGTGACTCAGAACTGGAGCTCCCACTGTGACTTGTATTGGGAAGTTGTAGTCATGTCCTTGGAATTTCCTTCACAGCCAGAGAACAGCCTGGGTCAAAGGTCAGATTGTGAGGTGCTGTTGTAATGCATCTGGCATCTTTACTGCCTGTGGTTTCAAGGGACTCTATGAGCAGGAAAGATACAGAGTTCTGAGTTCTGGTCTCAGCTCCATGCTTTTGAACTCCAACTTCTCCATTTGGTGTTAAAGGTCTCAAGGATAGGGTTTAAGGTTGCTTCAAGACTGTTGGCAATTTCCTAAATAAATCAGGTCTTAGAAATACTAATTCTTATTGCATGCAATTCTCAGGAGCCATTAATAGTTGTCATTGTACTGCCTCACCAATGGATCATTGTGGGCACAAATTTTTTTGCAATCTACTTTTAATAAGGGTTCAGCCTCTCCTCTAGCCCACCACCCAGCAGCCGTAGTGGAAGGATCTGGGGGAAGTGGACCTTTCAGCAATAGTTCTTTGAGAGCAAGCTCAATCTTCTTTCTGAGCAGTTCAGTCCCATAGCAAACATCAAACACAACTTAGCAGCTGCAGACCAGTCCTCTAGGCAGGCACGAACCGGCAACTACAGTCCAGTTAGCAGGCCGACACCAGGCAGCTATAGTTCAATCCTGAAGAAACCACCAGGCTTGCCAACCAGCCCGAGGTGAGGCCGCTGAAGTGGCAAGCTGGCACAGGAACCTCACGAGCAGTTCTTGGGCGAGTTTCTCTCAACGGCAGCATTATCACAAGTTGAGCTCAACAGCACTATGTAAGGTGAACCATGGCATGCGTGTTTTTAGAGAAGAACGAGGCCGAACAAACCAAGACTCAGCGTTCATCTCCCACTGTGGGGTCATATTTATACTCCTTCATCACAGGTCCTCTCAACGTGTTTGCTGTATCCAAACATCCTTTCACCTGTGCCTGCTTCAGGAAAAATAGCCTTTCACCAGCTTTTTGTTGTTGTTGTTGGTTAATTTTGTCATCTGGCAACTCCATGCATGCCTAGAATAAGTTATAACTACGTTTTACCCACTTATCTTCCTCCCATTTCCATCATCACCCCCCCCCCCAACTATTTCTATCGGTCCCTTTCCCAGATTAACTATTATTATTCCAGGTGTGTGTGTGTGTGCATCCCATTTAATCAGGGCCAGTTGTGTGACCATTGCATTGCATGAGAACTATTCACTGTACCCCTGGTGGGGTCCTTGGTTGGGCTTTTTTAATGGCATCTTTTCCATGGGTTCCAGGAATTGAACTCAGTCCCTTGCATTCGGAAGACAAGCACTTTATACCCAGAGCCATCTCCCAAACCCTCTGAATTACTTGATTTCACGTTTAAAATAGACACTGTCAAACTGACTTGCTGAGTGAGAGTCAGCCCCACGCCCCAAGGCTAACCTCAAAGAACACCTTCACCTTCCTACTCGATTTCTTTTTGAACCATGGTATAACTGATTTTTTTTTTTTATTGATACTTTAAGGTTAACATACAAACTAATGTGTTTCATTTGGGTCATTGTGTTTGTTTGCTTGCTTGCTTTTTGACCTGTTGTTCAATAGTACATGATACATAGCTGGGCCTGTTAGAGAAGACCCGCCGTAAGCCAGAAGTATCTTTAACAGCAAAGTTGGACACCCCGCTTTCAAAATAACACTTCTTTGAGTATGCCTAAAAACAACAGCACACTTGGCAGGCCCATGTTAGTATAGAATGTGTAGGCAGCAGGGATTTACGATTAGAACCAGAGCCAGCTGATATTCATGCTCGGCCTTGCTCTCCAAAGGATTTCCTTTGAGGGTGATTGTCAGGGCTCCAATTGTGCCTGTGCAGCTGAAAATTGGGAGGAGGGAGGAAGGCAGTATTATTTTACAATTGTGAGGACTGAGAAGAAATTTCAGCATGCCTGGCAAGCCAAACAATGCTACAGATGTCTGCTTTTTCTGTGTACACACCCACAAGGGCGAGCCTGTTTTGAACTGCCGATGAAAACTGGGTTCTCCGATCTCACTTGTGAAGGAAACAACAAACAGGTGCCCTTTTGAGACACAAACCACAGCATGGCCGTCAGAGGAAAGCTGTGCCTTCCAAACATGATGATTCAAAGGGTTTCTGTTCCGACTCTTCTCCGTGCCAACTTTTGTAGGACTATTTTGCTTCCTGCAAGGGAGGCATGGAACACACTTGTAATAAATACTCTGTCAACACCTCAGTATATGGTTCCGCAACATACGGAGGAGATAAAGTGAAGTTATTGAGTTTTAGTGAGGGTTTTATTTTTTCAGATGAAAACAGGGTCTGAAAGGTAACATTTTAAGTCTGAACCTGATGTGCAATGACTTGTTTTGATAAAGTGGCTCCCCACTTCCTTTTTATAACTGGGTGGTGCACACCTTCACTCCAAGTACTCTAGAGGCAGAGGCAGGAGGATCTCTGTGAGTTAGAGGCCAGCCTGATCTATATAACTAGTTCCATGCCAGCCAGGCCTACATAGGATGTAAATCACATGCCAGCCAGGCCAGCATAGGATGGCCTTAAACTCCCAATTTTTCCCCTCTACCTCTCAACTGCTGGGATTATAGGCATGGACTACCTTCGAAAGCCTATGATGAATGGTTTCTGGTTGTGGTTTTTGGTTGTTTTTAAAGTACTTTAAAGTAGCATGTTAGATGGTTGTACACATTCCTTCCTAGGATTCACTCATATGTAATGATTCGAATGAGAGCTGAATGACTGTAGTTGAAAAATTACATCCGAAGTGCCTACACTGTGGCTATTAAGTGCCTGCTTATTATTGGAAGTTAACATTTCTGGTGTGACTTTTTTTTTTTGGATGAAAGAATCATTTCGACATGTTGGCATAGCAGTGTAGATTTCAATCTAATTTAAAATTGTACTGACTTTCATTGAATAGGGGAGCAATTGACATAAAGATTTAAAAAAAAAATATGATATCATCCTGCTAGGATATCTCATATGATCAAGGTTAATGAAGTCTCAAGTCTCAGAGGTGGACTTCTCACTGAGCCACCTCGTGCCTGAAGCCACCTGACTGGGCTAGTATTTGCAAACTCACAAGCCAGCTAGTTGAAGTTTTCCCTCTATTTTTAATCTGGTTTAACCCCTGTAGGATCTGAGTTATGTGAAACTTGGCTGCTAAGTCATTGTCATAACTGAGAGTCAAGAATCTGTTGAGATTAGGTATATCCAAACAGCAGTGGTGCTTAACTTAAATCCCAAAACCAGAGAGATCTGACACGACAGAAGGGTGGAAGCTGCCTTCTTCGGAGAAAGAGAGGGCATTTTCTCATGCGATTCTATGATACCTTTGGACTTGTTGATGAAATATTTCCCAGGGAATAAGTGGTATCTTTTCCATCCTCCCTGGACAAGGTGCACATGAGGACTCATTTAGGTAGGGTCTGCTTAAATGCATCCTTTCATCTGTTTGACAGAGCTGGTCCCTGGGGGAAAGAGAGGGAGGTCCTCAGAGAGGTTGCAGAGCAGCAGTCTTCAGCCTTCCTCATGCTGAGACCCTTTAATACAGTTCCTCGTGTTGTGGTGACCCCCAACCATAAAATTATTCCATTGCTGCTTCATAACTGCTACTGTTATGAATCGTAATGTAAATATCTGATATGCAGGATATCTGATATGTGACCCTTGTGAATGGGTCGGTCAATCCCCAAAGGGTTGAGAACTGCTCCCTCAGAATCCTGTAAGACACTGAGCTGGAAGAGGCCTATAGATCATTGAACCTCAACCGTGGTATTGGATCCAGCTAGTGAAAACCAATGACCATTTTTTCCTCCCAGAATTTTAGGGTAAAATCTAGCCATTACCAAAGTTCAATTTTGATTCTTAATTATATTAAATTGATACTTATATTAAAATAATGGCAATAGTCAAAGTCTATGACCCCAACTCTTACCGTTCCTTACCTTTATCTCTGCTTTGTATGTGTCTGTGGGTGCGGGCATGTTCGCGTTTATACAAGTGTATGGGCGTACGATCTATGAGTACTCACCCATGTGGAGGCCAGAGCTCAACCTCAGGTCATACTCCGTAAGATCCACCTGTTGTCTGAGGTAGGGTCTCTCTGGCCTGGGGCTTGCCAGGCGAGCTAAGCCTCATTTTTTAGAGATCAGCACGGGGGAAGGGTGGAAAGGAGGCACAGACTGGATCCTGAGCTTTGCCTTTTACTCGTGGTGACAGATACTGAAGAGCTAATAAATGCCACATGACCCCACCATCCTGCAGTATGTTCCGGGTGCACTTGCTAACTCATTTTACAACTGCTCCGAGGACTACAAACGCCTGAAGACTCAGACTCCATCTTGTGTGCCTCTGTCTAACAAGCTCCACCATAGTTGGTACACGGAAAGGTCTCCATAAATGTTTTCAGTCCAGCTACTTCTTGGCATCATATGGCCAACTCCTATTAGGGGAAGCCTCCTTGAAGGGCTAGTGCCTAGTGAAGTGCAGCCCACAGACCTTCAAGAACTCTATCCAGCTATTAGAGTTTTCAGTGACCGTTCGTTGTCTTCTCCCATAGATGACGGAGGGCCGTCGATGTCAAGTACATCTCCTTGATGACAGGAAGCTGGAGCTCCTAGTACAGGTAAGTCCTTCTGGGAATTCGTTCCTCGTCTCCTCTGTGACTAACGAATGTGTCTGCTACACGGTGGATTGGATGGTGGGTGGAGGGGGGTTGTCTCGTGTGCTTATGCCTCTGTCTACCACAACGTGAGTGACAGTGGCTGAGACACACCGAGGTGTTCTGTGTGTGTGTTATTTTTACTCATTCTATTTCCATGTACAGCTTGCTTCTGGTGTTCAAGGCCAGATGAATATATATATAACCTATTGTTAAAAAACGTCTGGAAGAGGAAATTTCTGTAGCCGCCAGTAGCTATTCTTTCTGCTTGGAAGGAGTTAACAGCATTGTAACCTAAATAACTCCTGGGTCTGAAACTGATGCAACCTCCCTCAGAGGGGAGAAAGTTCCTTCTTTTCAAATTAAGCTTTCATAGTATGTGAAGAAAGTAAAAGCTCCTGTGTCCTCCGTCTGTCCCTGAAGGGCTAACAGCCCCCTTTCTACCCCATGGCCTGGGTTGCTGTCACCATCAGTGGCAAACAATTAGAGAAACTAAAATGAGAAATCAACATATTTCTCCCCAAACTGAGAGCATGTTAAACAAACAAACAAACAAACACAGAACAGTCACAGAAGGCATCAGAATTCTGGGCCCTCGTTGTTTTCACCTGGCTCTTGAAAGGGCTGTTGCTTTACCCAGAGCCTAAAGGATGAGAGTGATGATGATTCCAAGCCAGGTTTAAGGACATTTGAAATCTGCTTCAATCCCAGTCTTTTATGACTCTATTGGTTTGATATTCTCTGATGTTGTTCTTAAGATGATCTCTCTCTCTCTCTCTCTCTCTCTCTCTCTCTCTCTCTCTCTCTCTCTCTCTCTCACACACACACACACACACACACACACACACACACGTATGTGTGTGGGCCCAGATTACAAACATCCACATCCAGCAACTGCATGGCATCTCGCCATGGAGACAAGGTTTCAGTTCCTCGTAGGGATGGAATGCTGCCTATATGCTCACTCTCAGCGCACGAACAACAATGCAAATTACACGCATGCAGACTTATCTCTCTGGCCTTGGACTTGCTGCTTGGACTTGAAAAATGACCCAATTACAAACTTTTAGAGTGAACGCCTTCAACAGGATTCCAATAACACAGCCGCTATAAATGTGTTATGGAAAATGGAGAAAGACTCCTAATTGCATCACATAGACAGCCATTATTACTCTTAGGCTGGTGGGATTTCTTGCTAGCCTTTCCTTAGTTACATGTTGCACAGTTGCAATTATAATATATGCATAACACTATGTACTTTGTTTTCCCTTATATCTGGGTCCTTCCTAGCATTTCCTATGTCACAGTAAGTTGTTATCTTTGTTAAGAGCTGCTTAGATTCCAGAAATAAAAAGATGATTGTTATCTAATCATTCACCCATTTAGGTGTGCATTTAAGGTTGCTGTTTTTCTGCCTTACAATTTTTCCACTATTACAAACAAGTAACTGTGATTACCTTGTCCTCATGTGTAGCTTACCTACACTCTAGATTTTGTCCTTATTACCTAATAAGCCCATGGCCTACAGCCTGGGATTTGATTTGGGTGAATGAGACGATATGGGGAAAATTGAACAGAATTTCTCAAGCAGAGGAGCCTTCCACTTGCTGACATTTGGCAGTTAAAGTTGTTGAGAATCCACGGAGGAGTTTATAACGAAGTGGCCTGTAGGGTGTGTTTTACATACTTTTCTGAAATTCAAGCTTGGGGGCTTAGTGCAGCCATCTTCTGGGACAGGAAATGGGACCACAGATAGCAGCCTGGTTACTGCTGATTGGCAAGCTGCTCTTGGGAAAGCATGAATGGCGACAACTGAGATGACCTGGCCAAGAAAAGCTTAATTACTGTCTCGGACTTTGAAAACAATTGTGTTAGGCAATCAGGAAAACGTATCCTGAACTCTACAAAGTCAAAAAAAAAAAAAAGTATTATGTTAGGCAATCAAGAGAAACTCATGTACTTCCCACCCTTTGGGGAGTATGCTTTCCCATTCGGTCCCTCTTCCTAGAACTCCAGGCTCCCCACATCTTGTCCCGTGAGCATGGCTAATTTCCATTCAGTCTCCAAACAGTTCATAGAGTCGAAGGACTTGGCCATCCTTAACTCCAATGGCTTCCACTGATCCTCTCTCTACTCCCCAGGATCCTCTCTCTACTCCCCAGGAGTCTGCACTTAGCTGCCCTGACCTGAGCTTCTCTCCTACAGCACAAATCACACCTCATTTGCATTGCTTGTATAGTAGCCATGTGTGATTGTAGGTGCCCAGTCTGCTGCCTGGCATGCAGTGTCACCAAACACTACTGCTGAGTGAAGGATGGCATGATCCTAAGGCATTTTCCTATTGCTTCCTTAGAGGACTTCTTGTCATAGTGCCAACTGCTTAGCTGAGGGTGTGGTTTTGATATACACAGTATGTACATGTGTATTATGTGCACACGCATATATAAAACAATTCCAAACTCCATGGCAGAGTGGGCCTCGGTATAATTGGGAGAAACACGGTTACAGCTATTGGACAAAAGCCAAGTTTAATATTTGCATTTCTCTTTCTTCTCGACAAGTTCTGTTGTCCAGCACTAGGAGAAGGAACCTTTTCCAAAGGCTTGTTCTCCCAATTCATGTGGCCCACATTTGCCTGGCAAGTTTTGTGAGAGTGACAGTCAGGCTCAGAGGAAGAACTGGTCTCCCTGTGTCAACACGACAGGTTGACACAAGTTGGCCAACCGAGAAGCATGCATCTGAAGTAGCAGAAATGATGCTGTCCTCGGCAGCCATTTGCCATGATTTCAGGAGTTCGAGCTTCACCTCAGACCTCCAGAAGCCTGTAAACCTGTAGTGTAACTGTTCAGAAGTAAGCTGACTGGACTTAACTGCTCACCGTCTCTTGCTGGCTATCATCAGCTCAGAGTGCTGGGAACCAGACAGCCACATAAATTATTTCATGCGATCACGTAAATTTGATCATTGTTAGCATAATATTTCCAGGAAAAAAAGGGGCCACATTTCTGTCATCGGATGCTTAACTTGTAAAGCAGCTTGGTATTACTGAGTGAAATCTGGGTGATTTTCAAATCCCGAATACTGTAGTAAATGAAACCTGGCCTCTGGTAGGGAGGACTAAAGTCAACAGAGCACCTGCCAGGGGTTTATCCTAAATTCCCGGGCAAAGTTTGGCACCCATGTAGCTCCTTATGTCCTTAAGTCCCCCTAGGAATTGCTGAAGAGGTGGCATGAGTATCCACGCTATGTGTGGGTACAGGTAGCACCCTGGTCACTCTCCAACTGTACTGTCTTGCTCTGTCATCAAAACTTCCTATCACTGACGTATTTCCTAAAAGTAAAAACAAGACAAAACAGAAAACCATCAGAGAAAGAGACCACCCCAGCCCGTGTCTCTGAGTCGGTGTCTTGAAGCCTCAGCATCCAGAGCTGGGACATCAGGCATGTTGTGTTCAGCTTGGCTTCTCAAGTTTTGCCTTCCTATTGTGGCTCCTTTAAAATTCTTTGTTTTTCCCCTGTGATTGGAATACATATTTGCAGGAGCATTTTAAAAGAAAAAAAAGGGGGTTTGGAGGGGACACTGGAGATAGTAATGCTTGGCCGTAATCTCTGCACTCAGAAGACACAGGAGTATGGATGTAGGCTTGAGACCCAGCCTAGTTTACAGTGGCCAGCCAGGACTTTTTAGCCAGACCTTAACTCAAAACAAAACACAGGAAAATGTGTGTAGTGCTGATGAGAAGAACTTAAGGGAGACATAGATGAATCTCCATATGCTGTAAGCCTATTGGTGGGCACTGGAAGCTGATCCCAGGGAAGGTTCTAGACCTTTCCTCAAGGGATGTCTTAGAAATAGACTTCATTTTCTGTAGAATTGAATGGTGGAGGTGTGGCTCTTCCTAGCATAGCTCCTGCAGGCTTAGGATACTGGACCATATCCCACTCGACAGGAAGACAAGCCAGCTCAAGGAAACAGACATTCCCTTCTCAGCCTGGACTACCTCGTCTCTCTGCTTTTCCCATTGCCTTTCATGAGTGGATATTTTGCTCTGCCAACTTTGTCACCTCACATAATAAAACTTTACACACTGAAGTCCTGTGCGCCTGCACAGATGGCCACCACTACTGCGACTGCTGCTGTGTTTCTGAAGTTTCAGTGGGATGGGAGACATCATGCTAAGGATAGCTGTGTCTGTCCCATCTAACCCAGTCTCTTGGTGGCTGATGGCAGAAAATTTCAAACTGTCCATTTCCTGTAAAATAGAGGAACGGAGAATACCCACGATTCTGAGAAGCAGGGAGACTCTAAGAAGTCGGTGTTTCCCAGCAGAAGTTAGGAAGGTAACAAGATGGTGCTGCCTGCCATTACTTTGTTCCTCTACTCTTGCAAAGGTCCCTAGGGCAGGAGCTTCTAGGGTCCTCGTGCTTGTAAGGCAAGAGCATTGCTCACTGGCTTATCTCCCCAGCATTTTCCTTTCCTCTGAACTCAGTTTCTCATCTAGGCATACCCAACCTTTTGACATCACGACATACACGGTCATCTACAATGTTCACATTTGAGAACCTCAGCATGGGGTCACAGGAAAAGAAAAACCACCAACTCGTAAAGTTTCACAGCTATCCTGAGATGCCTCTGATAGTGATGGGCTGAGGGTTTTCCACACCACGGGATGCCTGGTGTAAAGATCCTGATGTGGTAGAAGCGTGAGGTGACTGTTGCCTTCCTTGCTTTTCTGACAGAGACACCAGTACATATTAGTCCTAAGGGTTAAAGAAGTTAATGTGGGCTTTAAATAAAATAGTACTTGGAGACAAAGTTGACACACTGCCTACTATGGGCTAGGAAAACAGGTGTATAACTAACTTTTTAAACAATATGTCTGGATGTAATAGTGCCGCATAGAATGCAGACTTTGTACGTGCACGCCTACATACACGTTCATCCTCACAACGCTCCCCAGCCACGTCATAGATAACATCCTCTAAAACATGTGAAAGGATTGGTTTCTCCCTAGCAAACCAGAAACCAGGAATTCCCCCAAAGCACATGTTGCCACGAAAAGAAAAAAAGAAAGAAAGAAAGAAAGAAAGAAAGAAAGAAAGAAAGAAAGAAAAAAGAAAGGGCAAGTTGATTTCATGTCTTCTCAGCTGAACAGGGTGGGCAGGTGGTGTCTTCCGATTGGCTGGCTGACCCGTCTGCTGAAGCCTGGTCCCTATCTGCCATCTGCTTCCTTCTGTGCTCCGTTCACCAAGAGTTCCTGCCTCAGCCAAGGACTAAAGATGCATGCAGAGGCAAGGAGTAGACAAAGGGACTCAGCATCATAAACCTTCTGTCCTGAACCTCCCAGGCCACCTCATCAAGAAGAGCCAGAGGGGTGTAGGACAGCACCGCGGTGAGCTGACCTCTGCCTTCAGAGTGATTGCCAGCATCATTTATTAAGCTCTGTTCTGTGAATCAGGCATAGTACCAAATGAGCAAACCAGATGTCTCTCCAGCCCCTGGGGGTAGCCAATAATATTTAACATCTTAAAGGCACATGGTAAAGCAAACAAATGCGACGATAGAGTATAGACAGATGACGTGATGGTAATTCCATATGTCATCAAAAGTTCATTTAACAGCGTGAAGGAGTAAGAAACAGTTCATGAAGTATGCACACATAGATGAATAGTTTCCCCTTTGGGGAGGAGCAAGGAGATACCAACCCCCCCACCCCCATCCCACCCTATTCCCCCCTGCTCTCCAGCAAGGACTTTTAAAAACATTTGGGAGTGGGGGAGCTAGTGAGCATCTCTTTCGATCTGGAGAAGAACAAAGGCAGAGAAAGCCCAGTCTCCCTGGGGGATATGAGGAAGGGCGGAGTAGCAGGACATACCAGATTGATGCTACCATCTGGGAACTCCCTCACACTTACATGGCTCCCGAGACAGACAGCTTAGCCAAGCACAAGGAAGCACAAGGATGGAGAATAGGCTATTTCAGCATCTCCAGCCCCAGGGATGACTGGTTCAGGTCCTTGGTTACCTAGCAACACCACTATGGAGCTCCCATTCCCCCATGCCCTCCTGCTTCCCCTCGAATGCCCCATCTCTCCGTTGAAACTGATCTTAGGATCTTAGCTTGGTTTAGAAATCTACTCAATGAAAATTCCTGACACTTGGTTCAAAGTAGAAGCTGAAGGGGGAGTGAGCAAAGTAGGAGGAGAGTGTAGTAAGTTCCTTTCCTTGGAAGCTCTCTAAAGTTGCTCTCTGTCCTTTTATTTTGCCCTCTGGTTTTACTGCTAAGTCCTTCACAAAACCATTTCCACAGATCCTCTTGGGTAGTGCTGTAAGAGGACGCATACAGACCCTCACGAGAGGCCTGTGAACTTTGTGTTTCTTGCTAAGGAGGGATGAGAAGAGATGAGGTGAACAACACAAGCAAAGCCCACAGCCATACAGCACAGTTCAGTGGAATATGAATAATTTTGCTGGTAGAGTAGACAAATAAAACACACACACACACACACACACACACACACACACACACACACACACACCTGTGCATACCTTTACCAGAGGTTTGGAAATAGAGAGGAGAAGCTGATCTTTATGGAAAGAAACATTAGTGACAAAGAAACCCAGGGGTTAACAGGGTTGGTACTGGTTTGCATCTATAACTCTCATGTTGATTGTAATACATTGCCCATTCAGATACTAGTTTACTAGGTATATATGCTAGGCAACCAAAGTCCTGGACTAGTCATCCCTGGGGCTGGAGATGCTGATATGGGCTACTCTCCACCCTGGTCCTTCCTTGTGCTTGACTGAGCTGTCTGGCTCTGGAGCCATATATCTGTCCTGCATATACCACGATTCTATGGTGATTCAGCTGACCTTCACTTTGGACTAAGAATCAGTATCTAGAAATCATAAATGACTATTTAGGCTATGTCACTCTGTTTTAGTTACTGCTCTATTGCTGTGAAGAGACGCCATGACCCAGACAATCTTATAAAATAAAGCATTTAATTGGGGGCTTGCTTAAAGTGTTTGAGGATTGGTCTGTGATCATTATGGGAGGAAGCAGACAGGAATGGCACTGGAACAGCAGCTAACAGCATTACATCATAGTCCACAGGCAGGAGAGAGAGAGAGAGAGAGAAAGAGAGAGAGAGAGAGAGAGAGAGAGAGAGAGAGAGAGAGAGAGAGAAACAGAGAAACAGAGAAACAGAGAAACAGAGAAACAGAGAAACAGAGAGCAGAGACAGAGTCAGACACAGAGACAGAGACAGACTGGGCCTGGTGTGGGATTTTGAAACCCCAAAGCCCATCCCCAGTGACACACCTCTTCCAACAAGGTCACACCCATTCCAACAAAGCCATAGTTACAATTCTTCCCAGTTTTACCAACTGGGAACCAAGCATTCAATTATAAGAACCTGTGGGACCATTCACATTGAGATCACCAAACACTCATTACAAGTTTCATCACCAGTGGTTCTTGTCCACAAATGGACTGTGTGTCATTGCTCACTCCATGGTGGTGTGGACAGCTCTCCTTTTGACAGCATTTCTACCCATGAACCCCGTCCTGTCTGGTAAGGAAAGACTCGGGGAGACATGTGGAGGCATACGTACCCATTTTGATGGGACTTGTCACATCTAGAATGAAGAGGGATAGAAGTCTGATTCCCAGGGGGAGACAGCATCCTCAAGTATGACAAGGAGTAGAGGAAGGGACAGAAAGTGGTTCTCAGCCACTCTAGAGTTTCTAGACTGTTCTTTCCTTATACAGTAAGTTCTCAGCCCTTAAAGCACTGTTCCCCCATCTCCTCACTTAGCACAGAGCTAAGTATTAACGCCTCCCAGCTGTGTGGATAGATTTCAAACCCTACACAGCCCTGTCACATTCCCTCTTGCAGGTCTCTGTGACAGCCTACCTGAGTGGTGTCTCCACCTCCACACTTAACCCTAGTACCTAGACCTCTCCTCGTCACATCTAGATAGTGTCCTCTTGCATCTGCTCCCAGAAGGAGCCCCAAGTCTCCAATCAACCAAGTGCCTGCGCTCATGGCTCCTTTGTCTACCCTCATCCCGACATCTTATTAGTTTTTCCCTTCATGGCCTTTCCTCTCCTGGGCAGGGGACACCCCAGGGCAGACACAGTGCTCCCTACAGGCTTACGGTCTGTGAGGGGTCCTGAAGCAGTACTTCTGAGCCTCCATGTATCTGGCCACCCACAGTGTGTCTTAACACAACACTACCTGGTCGTTTTTCTAGAAATACTTCTCTGTGACCTACTCAAAAGCTACTCAGGAATTCATCTTATTTGACTTTCTCCTTTGGTTCTGAAGTCCCTCCATATCCAGCCCATATCCTGTTAACAGGAAAGTATCAAACAGGTGAAGAAGGACTTACCCTGTGGTATTACAGTCACTGCCCGAGATTTCTAATTGCAGTGAATTGGCTCTGTAATTCAGAGTAAAGGCAACCACGTGACTTTTCTATAGTCTTAGACCAATGGTTTTCTGAACTATTTTTTAGTGCAAAGTCCTTTGTCTAATGCTCTGTAAATAGAGGAGATTTAACCCCACACACTTGTCCCTTGTCACTAATAGAGTCTTAACAGGGACTAACCTGTAGCATGAAATATTTAAAAAGGCACCATCCCACACTAATGCAGGCTACTGTCTTGTCCCCAGCAGTCTCCCCACTTCCATGGCTAGCCCCATGCAGCAATTGCCCCTCTCTAGGTTCTTTTGCTATGGATTCTGCTCACATTCCCAGCCATCCACCCCCTGAGGTTAATGGTCACAAATCCTAGTAAACTGGTAAAATCAAAACTCTAGAGGCTTGTAATTTATCAGTCAGGTTTATATCAGTAAATTCTCAACCCACAAAATGCCCTCACAATAAACTCAAAACTCAATTGATATAAACACAAACTACACACCTGAGGGGGCAAACACACCCTATTTATTATTTAATCATTTACCTACGAAATCTCCAATACTTAAGGCTCCCAGGACTGTGTAGTTCTGGCTCTTCTTCCTCTCCTATAGGTTCCATCTTGTCTCCTCCTCTCCTTCCCTTCCTCTCTCCTCTCTGTCTCTCTGTCCTCTTTCTAAAACTCTCAACCACCTTCCTTTTGCACTGCCCAATCACAGGCTCTCAACTTATCTTGTGCCTGCCCTCACCTGCACATAGACAGCAATCCACATTGAGTCAGAAATTAACATTCTACTTAGATACAAGAGGATAGAAAATTTAAATGGTCCTTTATGTAAATATATGCAATTTATACATAGTTCAATGCAAATTGATTTTTAATCACATATGCCGTCCTTCAAATGTTTTGGGAAATTGTATGCCATTGACTTACTGTTATATTAGCTAATTTAATCAGCTACTACTTACTTTTGTGCCTGAGCCTATTCTAAAAGCTCAGTACGTGCTGAACCATCCAATCAGCCCCACCACTCTACAACGTTAGATGATTGTTAATGTTCAAGAAAAGAAAGATAAGAAAATCAGATAAGAAAATCAGGGCACAGAGAGCCTGTGTGACTTACCCGGAGTTTCATAGCTGGTAAATAAATGGTAGAGACACAATTCAGAGCCAGGCCTTCTACCTCTAGAATAAGAAACACGCTCCAGAATGTTGAGACCGTACCCATTTAAACCTGAATCTGGCACTTAGTAACTCTAGAATGTTGACCAGTTGGGTAGCCTCCTTGAGGTTCAGTATCTCTGTCTGTAAAAAGGAACATTAGCGCCCAGCTCCTTTAATCTTATCAGTAAATCAATGCTAATTTGTGTCTCATGGACTTGGTTCTGAGTGAATAAATCTGTGTCATGCTAAGAAGGTCCCCGGGCACTTAGCAGGCATCTCTCCACAGAAACCCAAAGCTTAGGCTGGACCACTTGGTAGCTATGGAAACCTGGTTAGTCCCTTTGCCTTTGCTGCCTCATCTGTAAAATGGGAATGTTAGCCTTGGCTTGGTGTGTGATGTAAGTAGACAACTATGGAGTGTTACGTTATTTGTAGGAGTGTTATTTCTAATTACCTTGCCTTCCATGTGATTCTGCTTGAGACTTTCTGCAGTCTTTTGTAGTGGGCAGGTAGGATAACTAGACAAGTAACAGGCTGACAGTCCATCAAAACACACTAACCGCCTGACAATTATTACCTGATTCTTTCACAGATACTGGTCACCACTCCTCATCTGTGGGGCCGTGAAAAGGTGTCTTGGTTTTTGGTGTGGCATAGGCCTCGAACCCCGACCCCAATGGGGAAACAGCAGGTGTTTGGCCACGCCCCCCAAACCCAGGGTCCTGACACGAGGTCTAAGACCTCCATTTAACCTGTGCCTTGCAGTCACGTAGGGGTATGCAGCTCCTCCCAAAGAGGTATCACCTAACACAGGTAGAGGGCATGACTACAGGCTTCAGCCTCAAGATATTTCCATATTAATGAGGTACCCAAAAGCCAGAGGGCATAGGTAATTAAGTATTCTTTTCCCAGTCCTCCCTCCCTCCCTATTTAAGTCAGGCCCACCCTGGCCTAAGTGGGGGGGTGCACATCCAGACCATATATCATCCCCATGTCAATAAAGCTCTTGGAACCCCCAGACTCGGACTCGTGTTGGGGCCTGCCGTCATGCTGCCTAGTGGAAGATTTCTCTGCCTTCCAGCCATGGAGGTGCTGTCCAAGCCAAGGGAGTAGAACAAGCGAGCACTTCCCATGGGGCTCCTCCAGAGCCCTCTCTTTTCCCTTCAGTCTCTCTTTTGGAGCGCAGGCCAGCACAGCGTCTGTGCACCTCTCATCTCCCTTCTGCTGCGGCCTCCCAGAGCTCCCGGAACCCCAGAATTGAGACCAATTGCCCTCGGCCACCTCCGGGCCTGGGGGTCTCCACTCGAAAGCCCTGCACTCCTGCAAAATCAAGCTGAGTTCACTCCCCACGGGGCGGGGGGGGGGGCGCCCCTGCAGCCTCTCACGGCCCAGTGCCCAGCCCACCCAGTGTCACCCAGAACGAACTCAGTCTAGGTTCCCACGCTCCAGTTTCATTGGAGCGTGCGGGCCTTCGGTGGTTTTCCCTACACTCATCTTCCCAGTGTTACACATAAGTCACATGACAAGGTCATGCTATGGTGAGGGAAATTTATGTGCATGTATTCATGCAGGGTCTAGATAACCATCTAGAGGGCTGAGTTAGGTTTTGTGCTCCAACAATGTCAGATCTGATCACTCATTCTTGGGGATAAAATAGGGGGAATGAGTTCAATAGCTGCCATGGCAACACTTTATAAATGGCCTGCCCTTAATGTTTGGTGTTAAATGACAGTGAAGCACAAGCTTGTATGGCTGGGTCACATTGGCTATGATCTGTAGGAAATTAGAAATAGAAAGCACATTCTCTCCCTTATAAGCAAGGCTGTGATTGGATTGCTCAGCCTGTGACTCATAGACTCAAGTTACCACAAGTTCAAGTCTGGGTATTAACTGCTATTTCCCAGAAGGCTTGTGTGCCTTTCATAGAGGTCACAGTCCCCTGGCCCACATTTTATAGTGCACAGTGGGACTTGTGACTTGGGGCATTCAAACACACTCTGCTCCACTGTAAGGCTCTGAATCCTGTGTGACTAGGAAGGCTGCCGGAATCACAGCAACCTACCAAGATTCCCGGGAGAACCCCATTTCCCAAAAGAATACTTCAGGGCCAGTACACACTGATTAAGGATTTTTCTTTTCCTTTTAGGGAAAGCAGTTTTAAAATTCCACGTGGAGTCTTTTGAGAGTGGTAATAGACCAGTATAGTGATCGTTCAGTTTTAAATTGTTGATGGATTGTAAGATATATTGCTACAATAAACCGGGCCATATGTTGGTTTTATCAAAAATCCTGTGCAAGCATTCGTCCACTTTGACTTTCCATATGCTCATAACAGTGTCAGTGCTTTATAAAATAACAAAAAAGAGCATCGGAAGACTAATATCTCCATATTACATACTAGGATCATTTAGAAGCACAATAATCCTCCAGAATGCCTGGGAACCTCACTCCACTGTACCATGTGTGAGTTATAGAGACACAGACACATGGGAAACTGTTGCTTCTCACTCCCCTCTGGAGATCAAACAGCTGACTTATAAATTAGTGAATATCTGGTTATCGAAATGCCTTCATACTCACATGCATACACAAGTACACACTCATATAGCACACACACATATCTAAGAAATATATATATATATATATATATATATATATATATATATATATATATAGTTTTAGAGAACAGAGATATACTGTATACTTAGTTCACCAACACTTCTCTCAGCAAACTATACTGTTTTCTTAAAACTTTTATTTTTATTTCAGTTGTATGTGTACCTATATATTTATGACTGTGTGTAGGTATGTGCATATGACTGCAGTACCCAAGGAAGCCAAAGTTATCAGATGCCCCCTAGGGCTAGAGTTACAGGTGGTTGTGAGCTGCCCAACATGGGTGCTGAGAACCAAACTCAGGTCCCTAGAGGAGCAACACGTGTTCTCAGCCACTGAGTCATCTCTCCAGACCCCAAACCAAACTCTTAAATAATATAAAAATGGTTGTCCTTCTACACAGTCTGACTTCTGGCTCAGTGGTACTTGGTGAAGCTGGTTCTAGGATCTCATTTGTGTGTATATGTATTGTGATAGTGTTAGTGTGTTCTTATGGGTATAAGCACATGCGTGTGAGTTCATGTGTGTATATGGGTTATTAGTATGCATAAGTGCTCATGGGAGTGTGTGTATTTGATAGACCCAACAACACTGAAGGCATTTCAATACCAAGATGTTCACTAGTTTCTGAGTATCCAGCTGTAGCTCTTAACTTACATCCTTGCCAACAGAAGTGAGTGTATTGTCACAAGGCAGCCAGCCCCAGCTATCTCAAGTATCACCTTGTGACTGCAGGTAAAGGACTCTTCTCATTGAGGGAAAAGGTTCCCAGATGGTCCCCAAGCCTGATCCATCTTTCCACCCAGACCACAGTGGCTCATATCACGGTGTCTTAGCTGGTCACCCACAGAGGAGCAGAGTAAATGCAGTTGTTTAAAATCAGCAATCTCAAAGTGTGCTCCTAGAGGAATGACACCAGCACTGTTCAGACAGAATGGGAGTAGGCTCAAGATGTCCAGAACCTGACCACAAAGGCCCAGTGTATCAGGATTAGAGGTGTACTTGGAGTCCCACACAGGAGACTGTAGACTACCTTTCCAGAACTTGTTTGCATGACTTACAGATAGAGGCAGGACATGGGAGTGAGTCACAGACTTTTGAATGGAAAGGATTTGGAACTGTAAAGATGCATCCTTGGCTAATTTGCTACCCGAAAGCTGCATCCTTAGCTTTTAAAAATGTCTTGCTTTGATTTGTTGTTTATTCTACTGTAGCAATTCAATGTCCTAGGCTGGCCTTGAACTTGAGATGCTCATGGACCTGTACTACTAGTGTGTGTGTGTGTGTGTGTGTGTGTGTGTGTGTGTGTGTGTCTGTGTCTGTGTCTGTGTCTGTGTCTGTGTCTGTGTCTCCAGCTCCAAGGGATCCAGCGCCCTCTTCTGGCCTCCTTAGGCACCTGCAACCACATGCACATACTCACACTGAGACATACACATAACTTAAAAAATGAAAATGTTTTTAAGAAACAATGAGTTTGGAGAGGTACAATTCAGCCCATATAACCCTGAGTAAATAACCTCCTCAAGTCTTAGAATCTATTTTGTTTTTTGATCTGTAAGGAAAAGAATGAGCAATAATCACATGATGAAAAGCAGCGGGGAAGCCAGGACACAGCAGGGATGCTGCCTACTAGTGTGTCCCTGGAAGTGCCACAGGCTCACCCCATCCTTTTTATGTAAGGACACAGTGGCTTGCTGACTGGAATGAGCCATCTGTATCTCTGTCTGGAAGTCAGTCTTTCCCAGGCATGGGCTTCTCTGCTCCAGCTCTGAGACACTTGGTAAGTCCACAGAGCAAGCCAAGCCTCAGCGGGGTTCAGCCCTAGCCTGCTCAGACCTGAGTCACCACTCTGAGTTAAGCTTGTATCACCCACTCTGGCACTCTGTCATAGCCACCCTAAGATGTGGCTAAGGACTCCCAAGTCTCCCTGCTCCTCTGTGGCCACACGCAGCAAGTCTGTATGCCTGCGACTTAAGGAACCTTTATGTACACTTTCATATAACTATGTGGAAATCCAGAAAATCCCATATGCCTAAGCCCTCAGGCTGCTGGGGGCTTACAGAACAAAAAGAGCAGGATGCTAACTGCATCCGAGGCCAAACTGACTGCGCCACCACCAAAACCCAAGAACTTTACAACTACACCAGGAGTTCCTTTTGGCAGGCGCTGTGCGTGTGGCAGGCATCCCAGTGCCTGAGCCTTACCACTGAAGAAGCTCATTCAGAAGTTATTTCCTCACAAACAGCTTCCCTTGTCTTCCATCCAGATGTGTTACTAAATACGTGGTGACCTCCCAAAAATGCCTCCAGAAATGCTGATTCTTCCAGACCCACCCAGCTCTGAAGTTATACTCCTCATCCTAAGATGTCCTTTCTTCAATGTCGTGGTTATAGCCAGTACTTTAGACCCTAGACTAAAGGAAAACAGTCATTGTCCTTGTCTCCCAAGAGTTTGCCGTCTAAAGAGTGAAATGTCAGTCAAGTCAGATATATAGAGAAGAATTTCTAAAGGTAGAAACACTGGGAACCAAGAAGGGAAACAGCAAAGAGATATGATTATTAAGTCGGCCGCCCATGCACAGTGTGTTATAGCTCAGAGTGTTTCTCCAAGTAAGAATAGAGAAGCCCTGCCCTGTCTTTCACAGAACCTCTCAGACTACTGTATCTCTCTGTCTTTTGCAAAATGTTCCCTGGACAGGTTCCCATGGAGACCAGATTCTCAACTGCTATGACACTGTAGGAGCAGAAAACAGAAAGGAGAACACGCGGGGTAGAGTAGAAGACATGGAGGCTCCTCTGTGGTTCTGTAAATAAACATGTATATGTTATACAGAGGAGTATAATTCATATTGTGAGATAGGGTCTCATCGTGTAGTTCCAGCTGGCCACAAACTCATAATTTTCCTGCCTTATCCTGGATTACAGGTGTATAAAACTGTCTGTCCTTCTCTCTTCCTCTCCCTCCCTCCCTCCCTCCCACCACCCTGTGTCCGTGTGTGTGTGTCTGCATGTGTGTGCATATATGTGCCAGACAACCTTAGACCTCAGTTGCTGTCCACATTGTATTTTTGTGACAGAGTCTCTGGCTGGCTTAGACTTCACCAAATAAGCTAGATTGGCTGTTGAGTAAGACCCAAAGATCTACCTGTCTCTGCATCCCCAGTACTGGAATACACTGAGCCACTACCACCTCCACCCACCTTCTCATTTCTTACTAGATGCAA
The DNA here is from genome assembly GCF_011762505.2 of Arvicanthis niloticus. NCBI lineage: Eukaryota > Metazoa > Chordata > Mammalia > Rodentia > Muridae > Arvicanthis > Arvicanthis niloticus. The sequence goes on along the minus strand of NC_047665.1, from coordinate 62,352,676 downwards.
GGTTGGCTGCAGGGGTGGAGCACCTGGGAACCTATTGGTCAGAATAGAGAGACAAGACAGACCTCAGGTGACAGCATTGTGCCAGTGGGTGAAAGCCTAGAAGGTTCCCATTCAGACTGACATGTTCCAACATACGGTAGGATGGCTGAAAACTTGACCCTGTGACCCTTTGTAACTGTTACACATTGCCACTTGCTGACTCAGAATATTGTAAAATTAGAATCAGTGTTAGTAAATAAGGGCTTAGCTGGAACCCTTGACTTCTTGGAAGAAACTGACTCAGATCTTGAACGGTGCTGTGTCTTGTGAGAATTTCTTTCCAGATTTGTGACAGTATTAAAGAAGGGAGACAGGTGGAGGTTAATTGGTTTCAATTTACATTTGGGTGATCCTCTCAACAGTAAATCCCTGTGGAAGTATTTCCCTAACCTTACACTCACCTCCAAAAAATGCCTGGGAGACACAGTCTCAATCAAGAAGTGAGATACACTTTACACTTCCTTCCCATCTGAGATCTGGCACATTGAACTGTGTGTAACACTCTGCCAAGAAACCCTACAGTTTAAAAGAAAAATCTCTGGGTGGCTGCCTCCATAGGCTCTCCAGACCATTTAAAACCCTTCAGGATAGTCCAGGAATTCCTTCGGGGGGATTCACAACTTCTTGAGGCCCCTAGGAATAGGGCTCGATGTAACAACACTCGGGAAATACTGGAGCTGGCTCTGGGGAGACATAGATCCTACCTCAGTTCTCTTGAAAACCAGCTGGGTGGCTCTGGGAGGCCATTTTTCTTTTCTGTGTTTTGGCATCCAAAAGTGATATTTTTACCAGGTGTATTCAGCATTCTGGGGGTAGAAGCAGGAAGATCACAAATTCCAAGCCAGTCTTATCTAAATAGTTAAGTCTTTGTTTCAAATGGAGGAGGGAAGAGGGGAAGGTGAGGGAGAAGGAGAGGTATGTTATACCTCTGTCTGCACATGGTACATGTGCACACACACTCTCACATACATGCACACATACAAACACACTTGTGTGTGCACGCACGCGCACGCGCGCGCGCACACACACACACACACCATGATCTAAATGATCTCTTTCCAGCCCTTTCCAGTGGTCTCCATCTTGAGCCCTGATGCTTTGGGCTCAATTAGGTGATACCTTAGTGACATGTCCTGTATGCATGCCATCAAAGTAAATTATCTGATTGTCTGTTAGTCAAATTGGAACTAAGAGAAAAGTTGGATGGAGAAGAACTTCAGAGCTGAGAGTGAGGTCTTAATGTTGCTCAGAGAGGGATTCGAGGAGAGTGTCAACTCTTGTCAGCTCAAACTGTCAGTTCACTGTGTCTCCAGTGCCTTTAAATCACTCACTTTTAATGGTCTTCCTGGACACAATCCCTGCATCCACGTGGCCTGTCCGGGTACCCATCGCTTTTCTCTGGATGTCTTTTGTGAGCCTTAAGACTGCCCACTGGACCAGAAATTTCAGGCTCATCAATTTAGCTTTCGCAATGCCCCAGGAGATGAAATTAGTCTCTTCAAAACTTTTCTTTCCATGTCAGGCTCTCACACCCTTTATTCAGAAATGATTACTTAAAATCCTGGAAGGAGCCTCAGGGGGAAGGGGGCTGATTCCACCCATTCTTCTTTCGTGTGGAGCTGAAGACCAGGGTCTGAGCTCATGTCTGCAAGCAGGGCTTTATTTTAGGAAAGACTGAAGTAATTTGTGTCCAGAGACCGGTTACTGGCTATTTCTTTCCCCCTTCTCTTTTGCATTGGAAGTGCTGGAGATAAAACCCAGGGTCTCCTGGTAGACAAGAGTTCTGCTGCTCAGCTCCATCCTCCAACCTCCAGAAACCAGCTGGCTTTGCTGCCTGGATGGCGATGAGAACCTCTTTCTGTGGGCCCAGTTAGACATGTCAGTGTGTGTGTGTGTGTGTGTGTGTGTGTGTGTGTGTGTGTGTGTGTCAGAGATGATCTTAAAGTTCCCATAACTGATGACAAGGGTTGACAGACTTATTCTAGATTCCTTTCAAAAACTCATAATTTGGGAGAAGGAGGGAAAGACACTTGGTATAACGCAGGCTGTCTTCAAACTCTCTGTGTGACTGAGGATGACCTTGAAATTATGACCCTCCTGCCTGCACTGGGATATGTGTACCACCACAGCTGGTTTTGTGCTGGAGACGGAGCCCAGGGCTTCATGCCTGTTAGGTAAACACTACCAAATGGGCTGCTTCCCCTCAGTCTTTGAAGTTTTTCTTTTTCTTTTCTTTCTTTCTTTTTTTTTTTTGGGGGGGGGTTGGTTTCGAGACAGGGTTTCTCTGTGTAGCCCTGGCTGTCCTGGAACTCCCTCTGTAGACCAGGCTGGCCTCGAACTCAGAAATCCACTTGCCTCTGCCTCCCAAGTGCTGGGATTAAAGGTGTGTGCCACCACGGCCCAGTTAGTCTTTGAATTTTTAGCGCAACCAAATACCACCTTTTTGTTTCAAAGACATCTTTTAACAGTTGTTTTGAGGCATAATTGAACCTTACAAAATTATCTGTGTTTTGCTTTCTTTTGTTTAAAATGTGCTCTCACAGTGCAGCCCAAGTTGTCTAGAACACCACACTGTGCAGTCTACTCTGACCTGACATTCACAAGTTTTCTGACTTAACCTTCAAAGAGGAGCAGAGATGTGCACTACCACCAGTGGCCTGTACTGTAGGTATGCAGAGTGCTTGCCTTGACATGTGTGTATTCCTGTAGGACATAGAAGGGTCCTTGGCTAGTTTTGCAACTGCACAAATGCCCTCTGAGCCCCCTAGACCCTCTGCCCTCCCCCAGCCAGTCTTTCTGGCTTGCACTGGTCATTACCACAAGGTAACCCATAGATAGCTGAGCAAGCACTTTGTTTCTGAGTGTTCATTGGACTGGGGAATTTTCAGAGCATTTAGAGGAAAGTCAGGTGGTTTTGCTTGCTTGCTTATCTTTCCATGCCTTCACTCAGATCGCAAGACTGGGTATTTGGGGGCCAGGAATGCACCATGGGACATTGCTCTAGCCTCAAAAGGCTCTCAGAAACAGTGAGAGAAAGCTATGTTGTACTCTTATGAGCCAGACCCAGCTCACTGTGGGTGGAAAGTTTTACTGCTTCTTGGCAGTGACTGAGAGAGACTGAGTAGGAAGAACTCTGGGACCCTGGAACCTGGTTTTTGCTGTTGTTGTTGGTTTTGTTTTTGCTTTGTTGTTTTGTTTCAAAACTAAATCTCAACACAATGCTTCAGAAGCGCACTGGCCACGCAGGACAGGATGCAGGTTCTCGGTGAATGGACAACAGAGCAGATGTCCATGCAGAGCTTTGGGCTGCTTCCCTTCCAGGAGACCATGTCCATCCCTCCCTAATCTAGCTTTGTTTTCTGCTTTGGCAAATACTTCACAATCAGGCTTTGAACTCCTGGGAAAGTTTCTTGTTGCCCTCCCAGGTGTGTAGACAAGAAAACCAGAGTAAGCAAAAGTCACCAGAGTTCTGTTCTTTCCTGGATGTTGAGTTACAAAAGTTGGCTCTCATACAGAGGCAATTCTCTTTAATCGAAGAACAAAAGACACAAGGAAAGGACCAGATATCTGTCTCGTGGCTCCAGCCCAGCAGTGAACAGTCCGTGTGGCTTTCTTTATGTGGACAGTGATTTAAGTGTGCAGAACCCACATTTATAACCCTAGTCTCTCGTTACTGCCATTGTACCAGGTGCCTGCTCTGCATTGCATCCTGGGAAGCAGTCACTCCATGGCTGTCATCCATGGCTTGCTATTCACTGCCATTGGGTGACTTATTCAGAATAACACCAGTGAGGGCAATATGGGGTCAGATATTTTGCAATGTTCTGTGGCACTTAAAACCAGCAAAAAGAATTTGTGCCTTATGTTCTTGAAAAGTGAGACATGTTACTTCAAATGACATATACGTGACATTGATGCCCTCCCCGCCCCATTTAAGCCAGGAGGAAATGAACCATATCCAAAATCACTGAGATTTCCTAGTCATGAAAAAAATTAATAAAAAATAACTGAGGTTCTAAGTTGCATAAAATGTGTGAATTTATCTTCCCTGGTGGAGATATATCCCCACAAAGGCCAAAGGCTCAGATTATGTGCAAATGATTGTGCTTTGTGATATCACTGGATACTTGTTTTTATTGTCTTTATTTCTTAAATTTTTAATATGCTGTATCCATGAAACAGTAGAGAGAAAGATGGGACAATAAAAATGGCATAGTGATAGAATTATCAATTAATAGTATTGGAAAGGGCCCATGCATAGGTTTGTTCAGCTCCCTTGCCCAATTTAGAAAACATCACTGGTCTTAAAATTTTATCTTCTACCATATTTTTTTGTGTATGAAGTATCAGTTTTGTGTAACAAATAATTCTAGATATTGGCTGCTCAGCCATGAGACACATATTCAGTCAGCGACTTAAAAACAACACTATAAATTTAGGTTATATATGTTAGAAGGTAGATTTTTTTTTTATTAAATACAACTTTTGTAAAATGCACCTAGTAGTACCTTGAGGCTGCTTGGAAAACATTTGGGTAGTCAACACTTCATCAGCAAGAAAAGTGGGCTTGGGTTTGGGTTGGCTTGGTCTGGGCATTCCTGGGACCTGGTCGTGGTAGGCCAGCAGAATTATACCACTCAGTTGCTCATGTCTCTGTTAATAAAATTCTACTCAGGACTAGAGAGATGGCCCAGCCGTTAAGAGCACTGATTGCTCTTCCAGAGGTCCTGAGTTCAATTCCCAGCAACCACATGGTGACTCATAGCCATCTGTAATGGGATCTGATGCCCTCTTCTGGTGTGTCTGAAGACAGTGACAATGTACTCATATGAATAAAATAAATAAATCTTCTAAATAATAATTCTACTTAAGAATTTGATATCATACCCCTTAAGGGAGAAAAAGAAATGTTTAAAGTGTCCATAGACTTATAGTCCATAGTGTAGACTGTGCTTTCACAGGGAGGCGTAAGTGGCAGCTTGCTGAGCATCTTCCGACTTCTTCATTCTCCAGAAGACAAGGGAGATGAGGCAGAGCCTCGAGGTATGGAAAGCACGTCTTTCTTCTAGCCCAGCTCCCTACCTTAAGGTACTCCCTGGGGAACAACAGAAATCCTGATATGAGATCCAGGTATGAACACCTGGCTAGTTACCAGGGCAACAGTGTAGCCAACCAGGATCTCCAACAGAGAGAAGTTACAAGCCTCAGGGTCAGAAACTGCAGCTACAGATTATATGGCTTTGCTGGGATTGTACTGGCTGAGGCCATGGGTTGGTTCCATTGGGGTAGGACTGGGTTAAACCAAGTTCATGACAGTAGACTGTAGATCCCAACTTTTCTGTACTCAGAACTGCAAAATTCAGAAGTCAGTGGAGTTGGGAGAAGAATCTTGATCTCTGTTCTTGCATGAGCTTGTATGAACCTAAGCGGTAACTCACATCTTCTGACCTCTTCATTCTCCAGAAGAAAAGGGGAATGAGGTGGTGCCTCAGGGTGTGGAAAACTTTTTCTTTCTTTTCCTGGTTGTTGATGTCTAGGGGATGAAACCCAGGACCTCGCACATGGTGAGCGAACACATTACCACTGAGCTGCATTCCGCGCCCTCATGGCTTTGGAGGAAGACACACTCTCATGGTTTCTTATCTTTTCCTTTGAACACATCCAGCTATCCAGACTATGACATCTCCTTTGTGCCCGTGACTTGGGCCCCAGGCTGACCTTCCCTCCTGCATATGAAGGGAAGGTGTGAGAGGTGACAGCTCCAAGCCCAGTGGACACTCAGCCTGGCAGCTGATGACACTGGCTGCCCTGGGGTCATTGCCTGTGATGATTTCCCTCTTACAGGCTGACACACTATTATGAATGCAAAAGCCTATTAACTCTATTCCAGAAAGGAGAGTATGAGGCCTCCAGAGAGTGAGCAAGGCCAGCTGAGGAACAACACAATGCATCTACGGATGAGGTCATGGCTAGGCTCCAGTGACAGTGACAAGGAGGGGTCAGAGGGTCTGAGGCATTGCGTGGGAACCTGCTCATTAAGAGTCTTCCAGTTAAATGCTGCAGAGTGCCCTGCTAGCCCCAGATACAGTTAATGAAATGCTTAGAACAAGAAGAGACCAGGAGGAAAAAAGGGCAGAGCGGAAAGCACACCTTAACCCTGCGACTCCTCCAGTCACATTGGTACAGCTTCCTTAGCTCACTAGCAAGGGTGGGACACAGTGGGCTCTCAATGCTGGACCCATAGCTGAAGAGTCCTACTGAGCAAGGGGAAATTCCCAGTGGATGAAGATGCTTCTCTGAACCAGCTGTGGAAGCACAAACCCATAACCTTAGTACTTAATAGGCTGAGTCAGAATGAACCTGATTTCGAGGCTAACCTGGGCTACATAGCAAGATTGTATATATTTTTTAAAAACTCAGTGACTGGGGGTATTGGATGTAGCTGAGTTGTCACCCACTTGCCTAGGATGTGCAAGGCCCTCAGTTCCATCCCAAGCACTACAGAAAGGAAAGCAGAAATGGCTGACAGGAGGAAGGGTAGGAAAGAGAGAAGGAGGGAGAAGGAGGATGAAATAAGGATATCTTGCTGAGCCCTGCTAAGTAAGAGATCATCAAGTAGCTTTGGGAGATTTCTGAGGAGTCAGAGCTGAGCAGGTGAGTTAGTCAAAGGCTTACAGGAGGATCGAGGGAACGAAACCCAGGATCATGTTGATTTCAATCAGTCTGAAATCTCCTCTTCTTCCTGCTTCACCATGCATCCAGTCATTGTGTGTTCATCCATCCACCCATCTATCTATCTATCCATCCATCCATCCATCCATCTATTCCTGCCGGCAGTCCACGCTGACCACCCAGCTCGGTGGAAATGAAGGAACTGTGTTAGTTACTTATCTAGTTGCTGCAACAAAGACCTGAGAAAAACAGCTTAGGGACACAAGGCTTTATTTGAGCTCATACTCAAAAGGATGCAGTTTATTTAGTGGAGAATTTATAGGGGACAGAGCTTGAGGGAGCTGGCCACTGCGCGTCCACGGTCGGGAAGCAGAGAGCTGAAGACAGGACTTCACTCACTCCTTTTCCTGTCATAGTTCCCTGGAACTTTAGCTCCTGGAATGGCACTACCCATGTTTAGAGCAGGTCTCCCCACCTCTAATAACCCTGTCTAGAATTCCCTCACAGACATGCCCAGAGGCTTGTCCCCTTATTCTAGATCCTGCCACATTGACAAACAATAACCATTACAGAGATACACAAATCAACTTTCTGAGCAAGGTCAGAAACATGCTAGGGCAGATGCCCCAGGATGACTTAAGTAGCTCCTGAGGCCTCAGGACCTAGTGAGCCCAACCACACAGAGCTGCTAGATCCGTGGGAGCAGGTCCCCAACACTTGTGTGCAAACCAAGCATTTTCTCCACAGACAGCATGGCTGCCAAGCAGGGTCAGGAATTAAGTAGCTGTTCAGAATAGAAAAAGGAAGGGCGTTGCATCAAAAGAAAGATCTCTTGAGAGGCTGAGATCGTTCTGTTAGAGCAGGGTCATCAAAATCAGGGAGTAGACGGACTCTTTACCCTCCTGTCACTCCAACCCTCACTGTGATTCTCGTTCCCACACCTCTGATGTGCTTGCCAAACTGCCAAAGAAGCACAGTTCAAAGCCATTCTTGTTTCCCTGACAACCACACCGGCACATCCAGCCCATCCTCAGGTCAAGGGTGTGAGCTCCATTCATCTGCTTTTGGTTTTCTGAGCATGACTTTTTACACACTCCCCTCCCTTCTGATCAGTCTGTTTCCCTTTGCCTATATTGGGACTGACTTTGTGTGTCAGTCTCCCTATTTTAGACTATTTAAAACTCTGTAAGCCTCCTGTAAAATTATTTTGGAAATGAACAGGGTATAAGAAAATAATAATTTTTTGCATATTTATGTGCGCTTGTAAATGTGTGTGTGTACGCATGTGTATATGTGTGTTCACATGTATGGGCGCAAACATATGCAGAGACACACACAAACACATGTGGAGGCTCAGTGTTGACATCTGGTATTTTTCTTAGTTTCTCTCTCCTTACATGTTGAAGCAAAGCCAAACTTGTAGTTTGAGTTCAGGATCAAGACAGAGTGCAGTGCCAAGTGGCTTAATAATGACTGATACAGGCAAGTGTTTAACCCCTGATAAAACTCCGCCTACAGACTTTCTGACCAAACCCACTTCTGTAAATATCCAACATCAGGTCTCTCTGGGATATCACACTAGATTTCAGAAGACTACACATCTGCTCCAAGTTGCGATGACTGCACAGACCGCATGCTTGCTGGGCTGTCTGCATGACCAGACCGGAAGCCATTTGTGTCAGCTGCCGTTCTGTTTATCCCAGAAACTATGCTGAAGACATTCTCTCTAATGTCCCTGATGGGCTCTTCTTGGGTCCTACTTGCAAAGAGAGGCTTGCCTGACCTAGCAGCAAGCCCCAGAGGTCTGCCTGTCTCTGTCTGTCACCCCAGTGCTGGGAGGACTAGCGCATGTCACCATGCCTGGCTTTTTGTGTGTGTGTTTTGGTGATCAAACTCAGACCCTCACACTCTTCAGGCAAGCACTTTGCTGGCTGAACTCTCTACCCAGATCTCTCTTGTCTACTCTCAAAACCCAATCTTTTGCCCTACACATTCATACCTGGTGCCTATCAGCAGGAATTACAGTACACTTCCTTATAACATGAATACCTTGCAAAACCCCCAGCATGTGCCTAACGCTACCACCAGTACCAAACTCTATGTCCACTATGTTTTTTCTCTCTGTATACATACCTATGCTCTCTCTTTGACAGATTAGACATAGGAAGAGATTAACAGCTAATGATAAAATAGAACAGTGACAGTGATGTGCTGTTACAAACGCCATGTGATGTCTTGAAAGAACTAAGGCAAGCAGGCATGATGGCACACTCCTGTCATCCCCGCAATTGGGTTTCTAAGGCAAGAGGATTATGAGTTCAAAGCCAGTGTGTGGTCCCTGTCCCAAAAAAGAAAAAAAATGTGAGAGAAAAATGTGTTTTATTGCCATTGACATTAGTATTTTGTCAATGTAATTCATACTTTTATTAGTGTCATAAGTATTAATATTTTATCAATATAATTTGTATTGCTGTCTGTATTTTTGGCCCATTGTTGACTGTGTATAATTGGAAATACAGGAAACAGAACCATAGATAATGAGCAATGATAGTAATTTATCTTATCTTGACCACATTGGATACTTTCGCCTTATGGGCTCCATCTCCCTATTTTTATACTATTTCAAACTCTGTGAGCCTCCTCTACATTTTTTTTTAGAAATTAATAGAGTGTAGTAAAATAATAAAAATGTTTGCATATTTATATGTACATGTGTATGAGTGTATATGTGTGTGTGTATATATGTGTGTTCACATGGGTAGGGACAAACATATACAGAGACACACAAGCACATGTGGAGGCCCGGTGTTGACATCTGGTGTTTTCCTCAGTTTCTCTCTCTTTATACATTGAGGTAAATTTTCTTGCTGGGATGGAGCTTACTCTTTTGGCTAGTCTAGCGAGCCAGTTCGCTCCAAGGCTTTTCCATCTTGGCCTCTTGCACTCTGGGATACAGGCAGGCGCGGCACACCCACCCAGTTTTTAAGTAGGTTCTAGTCATCTGAACTCTGGTCCTCACACTTGCAAAGCAAGTACTTTACCCACTGAACCCCAAAATAATAGATTTTACCCAAGCACAAGGAGATTATTAAAGTCAGGCCAAAGCCACTAATGTAAATATCTGACACCAGGTCTCACCTTTAGATACACCATCAGTGTTGTGATTGTCTATAAGCCTGCTTCAGGATGTGGTGTAACATGCAGTCTTCCATCTTCTGCTAGGCCCCTTTAATCAGCATATCAGAACGCAGCAGGAAGCTCCTGTTGTCTTTTATAACGTGTGGGGGCAGCGGCAGGGGGAGCATTTTCACAAAACTTTTCCAGGAATAGATATTTTCCAGCCTTAAATTGGTCTTCCCTTCCCAGCCTCCCAGGGATCCAGTACTTGTGGACTGTTTCATTTCTCCTGCCCTGGTGAGACTGCATTCTTAATTGTAATTGTATTGAAAGCCACAGCAGCAGCAGAGCAAAGCATCTCTCCAGTGCAGGCAGCATATATGTGCCAGTGAGCTGCAAGAGCTATCCACAGGCCAGATCCACAGCGAGGGCACTGGGGGACCTTCCAAATTAAAATGCTGATAAACATCGAAAACCCATACAGAGTCTCAGGCATGTTGCTGGAGCTAGAGAGAGAGAGATAGTCAGTCTCTCTGTCTCTTTCTGACTCTCTGTGTCTGTGTGTGTGTGTGTGTGTGTGTGTGTGTGTGTGTGTGTGTGTGTGTGTATCTTTCTATCTGTGTTTCTCTGTCTCTTTGTCTGTCTCTGTCTTTCTCTCTGTGTCTATCTATGTCTCTCTGTCTCTCCCTCCCTCCTTCTCTCCTCCCTTCCTCCCTCTCTCCCTTCTTCCTTCCCTCCTTCTCTCCCTCTCCCTAACTTATGAGCATAATTCTAACTCTATAGAAGCAGTAGGCAGGGCAAGTGTGATATGATGGTTTCTACAGTGCATGGGGCAGATATTCTACAGATAACAGGCCAGGGGTGGGTGCTATTTAGGGCCAGGCTACAGAAGGACGTTCTGGTCCAAAGGAAGCTGTCTGCTTTCTGTTCTCCTTACTGTCAGGAGGATTTATTCACAGTTTCCAAGGCAGAGGATGACAGTTCATGAAAGAGGACTTAGATTGTGATAGATAAGTCCCTTGTCAGAGCAATAAGGGGCTGAGGGAGTCTTATAGGGACTCAGTCTCTGGTTGAAGAAGAAAGATGAGACCATTTTTTACTGAACACCTGCTGTATACCAGGAACTTTGTAAGTGATCATTTATTGAATTGTCCCTAAAACCTTAAGAGGTAGATATTGGTATTCCAATGTCTAGTAACTGATCGGCATAGACTTCACAGTTGGGTTTTGGAGCCCCATAGTCTGGATCACATATAGTCCAGGTTTGGGAAAGAGAGAGAGGAGAGAGAGAGAGAGAGAGAGAGAGAGAGAGAGAGAGAGAGAGAGAGAGAGAGAGAGAGAGTTTTAAAAGAAGATTCACTTCTATATTATTTTTAGCCCTCTCCAAACTTCTACTTTTTACCAGCAGTATTCCTCAAGGCAAGTATCTCTTATCAAAACAGTAGCAATAAAGCCACAATCTCTGAACATTAGCCATATGCTAGGCAAAGAACACCAGGTACACAGAGATCCTTCTGTTCATTAGTAGACAAGGCAGCAAAAACGATTCACCGTTATTCTTCATATCCCTCCCCTTGCCACGTACACCCTCTAATAACCCTTAACTCTGGGACACTCCTACCTGTCATTACATAGGACAATGACCATACAAATACCTTGGCCTTGTCAAAGACTTCATACCCTTCACACATGCCATGGAGAGCCAATTTCAAGCCTCCAGTTTCAGTGGCTGTTCCCCATTCTGGGACAATACCCTCTTCTGCAATTCCATGGGAATAAAGCAAACAGAATAATTATCAGAGCTTAGGGGTAAAAGCCAGAGCTTGGACAGCCCCAAGAGACTAGATGTGGCTCTCCCAGCCAGTGTGCCAATTAAAGAGATTAGTGATGGAGAAGCAGAGAAAGAGGCTCAATCAATCAAACCCAAGAAAGGAGTCCAGTTATCCTAAGTCTATCTTTGGGATACTGACATGAGCCTTAGGTTTAAGTACAGGAGGAAATGGGGCAGGGCAATAGGAATGCATAATGTAGCAGTCCTGGTCTAGGTGATCACAGCCTCGGTTCTGGTCCACAAGGTGATCTCACGCTGATACTCGGTTGTATGCTCATGCTCCAAGATGCAGCCTTATCATCATGAACCACCACCTTCAGACATATGTGTGATGGTTTCTCCTGAGAGGCCTGCCACCCTCATGTGTGTGATGGTCCCTCCTGAGAGACCTGGCTGTTCCTAAGATCTAAGGCAACTGCAGGTTTAGAATGAATTGGAGATATTCAGGTACCTCATAGAGATGCAGAAGAGATCTAGAAATCTGACAGTAAAATGCCTCTGCTTCTCTGGTATCTGTGTCATAGGTCTTGGTGGGGGACTGATAGGTTCTGGACACTCAAGGATTAATAAGCCTGTGTGCAGAGATGAGCAGGTGTCCCAAAGGAAAGGAGGCATGCAAAGTGGACGGAGAGAGTCCAAGTTTGTGCCAAGTGAGGAGTGAGTGTTTTTCTGCAAACACGGCTTCTGATGCCTGTTAGATTAGAGTTCAGTGTGCAATATCATGAGGGCTTCCAGTTTGAATGAATCCTGGTGCCCACTGACTACTGGTCCAGGAAAAGTGCAATAATCCTCTAATATATGTCCTTTGATCTTAGAGGGCTTAGCTTCATCTCCCAGGGAACATAAGGATGTAAGCATGTTTCCATCCAAAGAAGACATCTATATTCCCCATAGCACAGCATAAGGGCAGCATCAAATATGCAGAGCAGTGTGTGTGTGTATGTGTGTGTGTATGTGTGTATGTGTGTTTGTGGTTATGTATGTGCGTGCTTTTATGTGCATGTATTACATATGTGTGTGCTTGTGTGTGCATGTGTGTGTTATGATATATATATATCTGGTATATGCAGGTCTATGTGCACATGTGAAGCTCCACAGATCCTTTTTTCTCCACCTTCCCAGTACTAGGATCACAGATACACACCATCATGCCGTTTTGTGTAGGCACTAAGGTTCCAAACTCAGATTTTCATACTTAACTGACATTTTATCAATGGAGCCATCTCCCAAACCCAGGCATCTTAAAAACAAACAAATAAACAAAACAGAAAAAAATGTTTACTTTTTTATTTATTTGGTATTTGTATTTGTACCTGCCTAAGTTTATTGTAGTGCCCACAGAGGCGAGGGAGTATCAGATAACCCTGGAAGTGGAGTTGCAGGTAGTAAGAGAGTTACCTCATATGAATGCTAGGAACCAAATCCACGTCTTCTGTGAAAACAGTAGGCTCCCTTAACCACTGAGCCATCTCTCTAGCCCCTCCCCCACCACAGGCATCTTTTTAAGGAGAAAAAGTAGAAACAGTGGATGACCTAGTGGCAGAAGCGTGGAAGTCCAGGATTAAACTCAGTTCAGCATCTCCATATTTACTAGAAATACTTCATAATATAGGCCATAAACTTGAGAGCCCTTTCTGACACAGGCAGTCTGAGAACTGTGGAGCAGCCTGTGTTCCTCCCACCAAAGCAAATCTATTGTTCATTAACAGTCCTGTGCCATCTCCCTACGCAGGGAGGAGTCTGGGGGGTAGCTGTATGAATTCAGAGGCAGGAGGGATGCCCTAATGAACACCTGCTTGCCTTCCAGAGCCCCTGGGGGGAATCCTATGTAAAGCGGGCTCCCCAGCGGGTGGGTCCGGGTAGCTCTTTGCATTTATAGAGAAGCAATTATCGTGTCTGTCTGTCAAAGCCTTCACTGGGCATCATTCAAGTCCATGAGGAAGAAAGATTTCCTCCCAAACTCATAGCAGTCATGACTTTTTTTTTTGGTGCCTCACTCAGATCAGGTTCTATTTGAGGACATGGATGAGACCACATGGAAATAAAAAGAAGCCATCAACAGAAAAAAATATAAGAGGCAGGCGAGGGGGGGGTGTCGGGAGGGGAGCTAAGAAGGTTTAAGAGGTTCCCAAGAGAGACTTCATCCCCAAGGTGAGTCTCTTAGAAGATTTGCAGAGAGAGATTTTGAGAGGAGCCTAACTCAAAGATTAGGAAAGGGGATCCTTTCTTGCACATAACAACGCAGTGTGTCTCCGGAGGTGTACAATCTGATTGAAAGCCAGCAACATTCATTCATGAACTTATTTATTGGAAGTGGAGCTAGGGCCACAGTGTGCATGTGAGGTCAGATGACAACCTCATGGGATTCTCCTTTTATCACATGAATCCCAGGGATCAAACTCAGGTCATGAGGTTTAGTGGCAAGCATCTACCCACTGAGCCACTGATGCCTCTGGCCCTACCTTGCTGTTGTGAGGGTGGAGGCAGCACTGTGTAGCAGCTCTCTGTTTCATGTCTGCCTGTAAAGAGTGTCTGTACAACCATCTATGCCTGTGGTCTGCTTCCATGCTGGGCTGGGCTGACACTAAATACTCTACCCATTCATCTGTCTCACTTTGCCAATAAAAACCTTTATTAAATGGACTGGGGAAATACCACAATTTGTTAAGTGCTTGCCTGCAGATCCGAAGCCTGAGGTGGATCCCCCTGAACCCATTGAGGGGTAGGGAGGTTGTTGTTGTTCTGGTGTGTGTGTGTGTGTGTGTGTGTGTGTGTGTGTGTGTGTGTCTTTAAAGTGGGTTGTGGTGGCACAGACTTGTTATCTTGTGGCTAAGGAGACTGAGATGGGTAGCTCTTCCCCATGGAGAAAGACCTTTTCTCCATATTGGACAAGGGGGCAAGCCCTATTCTTCTTATCAGTCTGCAAAAAGCAAATGGCTTCAATGTGTCCCCTGCCACAGTATACAGGAGGCCATTGGAAAGGCTAATCATCAGGGCCCCTAGGGTAGCAGGGGAGGGGCAGCTGTCAGAACCTGCTGTGCAGAATCCACACAGGATGACCTCATGCACTACCCCCTCCTCCCCAGGAATCAGAGCAGCCAATGAAGCTAACAGGACTGAGTGGGGGAGGATACAGGGTTACAAGGACAAGCTCTTCCTCACTCATAAACTCAAGTGGTCCTCCACCCAGGCTTCCCAAGAGATGAACCCTAGCCCTCCCTGGCCAGAAAGAAGGGGCTGATACGCCATCATTTCTCCCACTCCTGGAAATGGCCTTTTCTTGTCTCACTGCTGTGACCACCCCTAACGAAGGCTATGGTAGAGGGATTCCAAATTGGGGTCATTCGGGGGTCGGGTGGGGCTACAAAGCTAGAACCCTGTCTCCAAAGGACACAAATAAATAAAAATAAATAAAAACCCTAGACAGAGAGTGACTGACTTTGCCTTCTGACACCAGTCTGATTTCTCCTAAAGTACAAGGAAGAGCCGCGGTTGCTTTTGATGCTTTAATTTATATTTTTTTCAATGTAATTAACTTAAAAGTGGTGATTCCTTTGATTTTTTAATGGTGCCCTATGGGATAACAGCTTTGGCGGAAGAGTGGAAGAGTCCGTTGGGTGAGTCAAAGCCACTTCACTGCTAACAAGTAACGCAGGGTTGTGCTTACCTGCCTTGTGCACTGGGTGACATCAGAACCAGTTTCCAAAGGGACTCAGGCCCCAAATCACTCCCAAAGCAGACAGCCACCAGATCCTGTACTTCCTACAACTCAGGTTGTCCAGGGTGGGTGGTGTAAAACAGATCTTTGGGATCCTAATCTGGGGAGAGGTGCTTCCTGTGGCTGCCAAAACATAGAACAAAGATGGGGTCTTGAAATTGACAGGACCATGTCTCTTGAAATTCCAGAGGTGGGAGCATTGGTTGCAGCCCCTTGTAGATTGTGGTAAAGCTAGCAGAGCTTGACCTCCATGCCTTCATGTTTCCAGCCTCTGTCTTTATGCCTTGTTCTATGGATGCTTATGCTAAAAGTCTGTCTTAAAAGGAGAGGTATAATGGTATTCAAGCCTGTGTCTCTTTCCAGAGCCTTCACTGTAGGTCTGGGGGAATGACTCTCCGTGGATAAAGTGCTCCGTGCATAATCATGAGGGCCTGAGTTCAGATCATCAGCATCCTTGTAAAAGCCAAAGTCAGTAGTGTGCATCTGTTATTCCCACTTCAAGAGAAAGGCTACAGATTTACAGGTCCATGGAGTTCATTGGCCAGCAAGTATGGCTAATCAGTAAGCTCCAGGCTCAGCCAGAGAATCTGTCTCCAAAGAACTAGAGTGTCTGGAGAGGTGGCACAGAGAGTAAGGCCATTTGCTGCTCTCGCAGAGGACAGGGTTCAGTTGTCGGGTGTCTTACAATTGCCTGCAACTCCAGTTCCAGGGGATCTGTGCACTCGCTCTTCTGGCCTCCGCGGGCACTGTGTGTATACAGTGTGCATACAAGTGAGCTGGCACACACACAAACACATAAAATAAATACATCTTTGAAAACAAACTTAAGCTGGAGAGTGATTGATCTGAGGACTTGCTGTTGACCTCTGTTCTCTACAGATACATGCACACACAACACACATGCTCCCACATACATGAGAGCTCACACATACACCCCACCACCCTAGCAGTACCTTAATCCTCTCTTTAGCAGTGTAAAGTACAAGGTACAATAAAATTATGTCACATATAACCCACCATGTAGAAAATCAACCATGCGATGGGAGAATGAGACACATGTGGAAAATTGTACAGAAAGGGAATCCTTGAGAATATGGGTTTTGGGTAGGAATGAAGATTCTGAAAGGGAACTGGGCAAGAGTGGGATTGACTAGGAAAACTGGGACTACTGTCATTGTGTGGTCTTAACTGTCAAGCTAGTATTTAGGCCTGGTGACATATTATATTATATTATATTATATTATATTACACACACACACACATATGCATATATACATATATATGTGTGTGTGTGTGTGTGCGTATACATATATAGTCATTTCATATGTATATAATGTCATTTGTGTCACATAAATATAAATATATGTGTATAGTATGTGTACTTTATAAGTACAGTAATGAAGAACTGAAATAATAATGGACTGGTGCAATACTCACTTCATCCTGTCCACTGTGGTTCATGTAACTCATCATCCATTTAACCCTCGTGACAGCCTGTGACATGGGTATAGTCATTATCATCATTTCACAGATGAGGAAACTAAGGTGCAGGGGGATTAAGCAACTTGCTCCAGATTGTTTAAGAAAGATGAGATATGTTGATAGACAAGATTTACTAACTCGTGAGAGTTTTTGAATGAACATGCACAACCTCTGGGAGGGCTGAGTAGCTTGTGGGAGAGGAAGTAGTTTGATTTGATCATAGCATGAAGAATATTCTAGAATCTTTTGTGCCACTGAATCCACCCCATCATCTGACAGATGAGAAGGCAGAAGGCAAAGTTTTATCATTTGTCCACGGTCGTCCATGTGGAAGTGAGTGCCTATCAAGCCCAAAGTGGGTACTGTGGACAATCGATTTCCAGACAGATCATGGTTATGTGACAGTGCCTAGAGCTTATAGGCACGCTATGCTTTGTGTGTGTGCACTTGCATGAATGTGGAGATGCACATGTAGAATGTGTGCACAATCATGTAGGGGCCAGAGGTTGACACTGAGCGTCTTCCTCAGTTGCTCCCCGACCATAATTTTGCTGTGGGATCTTTCACTGAATCTGGAACTCACCAGATTTAGTTAGTTCACTAAACTAGCTGAAGGCAAGCTCAGGGTGAGTCTACCTCCCCGGCACTGGGGTTAAAGGTACATGCTACATGTCTAGCCTTTTACATAGATGCCAGAAATCCAAACTCAGGGTCCCATGCTTGTGTAGCAAGCACTTTACCACGTGAGCTTTTTCCAGCCCCTGGTGCTGTTTTGATCATGGCGGCGACTTACGTCTCCTGGAAGAAGCAGGGTAGTGCAACAAGTACAAGGGCCCTAAACTGATACCTTAGACAAAATATGGTGAATATGCCCATGGGCGCCCATGGGAGCCAACACCCTCCTAACCTCACATGAGTCTGTGTGGGGAATTAAGCGCAACAAAGACCCGCTGCTTCCCCAACCTCTAACACATGGTAGCTGTGCAGGGGTCCAAGCTTCGTTCTGGAAAGTGGCATTTTTAGCTCTATGGTGCCTCCAATGTGCCAATCATGCTGAGGGGGACATTTGCAAGGAAAGTCATTATCCGGGTATAAGGAGGGAAGGCAGGGAAATCCTTTTAGTTAAAAGAGTAGAGAAGCCAGTGAGAGAATACTGTTAAATACAGGCTGAGAGAAAGCCCATCTTTAGCTCACTGACATTCCCACCAGCACGGCCAGTGACCCTGAAGAAACTGGCGTAGCTCACCAAGGACACACAGGGCTTGCTTTGCCCTCGATGCCTTCAGGCCTCTACCCTGTTTGTCCCATCAAACTCCATGGGGCTACAGGCCTCTTTTCTGGCCTCTCTCCCGGTCAGATCCCTGCAAGGCTCCACAAATGTTTACAGCACCAGTAATTGGCAAATTGCAATCAGCAGGATTCTATAAACATCCCTTCTGAGTACAGAACAGCCAAAGAGCTTTCTGCCTACCAGGCAACTCACTCCAGAGGAGCTTAAGAAACTTTCAGAATGCCGTGGTTCCTCAGTCACCGTCATGTCAAGGTGGAACATTGTCTTCCTCTGCAAGATTGCAGAAATTCAGACGTTGATGCCGTCGATGGCCCAGACCTTATGCAGATGCAGTGACAGAGTCAGACCTGATGCACCATAGTACCAAACGACCTCATAGTCTCAGCAGAGCAGTGAGGGGACTGGATTTTAGGTACTGGGTGCTGCTCTGCCTCTCAGGGATGGAAGCAGAAGTTGGGTTGTTGCTTGTCACCTTGATAACACGTGTGGGGTTCTATGAAGATTTAAGATAAACAGTTACAACCTCAGTGTCTTCCAGAATCTTCTGTTATCTCCCCATCACTGATCCGACCCCTCTACTTTTATTATTTATTGTATTTTGTGTGTGCGTTTATGTGTGTAGATACATGTGTGTGCACAGGTACATGTGCATTTAGAACCTGAAGATCAGCTTCCTATGTCACCCCTTGGGCACCTTCCACATTTTTTTTGAGACATGGTATCTCACATGGACTTGGAGCTGGTCACATACATAGTCTAGCCTGGCTGGCCTTGAACCATAAGGATCTACCCATCTCTGTCCCCTGAGCCTGGATTGCAAGCAGGTACCACCAACACTACCTTTATCCCTCCACTTTCTCGTGGCTACTATTTTCTACTTTAACAGGAGAGAGGTTAGTTCATTACGTACAGTGGACATCTCTGGATGTTGGGGTCTATTTGCCTTGCTGAACTCCCATTGGTTGATGTGATTCTTTTTTATTGTTAGTTATCTGACAATGTCATACAAATATATAATGCATTCTGGCTACTTGCCCCACACACTTTATAACTTGCCTTCTGGAAACTAAACTCAGATGCTCATGGCTGGTGGGGGCAGGCAAGTACCTCACAGGTTCTGGGTCTCCCCAGTCCTGCTCCCTCTGTTTTTAAATTGTGGGTGCTCCACAGTGGGACGTTCTTCCCTTTGGTCTGCAATGCTATCCATGAAAAGCAGTTGATGGTTTTCCATGTTCCAGCAGATATTCACCCACAAGGATGTGATTCATATAACCAAGGTCACCAGAGAGAGTATGGTTTGTCATCCTCTCCCCGCCATGCTGTGTCTGCTCAGGCTGTTCAGTTGCATGGTGATAATAAGAAGTCCCTACAAGGCTCCCGAAGGGCAACCGTAGTTCATTGTGTCTTCTCAATAGCTCTGAGGCTTGGTAATCAGAGGAAGATTCACATTAGCTAAGTGCACAGCAATGATGTACAGATCTGTAATGTCAGATGCTGGTTCAAACTAAGCATTATAGCCTATAATGCTGTTCCTCGAAGACACATGATGCTGGACCTCTTACCTAGGAAGTAGTAAAGTCAGCCCAGGCAGGATGCAGAGGAAAGCTAGGGCTTGTATTTGTTATTTTTTAAATTGAGATAAATACATATAAAGTTACCGTGTTAACTATTCGGTGTATATACAATTCAGAGACGTTAACCATATGCACAGTGTTATTGAAGAATCACTATGTTTCCACAATGTTGCCAGAATCTGAAGCAGAAATTCTGTAGCCGTCAAATAATAACTCCAATCCCTCCAATCTCATCTTCTCCAATCTCTTGCAACCCTGTGAAATCACATGGCTACTTATACAGTGAGATGTAGTAACATTCATCTTCTCTTTTTAATATTGCTTCTTTCCGTAGCCTGGCTTCAGTGTTCATTCATGTAGCATGTATCTAAATTTTGTTCCTCTTCAAGGCTGAGTTGTATTCCATTGTGTGTATCCTGACTTTGTTTTGAGTTCTGGCTTGCTAAGACTGAGAACAACCTGTATGCTATCTCCAAGTCATGGTTGGCGGTCCTCTGTCATTTAGATAATGATAGCACATATGGAAGGTCTTAGAACCATGTCTGAGATACAGTAACAATGCCTCAGAAAGTCCTTTGCAAGGCATGACATTCTAAGGCAGATGTATGTGAATGTCAACTGAAGTTGTTCCACGTGTCTATTTCTGTCGTTTCAAGGGCCCTAACCGTGTGAAAGACACAAGCATTCACTGCTGTTCAGCACGGCCCCTGCCCTCCACACGCCCCTTAGCTCCCTTCCTGCACACTGTATTTTCCCCTAACCATTTCTACACTTACTGAGTACCTTTCTCCTACTGAAAACACACACACATACACACACACACACACACACACACACACACACACACAACTGTATTTGTTACTTTTTGTTGCTGTGATAAAATACTCTGTCCAGAAAAAGAAAATTTAGAGAAGAGTTTATTAGGGCTTTCAGTCCATCATGGTGGGGAAGGCATAGCAGCAGGGATCAAGAGGCTGGCCTGACAGTCATGAAGCAGAGAGATCACATTTCATTCACACATGGGAAGCAAAGAGAGGGACCAGGAAATGGCTATAGAACCTTAAAGCCTACTTCCAGTGCTGTGCGCCTCAGCAAGGCTCCACTTTCTAAAAGTTCCAAAACCGTCCCAAATAGCACCATCAGCTGAAGACACATATAAGCATCTACGGGGAACATTTCTCAATCAGACCACCTCGCTGAGCAAGGGTCTTTGGATATCTTTGAAATGTTATTCCCAGAGAGAGAAATCTCACGGCTGTCCTTTCCACGGGTGATTTGGTTACCCCTCCACAGTTTACAAGAACCCACAGTAAGTACTCTTTAGTCATCCCTCATTTTCTAATGTCAGATTGACCCGGTGAGACTGACCAGTCCTCCTCCCTTCTCCCCACCTCATCAGATTTGAACTCAAGTGACTTTCTTCCCCCACCCACTAGACTTGACTTCAAATGACTTTTAACATTTGCAAAAATCCAAATCCATTCTGAGTGCTGGAGGAATCCTGCTGGCAAGGATGCCACATCTAACACAGGCTCCCAGGGCAAGTCAAAAAGAGAATCCTAAATAGAAGAGAATGATATTAAGATATGCTCTTGTTGTGTAGCCCAGGCTAGCCTTGAATCCCCTATTCCTCCTTACTGTACCCTCCCAAGTGTTGGGGTTTCAGGTGTGTAACCCAGTGCCCAGCTCAAAATACTCTCAGAAACAGCAAGCATCACAGATATACCGTGGCCACTTTGAAAAAGATGGCAGTCATTCCAATGGATAAATGATAATCCACTGCATTATAAAAGCAGTGAACTTGCTGTGTCACTGCAACCCATAAATTAAATGCAGCCCAACATCTTCTGGGAGAAACAGCAGTGTGCACAGCCAAGCACATCCCATAGCACGCGCTCAAGCCTGGGAACTCAAATCTTGCAGCGTCTTTCATAATTCATTTGCAAAGCTCTGAGATGTGCCACAAGCATCCTTCCGTGTTCCCGAGGTAGACCTCTTCCTGTCAATGAAGAAAGGTTTGACATCCAACTTTGAATTTTCTATTGGTTTAAACTCAGGTTGTATAGTGTGCCAGGAATGGAAGCAGAGAGCATTGGATGCTGTCGGTACGTCAAGGTGGGATTTCCCATCGGTCTCTCATGTCCAAGGAAGGAAGTGTAACCATCACTTCAAACCCATGTGGTTCTAAGTGGTTTTCATTTCTGAGCTGCTGGTCATTGATAGAGGAGGAGGCAGAAACAACACCGAGATCTCTGGGATCAGGCCTGTGTCTGCCCTGCACAATGGGCAATCCCATAGGATTATGAAGTTAAACAATGTGTAAAAAGTGATTAGCACAGTGCCTACCACACAGAGAAGACACACAGTTCCTGACCCACCATGCAGGTCAGTGGAGGGATATTAGACTTGGCAATGGAACAAACGCAGTTTTCGTTAAGGAAAACTTGTGCTTTGAATTCTGTATCTGGATCATTTCCCTGGGTCAGGCTATGTGCTACAGTCTCCTCTAAGGATGCCTAGAGCTGGAGCCCTCCCCCCCCCAATTATCCATGTGATCAGTAGACAGAAACAGCCACACTGGGGCAGGTGTGTTTAACCTTTCAATGTAGCAAGGCGAGGTTGTCATACACCAAGTCCATGCTCCAGAAACTTGCAAGTTAGTTACAAACATAAAGCTCATGACGTTAAGTAAGTTTGCCATTTTGTCTTGGGCTGCATCCCGGGTATCCTGGAGTTCACACCCGTAGTCATGTGTTGCTAAACTCTGGTATTCATATTCAATGTATTTGGGCTTAACATTTTCTGATTACACTGGGTTTATCAGAAAGTAACCTTATCCTAAGAATAGGAGGGTCTGCCTGTGTTTGCTAAATAGACCAATTAATCAAGAGATCTTCCTGTCAGAGCAGCATAAGGTGGGGAAGGAAAGTCACCAGGCTGGACAGCCCCACTAAAGAGCAAAAATGCCATTTGTTGACAGAACCAACCTTACAGAGCCTCCATCTGCTGCCTAGACCTTCCACTTGGCTGTTTTATACAGCAGTGTCCTAATGGTCTATTTCTTTCCGTCTTTCTCTATTTCTCTCTCTTTCTCTTCCTCTCTTCCTCTCTTCCTCTCTGCTTCCTCTCTCTTTGTGCCTCATGTAGCCCAGGCTAGCCTCAAACTTGCTATATAACAGAAGATGATCGTGAACTCCTGATCCTCCTGCCTCTGTTTCTCGTGGGATCCCACGAAGTATGCATGCACCATGACAACCAGTTTTATGCTGTTCTGATAATTAAACATAGGGCTTTGTACACGCCAGACAAGAACCTTCCCTCCAATGGAACCACATCCAAGCCCCTCCTTGGATTTTACAAAAGTCATTTGTGTCTATGTAGTGTGCCTGAGTTCTCAGATATTTCACCGAGAACATGCTAGATGGTGTGATTTAGCGCAAGTCCCTCGTGAGTTAATCTTCTCCCTCTGTGTTCTTCTTCTAGCCCAAGCTTTTGGCCAAGGAGCTTCTTGACCTCGTGGCATCTCATTTTAACCTGAAGGAGAAGGAATACTTTGGAATAGCTTTCACAGATGAAACGTAAGTGCTGTCCAAAGTCCACAGACCCCAAACAAAAGACCAGGATGTGAAATTACCCTCTCTTGGCTGTGCACAGCAAAGTCGGCTGCAGGCCACTTGGGTCCCGTGGGGGCTACAGGGTCAGTCCAAGTTCACCATCTGAATTTCAAAAGCCGGTGACCATGCCTGGAGTGGCCAAAGGATATAATTAGATTGATGCTAATATTATGAAATTATTAGGTCAATGTTCTTATAACCAAGCAGACTTGTGTTCAGATGAATGTCTGAAATGTTTATTTTTTTTTTAAAGTAGATCTGTTGGGTTTAGTCGTCATTAAGGTTAAATGAAAACTTCTGGAAAGTAAATGTTTCTCTCCAATGTTGGATTAACAATAACAGGAAGTGGACTTGATGATAAATTCAGGGTGAGAGATGATCTGGGCGGGTTCATATTCTAAGCTGAAATAGAAGACAGAATCAAAGTTCATATTGCCCATCTGATGTAAAACTGTGTTTGCTTTCAGCAGCCTTCCAGTTTGGTCTGCATTATATCATGTTTTATAATAAAGGAAGAGATAGGTTCCCAAGATGATTTTTTTTCTCTTACTATACTGTTACTAAAGAGTGCAGTGAAGATCAGCCCAGATTCTTAGATAAGAATAAGCTAAGGACTGGGAGTGCAATTGAGGGGTGAGGCACTTTCCCAGGCATGTGTGGCCCTTGGTTCCACTGGTACTGGGTGACAAATGTCTAAGAGTCACCAATAGTTCCTCGGCACAAAGAATTGAAGTGAGTGGCCCAGGCTGGAAGTCTATTAAACAGAAGCCAGCTTGGGTACTTTACAGGATTCCTGGGTCCTCCCATTTCCCCCTATCGGATATGCCTAGACACCCTGCCCCCATGTCTTCCTGTTGTTTCTCCTCTCAGTGTTTTCTGGGAACGAGAAATAACTATCTCAGAGAGCCTGCTCTCACTTTCCCTGTCTGCCCACATTCTTCAAACTCCGCTTCCCAAGCCCCTGCACCAGGAAACAAAACAAAACAATAACCTACTTTAAACAAACGTTCCCTAAATCGCCTTTGTCTGTGTCCATGCCCACACACCCCTCCACATCTCTAGAATCATAGGCATGATTCCCTAAAATGCTCATCTGTCTAGGTGAGGTTACTGGCTGGGAAGGCCAGTACAGTCAAGCCCAGACCCCAGGGGTGAGGTGGGACCATTGAGGTAGGATGGATTCTGAAGCAAGAGTAGGCAGCTTCTGTGTTGGTCAGTAGGAGAACAACTGTATGCATCTGTATTTGGCTGTGGCTGATCTTGGAGATCTGTGAGTTCAGGAGATGCTCACACGTAAACCATGAGGCTCTAACTTCAATCCCCAGAATTTACGTTGAAAAATAAAAGCCAAATTTGGTCGACTGCACATGTCATCCCAGCACAGGGAAGGTAAAAGTGTACTGGAAATTCCAACCAGCAAAGAATCAGCCATGAACTCAGAGAGACAGGAAAGCTCCTCTTTGTTTAGGAGTGGGCAGGACCCCAGGCTGATGCTTTGGGAAGGTCTGGCAGTCCTCCACCATTTCTTACAGCTTTTAAAGGTCAGGTGACAGTGTGGCCACCTGAGGATAGTCTCTGAGTCCCACGCCCACCAAAAGGAATATCCGTCACAGTTGGACAGGCTCACAGCAGCAGAAATTGCATGAATATTTTACAGGTAGACATGTTGAAGCTAGCAATAAAAGCATAAAATAAAAGATTTGAAATCACAATAAAAAAAAAAAAAAGATCCTTTCTTGTTAGGCATAGTGGCACATGCCTTTAATCTCAGCACTCAGGAGGCAGAGGTGGGAGGATCGTTCTGAGTTAGTTCCAAAACAGCCAGTGCTATGTACAGAGGCCTTGTCTTAAAAACCAAACCAAACCAAACAAACAAAACCAACGATAGTTATTTCTTATCAAATAGGACCTACTGTATAACCTTAAGGCACTCTGGCAAGTTTTTGCCTTCCCTGGATACAGAATGTTGGCAGAAACTGGCATACTTATATAAAATTTTAACTCATTTTAATTCTGCACAGTCCTGTGGTTTTTAGACAAAGATTTCCAGCAGACTATCATAGAATAAAGTAATAACTTGATTTTTGTAGGCTGTATATAAGCCTACAAAATATATATTCATATCATCTCCTCTTCAGAGACAAACTGACCTCTTGGGCTCGCTGTCTATCCAGCTTAACCTATTTGGCAGTGAGAAACCTTATCTCAAAGAAATAAGGTGGGGCACTGGAGAAATAACTCATCAGTTGAGAGTGTTTGCTGTCCTTCCAGAGGACCTAAGCTTGGTTCCCAGCACCCAGGGAGGGGGGCTGACAACCATCAGTAACTACAGCTGCAGGAGATGATCCGGCCTCTGCAGACATCCACACATACATGTGCATAAATGTAGCACATAAAGAAATTCAACTTTCCAAAAGGAAGAAGAAAGGTGAGCAGTGGCTGAGTAACGAAACAACAAAATCCAAGCTACACACACACACACACACACACACACACACACCTGTATACACACACACATACACACACGCACATACACACACACATGCACATACACATACCTGTACACACACACACAGACACACCCGTACACACACAGACACCCACACATACGCACACCTGTACACACACACATGCATGCACACATATACACATGCACACACATACACACACAGATGCACACACATGCACATACACACATGCACACTCGTACACACATACATACACATGCAGACCAATATACACACACAGACACACACACATACACACATGCACACACACATGCGCACACACATGCACACCTGTACACACACATGTGTACCCCACATACAAGTGACGTTTGAGGCAGTAGTGTGGACAGAAGCAGTGGCAAGTGCAAAGCCCCCACTTACTTACAAAAGGAGCAAGGTAAGCCCTGGGGCGGGAGCACTATGGAGCACTGAGGTGGAAGGCAGGCATGCTGGTTGGTCAAGAAGGACCTGCACCAGTAGGCCAGGAGAGGTGCAGACAGAAAAGCGTCTGGCAAGCAATAAAGAAGAGATGCTTCAGACAAGCACACATGTAGAAAACTGACTTTCACAAGCACAAGCGTTCACTCCTCCTCCCTGCTGAGAGTCCCCAGAAGCCCCCTAATCACTCTCCATGCCATCCCCACTGATTGGAAGGAAACCATACATGTCAATTAATCACAGCCCCATTGTTCCCGTTTCCCAAGTTAATTGACTCCATTCAAGAAGACTGTGAACTCTGGACACTCCCACTTAGACTTCCCATCCGAGTCAACAGGAGTCAAAAAACGAGCATGTTATCTTAGGCCAGAGAGGAAGAAGGCTGTGTGCTGAGGATGCCAGACCACAGCCCTGATAGCCAAGAGCAATTGATTGGCTGGATGAAAAGGGGAGAGAAGGTTATAAAAGCCACACCTCAGAGGCAGAAGGGGCACACCCCAAAGTCCAATGGGAATCCTATAGGTCTATGTAGTTGGGAGCTGAGCTCTCTGGATTCTCTGCTGGCCTGAGAGCCTACCTGGGTGACTGTGCATTCATTCATGTATGCACGTGTATAGAGGCCCCTCTTGAGAGCATTACATTCCCAATAGTAGGAACTCACAGCCATCCTTCTGGCCGGTGTTGAGAATGCACAAGCCCCCAACACCTCCTTCCAGATATGAGGACTTCTCTGGCCAGTGGCTGGCCACCAGCAAGGACCCATGAAAAAGAGCTGGGCTACCTGTTGGTCCTAGAATGTGAACTGGCAGGCGAGCCTGGTGTACTAGGGGAGATATGGCAGCTATCAGTCCTAGAGAAAGTCAAGCTTCTGAGAGACCAACTAGACAAGGGACAGGGTGACTCAGGGGACAGTCCTTCATGGCCTGATTATACCTGGGCCTACATACATCTCTGAACCTCTTTGGTAATCAGAACATTTCTCCTTTCCATTTTAAAAGAGGGAAGGACAAAGGCTGCCCCTTGGACTTATTCTAGTGGTGCTCTGGGTCAGGGATTCTATGTCCAGAAGCATGAATTCAGCTTTTCCTTTGCCTCTGCGCGCCAAGCAGTGCTAACATGACATCCCCCTGCCGTGTGTGTGTGTGTGTGTGTGTGTGTGTGTGTGTGTGTGTGTGTGTGTGTGCAAGCATGGCTGATAATCGAACCCAGGACCTCTCATGCATGCCAGGCAAGTATCATAACCACAGAGCTACATCTTCATCTCAAAAGGAAACATTTTAATAACTATGTTCAAATGGGTACATGTGGTCCCAAGGCATTTTTGTACACATGAATGTGCACCTACTATATACTCTTCTTTTACACAAAGAGCAGGGGAGGAGGGAGGAAAGGAGGGAAGGAGAGAAGGAGGGAGGGAGAGAGGGAGGGAGGGAGAGAGAGAGAGAGAGAGAGAGAGAGAGAGAGAGAGTAACCTGTACTCACACACACACATACAAAACAAAAGCATCTATATTTTACAGCAATATTTAAAGATCAAATTTCTCCCAGGGCCTTTGCTTCAGAAAGTCTCCAAGCTGTCCCAACCGCCCTCCTTTGCCCAGTCCACAACTGGGAACAGTGAAAGATGAATGCCACCTGTCACCCTCTTTATTTGGACAGAGTGAGTGCAAATTGAAAGTGACTAAGTGCAATTGAATGCTAAAGGAAATTTCATGGGAAACCTGGTGACATTTGAGTAGAGCCTATGGCTTAGCTCATCTGGCAGCAGCCTTGCATCGCAGATCTGCTGAGTACTACAGGGTTTGCCAGACGCTGCCATAGGGAAGCTGGGTGTCAGGCAAAGGGAGATTGTGAGGTCTTTGCAGCTCTTCCACAATTATTTCCAAATAAAAAGCTTCAAAATAAAGCAATGACAGAGAAGGAAGAGTCAGAATCAATGCTGCAGACTAGTTACCAACAACATTCAGTATTCTTGGGCATGAAGTTTTATACTGTGGGCTGTGGTACTTGATAAATAAATACCAATTATTGGGGGGTGAGAAACTTCCAATTCATCCCCTCTTTCTTTGAGGGTTCCATCTAGGCCCCACAAAACATCATCGCCAGAATTCACACTGACAGGATGGCAGACAACCTAATAACTGACAGCCCTAAGGTTCTACTGGATACCCCTGCTGTCCCAGGAAGGGCCAATGCTGACCCTTGAACTTGTACCTGAAGGTATAACCTGCTCTGTTGGTGATTCCTGTGTCCAGAAGCACTAACCAGCTTTTCTTCTGCCTTTCCAAACCCCATTCTTACAGAGTGGCTTGCAGCTTGCAGCCACTCTGCAGATCTGAATCCTGCTTGATTTGAACTGAAAATAGGCAGGTTAGTGTGTTCTATCATAAGGTGCTACAGACCAAGGACAACATTACTATTGCTCATTCTCTCTCTCTCTCTCTCTCTCTCTCTCTCTCTCTCTCTCTCTCTCTCTCTCTGTGTGTGTGTGTGTGTGTGTGTGTGTGTGTGTGTGTGTGTGTGTGTGTGTGTGCAGCACATGCATGCAGTATCTTCAGAGGTCAGAAGAGGGTATCAGCTCTCCTAGAATCGCTGCTCTCAACCTGCAGGTCCTGACCCCTTTGGGGTCATACATCAAACATCTTGCATACC
This sequence comes from Arvicanthis niloticus, assembly GCF_011762505.2. Lineage (NCBI taxonomy): Eukaryota > Metazoa > Chordata > Mammalia > Rodentia > Muridae > Arvicanthis > Arvicanthis niloticus. The sequence continues at coordinate 62,323,741 of NC_047665.1, read as the reverse complement.
AGATATTTACATTACAATTCATTACAGTATCAAATTAGAATTATGAAGTAGCAATGAAATAATTTTATGGTTGGGGATCACTATAACATGAGAAACTGTATTAAAGGGTTGCAGCATTAAGAATGTTGAGAACCACTGTCCTAAAAGAACTGGCATTACAGATTGTTTTAATAACCATTTAGGTGCTAAAAACTAAACCTCAGCCCTCTGCAAGAGCAACACGAGCTCTGAACCATTTAACCAACTGCCCAGCCCCTTAGAATATTTATTGACACATCACTGGAGCCAGGGTTCCTTTCCACCTTGGTGACATAGTAGAAGGACCCAAGACACTTTAAACTGACATTTTTGTCTTTGTTTTATTCCTTCAAAAATCCCCAGTTGGTTCTGATGCATAGCCAAGCCCAAAAGCCCTGTTTCAGGGCTGGGAATGTCTTTATGTCCCTTTGACCCAGATCTAAGAACAACTGATTCTACTAGAACTTAAACTGTCAGGGAGCAATACCCACTGACATATCACAGGGACTTGAGACATTGCACAGGGGCTACCTTCCTGAGACATGGTAGAGGGGCTACTTCTGAAGGGGCCAGTCCTACAGAACTAAAGCTGCAGGGTCTCCATGACACAAGGCAACAACAGGATATCTGAGAGGAGTCCTGGTGAGCATCCACTGTTGATAGTGTATAGAAAAAAACTTAAACAGAACATTTATATGCAAGCATTTAAGGAAGAGAAGGCATGTAAATCCTTAACAAATTTCAAGATGGCCATTCCTAACAGGTTGAGAGGCAATGCCTGCCAGTTCAGATTTAGTGTTCCCTTCTGTATAGGGAACATAACTGAGGGCACCAAAGTCAACGGTTTAGCTTGAGTACTTTCCTAGTATGCTGAGGACCATGGGTTTAATACAGCACCACACAGAGAAACCCAAACAGACAAAAAGTGTACTGAAATGTTCATTTATCCAGTGCTGGCATTCATTTAGAGGGAGTCGTTTTTTATATTTTATTTCTTAAATACTTGTATTGCTATTGTTCCCAAATTTTAATATCTTTAAGTTAACGGCTGGGGGGAAGATCAAGAATCCTCTCTTAAAAGCCAAACACTAAATAACTTCAGCCAATATAAGCAGTCAGCATACCACAAGCTGAAGTAATAATTGTTATTGCAATTAAGCTTCTGTCTCCTGTGCCCAGTTTGATGAATTGCTCAGCAGATGATATAATTGAATATCCGTGTTTTTTTATTAAAAAAAAAAAACAACTTTTAAGGAAGGTTTAGACATTTGAGGGGAGAAAACCAGTTTAGCCATTATTGCACAAGTAGTTACAATGTATTTTCACATGCCAGTTAAGAAAATGGGGGGCTCGCACCCTATCATTTCATCACAGGACCCCTCGAAATTTGTTAAGGACTTACATTTTGTCTCTTCCACAAATGCTTGCATATAAAAGTTTTGCTTAAGTTTTAGAGGGGTCACAGGCACTCTGAGACTACAGTCCTATTTAAGAACACAAAGGCAGTCAATTGAGGATAATTTCTTTCAGCTTCTTGTATCACAGGTTTTTTTCTTCATGTGTGTGCGTGTGTGTATGTACCTTCTTTGAGTCAGGTCTCATCGGCCTGGAACTAACCAGTTAGGCCAGTAATCCCCAGGAATCCTACTATCTCTGGCTCCCCAAAGCTGAGATTACTAAAGCACCCCATCACACCTGTCTCCTCTTCTTCCTCCGGTTCCTCCTGCTCTACCTTCTTCTTCTTTCTATTGCTTATTTGTGAATTTCACATCATGCACCCCAGTCCCACTCATCTCCCTGTTCCTCCCTATCTGCCCTCCCCCTTGCAACCCTCCCCCAAAGAAAACAAAACAAAATCTCAACAAGTGAGGTGTAGTGTGTCACGGTGTGTTACTGTGTGTTACCGTGTGTCACGCAGTATACCGCTTTTTACCACACATCTTCACTTGCAAATGTTCGTAGCAATGAGTCATTGGCCTGGTTTGAGGCCTCTGGCTTCTACTACACTATCAATACTGGGTCCTCACTGGGACTCCTCTCAGATGTCCTGTTGTTGCCCTGTGTTATGGAGATCCTGCAGCTTTGGCTTCAGAAGTTCATAGATGGAGTAGGTGTTGGGTAGGCCAACTCAAGGCCCTGGATTTGGGCTTGCTTGGTTGGTAGCTGAGTTGGTCAGCCCACCAGCTCTCCTGTTCTCACCCCCTCAGGGCCAGCTTTTCCGAGGTACCCACACAGCTGCTTTCTTATGTGGGTGCTGCGGATTAATATTGGTCCTCATGTTTGTGCAGCAAGCATTTTATTGACTAAGCCATCTCCTAGTGCCTATGTCGCAATTAATTAAATTGCTTGATTGGTACAGGTCCAGGAATCCGATTTACCTAAATAATGAACGTCTTGTTGGCAATTCACCTGTGACCCACTTCCATGCATGCTGGTTCGGAAATCGTGCCCTAGCCTGCCCTGCTCTATGTCCCTTTTTATACAGAACACATGGCATTGGCTGAGGCATCTGCGAAGAGTCTAGCTGAAGCCACAAGTTTATCTACCATTTAAATACAAGCAGAGTTCAAAAGCAGTTTCTTATCTTGGGAGCAAGACCCAGCAGCATTAGGTCTGGGAACGTAATTTACTTAAACTAGGCTCGGGGGTTCCACTCATTAACTCCCAGACAGCAGGACAGCAAAAGTCAATGGCTGTAGCCTACCATTCCTGGGCTGTCACACCTGCTTCTGGAAACTTGACATTTAATGGTCTTGACGGCCTCTGAGGCAAGCACTCCACTGTCACACAACACAGCAAACAATAGCACCTTACGTCAAGTGACCAGAAAAGCATTGGACCATAACTTTAGCTGTGTGTAGCTCACATAAATAAGAAAGAATGGTGCTGCCAGGGAAGACACTTCAGCCTTTCCTCTTCAGCCCCACTCAGTGTAAATGAGGAGCCTGGGTCTTAGACTATGTGAGCAGAGTGAACTCCTCTGGAGGACATTATACCTGGGCAGAAGCATTGACTGTACCTGATGACAGTCACTAAATCTATAAGAAAATGGGTCTCAGGGCTGTGGGGAGGGCTCAGTGGATACAGTATTTGCTCAACAAGCATGAGAACCAAAATTGAAGTTCCCCCCAGAACCCAAGTAAAAGGTCTACAAGCATGAGGACTTGCTTTATGCCCAGCCCTTAGGAGGCAGACGGGGAACCCTGGGGCAAACTTGCTAGCCTGATGAGCTGGAACCAGCCTGCTTCCGATAGGATGATGTGAAGATTGTTGGCATGTTATTAAAGTATGTGCAGAGTCCTATAGAAAAGCACACAGCCCAGAGCAGTGACAAGGGAACGCAGGCTGAGGGAGCGAGCTATGGCTATAGGAAGCAGGCAGTGCCTCTCTTCTTAATGTCTGGTGTGCTTCCTGTTCTGTCCCCGCCAAACAACACTTCTCTCAGGAACTCTTCCCTCAGATAACTTCTGTGTGTTCCTCCAATACTGAAATACCAGGAAGGATTCCTATAATCCAGTGGGTTCTGCCTGTGGAGACCCTCATCTCCAAACACCTGCACAATCCAACAACCTAACCAGCCTGTCTCTCCTTTCTTCAGGGGACACTTGAACTGGCTCCAACTAGATCGAAGAGTCCTGGAGCATGACTTCCCCAAAAAGTCTGGACCTGTGGTTCTGTACTTCTGTGTCAGGTAGGTACCCCAGGAGCCCCTGCTTTGGTCTCTTTGTTCTTCATCAGAAGAGTCTAGAAGGAAGAAGAGACTCAAAGGAAAGTGGGGATCGAGTATGTGTTGGCCTGTGATTAGGGGTAAAAGTCGTAACACAGCTACATTGCAAGAAGAGGGAAACTAAGGTATGGTTGTTCTGGGCCCAGCAGTGTTTGCAGTGGTCACAGGCTTGCACACTGTGTGAGGGCTCATGTGTGGGATGAAGATAAAACTATTTTAGGGGAGAGGAAGGTGAAAGTCATATATCTCAAAGTAAACTGAGTCTTGTATTGTGTCACAAGTCTTGAGATTCTTTTTGGTAGCACTTAAAACTCTATAACAAGCCTCTATGGTCTTTGCTTCTGTCACAAATGCCACTGGAATCCCTTGAAATATATAGAATTTATCTCAAATAGGACTGATTGAAATGTTCCTAATGACAAGGGAGGATAAAGTATCAAAGATGTCAGAGGGCTGAGGAGAAGGCTCAGTGGATAAAACACTTGCAGCTCAGGCATGAGGACCAGAGTTCAAATCCCCAGTGTGTGTGTATGTGTATCTGTGTGTGTGTTTGTGTGTGTATGTCTCTGTGTGTCTCTCTGTGTATGTGTATGTCTGTGTGTGTCTGTGTATGTGTGTCTGTGTGTAGAGTCAGGTGGACATGCTTGCCTATAGTTCCCCATCCTCAAGAGGCTGAGAGAGGGAGTCTCTCAGCATATTGGCTAGTTAGACTTACTAAATTAGTGAATTCTGAGATCAGCAAGAGACTATGTCTCAGTAAATAAATCAGAGAGCAATCAAGAAAGATACCCAGGGTCAATCTCTGGCTTCCACATGCTTATGGACACATGCAAACATACCTGCACACTCCATTCACAAAAAAAAGAAAAATATGATATACGTATGTCATATGACACTTTTTAAAAAATGTATTATTCTTGGGGTGTGTGTGTGTGTGTGTGTGTGTGTGAGCACACACACACCACTGCATGCATGTGGAAGTTAGAGGACAACTTTTGGAGCTGATTCTCTTCTTCCATCTTTATCTAGTTTCCAGAGACCAAACTTTAGTCTTCAGGCTTGGGTGACAAGGCAGAGCCATCTCACCTGCCCCTATTATAGATCTTTTAGGGGTCTAACCTTTTCACTGTCTTCTGAAGACTGATCACTTCTGTTTGCAAATAGGTATAGACGGCTAGAGCAGAATCGAAATGCAAATGAGCAGCAGAGTCAGAAGCTAGAGCCCCCAGACACAGCAGCTCTGAGCACCCACCCAGCCGGTGAGGCCCTAAGAACACTCTTTCTAAAACAGTCACCAGTACTGGAGAGGAACTAGGGGCTTTTTTTTTTTTTTTTTTTTTTTCCCTTCTGGTACTGAGGCTTGAACTCAGGACCTTGAGTGTGCTAACAACTACACTCCATCCTCTGTCTTCAAATGAAAACGGCTCTTTGCTGACTCCACAGACCCTGCTCCTCTTAAATACATGCACAGAAATAAGAAGTGTGGGTGCAAAGGGCTTGCAGTCCATTCCTCCCTGAAGTGCAGGATCAGGGTTGCAGTTCTAGACTTAGCAGCCCTGACTCCACAAACAGCATCCCCCAAGTCTCAAGTGAAGAGCTAAAGGGTCCATTTAACAGGCTGGAGTGCAAGTCTTTACCTCAGCTGCCGGAGTAAATTTCAACTTGCGGTTAATGCCTTTTTGATTTGCTTAACAGCTGCAGGGATATCAGAGCTAATCTCAGCCATTTCCATTACTGATGGGAATGATTTCAATGCCATATTCTCTCTAATGGTGTCTCAGATGAATGGGGAATAACCTTATAAAACAAAGACTAACAATTCCAGTGAGAAGGGAAGGTTGGATCAGGCCAGGCTTGGTTCATTAACCTATAATCGTAGACTTGGCCACATGTTAGGCTCCCTTCCTTACTACAGTGTTTTATTTTTTAAACTACAGTTGAGATTTTATTGTTTGTTCTGAGAGTTGGTACAAAGACATTGCAATCTAGGTGCAATTTATTATTGTAGTTTTGTCATTGTGCATGTGCATGTGTGTGTGCATGTTGTGAACATGTGCGTGCATGTGTATGTATATGTATATGAACGTGTGTGTGCGTGTATGTGCATATGTGTATAAACGTGTGTGTGTGAACATGTGTGCACACATGTGTGTGTATGTGTGTGTGCTTTCTTGCTTATGTGTCAGTGCATATACAGAGGGCAGAGGACAACTTTGTAGAGTCTTTTCTCTCCTTCCACCCTTGCATGGATTTTAGAATCAAACTCGGGCTGTCAGGCGTGATTGGCACGGCAGACTCTTTCCTCACTGAGCCATCTTGCTGGCCCAATCTGTGTGCAATTGTTAACATATGCACTGGAAATCTGTGTGTTGTGATTCGCTTTGAAATAATTATTCCAGCAACTTTACCTCTTCAGATCTGGAGGGAAATTTCCCCCAAAGAAGCTATTCTGGTACAAAGATGCTGAGGAGCTGTCTGTAGGTCTGACCAACTTGCAGTTTAGTCGTGTGTGTGTGTGTGTGTGTGTGTGTGTGTGTGTGTGTGTGTGTGTGTTCAGATTGTCAGTCTTCCGAGTACCTTAGCAAAATCATTAAAAACATAAACCGGCAGAAGCTGTTCACAGAAGCCTCACGGTTCTGACTGGGCAACAATCAAGGAATGGTGTAGAAGTAGTATTTAAAGTTCAAGACCTACTCAGTGCACAGCCAGGACCTCAAACTGTCATTTGAGATGCTTTACATTGTAAACTGGTCCCTACCCCTAGAGTGGTAAACTCAACCATAGTATACAAATAATTAATAAACTATTTTATCTCTGAAAAAAAGTTTATGGTGGGACATGAAGGTTGCATGCCTTTAATCCCAGCACTAGGAAGGCAGGGGCACGTCGGTCTCTATGGGTTGGAGGCCAACGTGGTTTACACAGAGTTCTAGGCTAGCCAACGTAATAAAGTATGATCTGTCTCAAAGGGGAAAAATATGTATAGCTCTGGGAGTAGCTCAGTCAATAAAGGGGTTAGGCTCAGTTAGATCCCCAGAACTCCTGTAGAAAGAGCTGGACATGGTAGCGAGTGCCCAGAATTCTAGCACTAGTGAGAAAGAGACAGAAGAATCCTGGGACTCCCTGCCAGCCTAGCTCACTTGAGTTCCAGACCAGTAAGAGACCTTGCTTCATAAACCAAAGTGGGCCACTCTAAAGGAGTGACACTGGAAGGTGATCTCAGGCCTCCACACACACACATGCGTGTGTACCTGTACATGTATGAACATTCAAACTCATATACACATCAAGTCATTTACACCTTAAAACTGGGGTGAGGTGAAGGTCCCTTGATCTTTAAGCACTGTTTTTTTTCTTGGTGTTTTTTGTCAGCATTATTGAAGAAGATAAAAGAGAAAGAAAGGGCGAGAAAGAGAGACAGAGAGAGACAGAGACAGAGACAGAGTGCAGCGCACACTGGGCTTGGCCACATACCAAGTGTCAGTACAGATGCCAGCTGTGTATAGGTTTGGGGGCTCAAACCCCAGTAGCAAAGCATTGACTGTCAAGGCCTCTTCTGGTGCACACGTTTCTCAGTCACCCCAAGCTATTTTCTCAACCCAAACCCAGTGACAAGGGAGCCGGGACTGTTCAATAGTTGCTATCTATAGCAAGACCTAGAAACTAGACTGGCCAAAGACTGCACAGTACCCACTTCTGTTCTGCAGCCAGAAATGACAGCCCTGCCTACTGTCCTTTCAGTGGGCCTCAGCAAGAATCTCAGGGAGTGCTCATTAGAGGAAAATCCCCAGTGTGAGGGTGGTTCATACCTATGACACTGCAGAAGCTAAGGCTGGGGCATTGCTTGGAGATCAAGGCCATTCTGTCTCAGAAAAATAATTCAGTTGGGGGGTGGGGTGCTCAGTAGGTAAACATCTTTCTGAGCAAGCATGAAGAGCTGAATCCAGACCCCAGCACCCCTGTAAAAGCTCTGGGGGGAGGGGCAGACACAGGTGGTTCCTGATGACTCGTAGCTGAATGGCAAATATTGGGTTCAGTGAGACACTGTCTCAACAATAAAGTAGAAAAGTGATTGAGAAAGACACTTGAGGGGTGACCTCAGGCCTGTGCAAGGGCTCACACAGGTAAATATATCCATGTGGGTATGCATATACGCACACATGTACACAAATAAACCCACATGCAGATAATTTTTTATCTCCAAATTACTCTCTATTTCCTTATTTCTTTAATGGTGTGTGTGTGTGTGTGTGTGTGTGTGTGTGTGTGTGTGTGTGTGTGTGTCTATGTACACACCAAGTGCTCTGGGAGGCCAGAAGGTGGCTTTGGACCCCTTGGAACTGGAGTTAACAGGCAGTTGTGAGCTACCTGGTATGGGTACTGAGAAGCAAACCTGGGTTCTCTGTAAAGTCAAGTTCAGCTCATCAATTCTTGTCTGCTATTTCTTTGTACAGGCTAGACAACAAAATCGTCTTTCCTTTCCAGCCCCTGTCCAGTGGGTCTTCCTGGAGGGTGGCACTTTTCTGTGTTTAGTGTCTTCCTAAACACAGCGTCACCTGAGTGCTTCCAACTCATCAGTCCAAAGCATTTGTAACTGGCCCACCCCTCCTCTTTTCTCCCCTAACTTCCTGCTTCTGTGCTTCTGTGCTTCTGTGGAGTCTGTGATGTTGTTATTCATCATCTTGCATGGACCTTAAGTCCTGAGCTCTACCCTGATCCTCTTCCTGTTCTTAAGTGCATGGATTCTCCGATGCAAAGCCTCTCTTCACCCTTTTCTCCCTAAACTCAGCCCCTTATGTATTGTCACACCAACTCCTGTGTCAGGGTCTCTGGGTAGCTGTCATCCAGGTGTATGCCACAGGAGTCTAGCACACTCTGATCTGAGTCTCCCCTCCTTTGGCTTGCACAAGTGGCACCTGAACAAACTTGCTCATTTATTTTCTCCAAGAGAGAAGGCAGATTCTCCACCGAGGTGAGCGCCACAGAGGAGCTCTGTCTGGAATTTGCTTCTTCTCTAATGATGTCCCCTTTTGCTGGAAAAAGATGCTGTCCCTGATGATTTGTCTGAGAAAACAAAAGCCAGCATGAATGAATGCACTCTATCAACCTATTTCCTTCCCTGCTGGCTTGATTGCATCAGTGTCATCTGTGTAGAGTCTCTGTCCGTCTACTGTACACACACATACATTATGCACATAAACATGCACGTGTACAGTGCCAACACATACACACAAACATACATACATGCAAAACATGTACTAAACATAGATACAATCACCCACATGCACATGTATTCGAAGACACACAGATACATACACATGTCCACACATACATACACATGTATCTGCAGAAACATGCATACACACATGTACACACATATACACACATCCTTCAGAAGAAGAGTTACTTCATCCTCTTGAAGAAACTCTTACCTCTTCATTCAGTATTACCCAAGCTGCTGCAAGCACTTAGGTTCCAGCCATTCCCCCACCTCAGAGCCCTTTACTGCTCAGCTACTTCATCCTGGCTTTCTCCTCATTAGGGACACATCTTATCTCATTGCTTGAAGGAAGTCCTCTCCCACAGTGCACCCAGCCTTTGCTCTTTCTCTGTTCCCCGCCCCCAGGTCATGTGTCGCTGCTCTCTCAGCTTGTAGCCATCCACTCCTTCGTCCAGGACACCCCAAGGATCCCCAGAGGCCTGGCTATGGCTAACCAAGCTCACCTTGGTGGGGTTTCGAGTCTGTGATGCTGTGAGGTTCTGATCCAAATCTTCTGCCTCTGTGTGTGGCTCTGCCATAGGCTCCCCTGCTCAGCTCCATGTTGGTGTTTGTGAGTCTTCGCCCCTTGTCTCTCTCTCTCCCCCTACTCTTCCAGTGTGCGAGTTCATGCTCATCCCTGGCTGCTAGTACCCTCACTTCACAGACAGCTCCATCCCTGACCAGCCCTGACCTCTGTCCCGGGTCCCTTCATCTACTATGGATATGCACCTAAGTGCAGCCTGAACCCACTGACGTCATCCCTTTTCTGCCCCTCACACATGTGTTGGTCAACAACGGTTCCTCATTCCTGTAACTGACACTGACACTCCTGAAACAACGCCACCCTTCTTCCACCCTCCACAAGCCAGACCCCTGAGCGTTAACCAACAGCTCCCACCCTTCCTCCACCCTCCACAAGCCAGACCCCTGAGAGTTAACCGACAGCTCCCGTTCTCTCCCACCTGTGCCTTTCTTGTTCCTTGCTGCTTCTTCTTTTTCTGCATCTTAGATTTACCTCTCACTTGTCAAGCTTGGACCATTGGCTGCAATTCCTACCTCCCTCTCTAAACCCCTCCCAGAGCTTCTGGCCTTGGCCCTCCACCCCTTCTCCTCTGTGTGGCCAGTGAGCACTTTTCTAGAATGTTCAATGCTAATGATCTTTCATCATCATTAGTGTGTACCTCTACCCACCCGTTCAGCTTCACGTCTGCCTGCTCCCCTCTGGCCATGCTAATCAAGAGCTTGCCCAGCCATTGTGAACGCTGTGAGGCAAGTTCCAGCAGCTGGAGAACAAGCCTAACAAGCGGGTCCAGGGGAAGGAAATGGGAGGGAAACATAACTGCATATCCAAGGAAGTCTATGCATTTTTGTGGGCCTAGACTTCTGCTTGGAAAACTTCCTACATATGGGGGAGTGCCTTGAAGTGTGTATTCAGCTAAATCCCCGCACTTAGCCACTGTGTTTGTAGGAGAGTAAACATTAAATTTATCTCTTTAAACCTTGAGTTTTATGAACAACAACTGAAATAAACAATAGGAAATTGACAACAAGGGACAGGCAGGAAGCTATTATCTAGAAGAAGATTCTCTGGCCCTGAGGATGTCTCTCTCCCTGATTGAGACAACAGTTGCTACTTCCTGTCCCTTGGAAGAACAATGGTGTCCTATATGAGGTGCCCAGCTAACCCGACTGTGCCTTAATTCAGCTGGGTCCCTGGTTAAGACATAAAGTCTCTGAAATTCTAAGCATCAGAGGCACTTGGCTGCAGAAATCCACAGCTTATCATTCGCATTATTGTCACCCCCTCTTCGCCACTGAAAGTCAGCGTTCCAAATGTGACATTTGTGTTCATTACAAAATGAAACCACTGGCCCGTTAAATTAACATTTGCTGTAAATATTCAGTGGTTCCCAAGTGCCAAGAGGTAGCTGCGAGAGAGTGGCAGAGGGGCAGGGGCCTGGCAGAGCACTGGCTGACGTCATCTGGCTAGATAGAGGTCAGCGTGTTGCAGCCTTAGCTCAAAGCTTCCGTGAGCTAAAGAAGAGGTGCCATTCCCCAGGGCTGCAGTCCAGATGCACAGTCATTCAAGCCATGAACATGGGATTCATAGCCCAACCTCGGACCGGGATAAAATACTGAGTACTGAGTCCTCTGAGCCACTGTGGGTGTGCCATGGCTCCCGGAGTTTACAGAGCATCCTGGCTGGCTTTGACCTCTGCCTAGACATTGTTCCCTTCAGCTCAGAAGAAAGCACTAAGATTATCCCCAATGTGTGTGTTGGAAAATAACTTATTTTAAGATATACATGTTGTGGACTGGAGAGATGACTCAGGGGGTGTGGGGGGAGCAGGTAAGGCTGATGTATAAACTGAGGACATGACCAGCTCGAAGGTATGATTAAGGGGACCATTTTTTTTATTATAGATATGAGGAAGAAAACAGCCAGAGGCATCTGGAAGAGCACAGAGCAGAGAAAGTAATAGACAGAACATGGCCAGCAGACTGGATTTGACCATGAGGGTAGGGGGAGAGAGAAAGAGAAGGAGAAGATCAATAGATCAATAGGGAGTACAACAGAGGGGGAGAGAGAGAGAGAGAGAGAGAGAGAGAGAGAGAGAGAGAGAGAGAGAGAGAGAGAAATAGCATGGTTATAAGAAGAAGTGAGTATCTGGGGGGAAAGAAGACCATGAGCTGAAGAAGGGGGGTGCTGAGAAGAGCCAGGATGCCAGCCAGCATGGACTCTGAAATGTGTAACAGGTACTCATGATCCTGGGAGCCTGGAATCCAGCATACACTTTAGTTACTAATAAGCACCACCGATGGCAGCCATTTGTGCCTTCTGCCAGTGATAAGGGGATGGCTCTTCGTAGAGGGGGAACCAGCTTCATGGGTTCCTGAAGAATGCTAGGGAAATAGAGTTTCCTTTGGACCTGACAGCTGCCAAGCCTGATGACCTGAGTTCTGTCCCTGGAACCCAGGTGGTAGAAGGAAAGAAACAACTCTGTCAAGCTTTGCTCTGACCTCCACAGACACATGTGCACTTACACCCAGGTGTTTATCTTGCTATTCAAGTATGATGAAGCTAACAGATCAAGTGTTGAAAAATGTCCTGTGACTGCTCCCCAGAGAAGGAGTGCTGTCACTTGGTGCTGGGAGAGTCGGGTGGCAAAAGGGGGGGGGGGGGGGGCAGGCAGGGAAAAGAAGGAAGTATCTTCTACCATGGTTTCTATGGAAAGCAACTGCTGAGCTGGTAAACGGGCTTGGCGTTGGCTGATTTAAATGATCATGATTCCAATGGGCTTTCCATGTCATCTGGAACCTGTTTCTGGTCAGAAGGGTAGGGGACCATGAGAAGAGAGATGGTGGCAGCATGTGAGAGTTGTAGAAGCAAGGCTTTGGGCCCGTCATATATGAGAATTAGAGCTGATTGCCATGAATAGCTTCCTAGCTCTATGAACTGGCTAAGTTTGAAGCCAGCGAGACCCAGACATTCATGCACTGTAAAGATACGGCTGCTGCAGAGCAGACTTGGGATTGCCTGTATACAGCCTCGCAACTCCATCTTTCACTTCTCTGGGCTCACTCAGAAACTCAGAAGGTTCTTTGTAAATGGTTCAGGGAGGCTGTCCCTTCCCTACATGGGCAGTTAAAAGGAGCAACAGTGCCCCCTACTGACACAGAGGACCACAAACCAGATGTTCATAAAAGCAGGGAACCAAACCCAGTTTTTTTGGAGGGGGAGGGAGGAAAGAACAATCTCAAGTTTCCTTGCAAACCATCAACTCTCCTCATTGCCCCAGAATTCTCTTCAACCTTGTGCCTGCCCAGGGTGGAAATGGAGATGTCTGTTTTCATCCAGACATTTCACTTCAGAAGTTTTCTAGCACAGATAGAAAGTTCAGGATGAATTAAATGCCCAAGGTTATGAACAAACACATGACAGACAGGCCCCGAGCTTCCAGGATTTTCCAGTCTGTTGTCTTGGTGATAAAGGTTAACAGGAAACAGCTTTCCAGTTCTGTCAAGAGGAGGCCTGCACACCTCTCTCTCTCTCTCTCTCTCTCTCTCTCTGTCTCTCTCTGTCTCTCTCTCTGTCTCTCTCCCTCCCTCCCCCCTCCCACCCAGAATACTCCTGTCATTTCTGCAACCTCCTTGGACTCTCCTGCCAGACAGTTGAGAGCCATGGAAGCGGAAGTGGGTGCCTACAACAGCAATGCTGCCGCCTCATTTATTTCTCCATTCCCACAACACTGAAGGGAGAAGTGGTGTGCTAGGTTCTCATATAACACATTCTTCGGGAGGAAGCTGGGGCTGAGGGTGGGAGCACGCAGAACATCTCTGTGCTTTAGTTGAGGGCTAAGGCAAATGGGATAAAGACATAGGACTTGGAATATTAGGCTATTCCCTGTGGATTTCCACTCAAAAATTACTCTGGTGGTGAGTCCTCCGTGTCCGGCCTGGGAGGTCACTGGTGAGTTTCTGTCGTTACGATACAAGCTGATGAGCAGCCTTGCTTTAATCACTTTCTGTGTGCACAGTGAGAGACGGGAAGTAGCATGAAGCCTGGCTGTGTGAAGGGTGAGACCCCACACAACACCTAAAGTTTTGTGACACTTTGATTATCATTTGTTGTTCTTTGTCTTTACTCTTTGTTGATGTAACTTAAATCTGAATTACACACACACAGGCATGCACACACACAGACACACACATATAGGCATGCACACACACACACACACACAGGCATATGCACATGCACACACACAGAGACACACACAGGCATACACACACAGACAGACACAGACACACACAGGCATACACACACTCAGACACACACGCACATACATGCACACACACAGACACACACATACAGGCACGCACACATGCATACACACTCGCAAACACACATACATGCACACACACAGACACACACATACAGGCATGCACACATGCACACACACGCAAACACACGCACATACATGCATACATGCATACACACACATGCACATAATGCACACAGACACACACATGCAGGCACACACACATGTATACACACACAGATACACACACAGATACACACACACATATATACACACAGACACACACATAGACACACACACACATACACCCTGACTTCTGTATTTGAACGTTTGGGCCAGTTAGTGCTGCCATTTGGGGACACTGTGGAACCTTTGTGACATGGGGCTTATGTAGAAAATGCAGGTTGCTGGAGGTAAACCTTGCAGGATATATTTGCCCTGGTTCCAGCCTGAGCTCTGTGCTTCCACCAAAACATGAACAAACCATTCTGAAAGCCCCCTCAGCTGCCATGCCTTCTCCACCATGCTGGACCAGTGTCTCCAAACATCAACTCCAAACGAGTCCTTCCTCCTTTTCGTTGCTTCTGTGAGGTGTTCCTTCATAGTGACAAGAAAGGAACCAATACCACCCCTTAGGAACTCTGAGCAAGATGGGACATTGTGGAGAAAAGCCAAGCATCAACGTTAGCAGTTAGTCACGTCAGGCTCTGTATTTGATCATGAGGCACAAAGGTAACAGTGGTATGCCAGCCCTCCAGGGGCCATGGTTGTCAGAAATGACAGGGCTGAGGGACGCTGAGCAGTGTCTCAGGAGCTCAGGAGAGGGGCTTTGTTTGCATGTATGGTGGAGTTGGGGTGGGGGGAGCAGGAGCTATAGAAATGTCCTCTGTAGGGCACTTTCAGGCTGATGGATCAAGGGAGAGGGGTCATTTTGGGGAACGGAGGTGACCCTCTGTAGAATGGCTTGAGCAGAAGCACATCTGGAAAGGCCACGTGTACAACTTGGAGGGATTTTTGCTGTTTTGTGTTTTGAGATAAGGTTTTGTGTAGCCTAGGCTGCCCTCAAAGTCTTGCTATGTAGCTAAGGATGACTGTGAACCTTCCATTTCTCCTGCTGGGACCTCCCACAGCTGGGATTACAGGTGTGTACCACTAAATTCAGTTTTGGCTTCCTGCTGCTGCTGCTGCTGCTGCTGCTGCTGCTGCTGCTGCTGAGGGTGTGGAGGCTGAGGAAGCTGTTTTGCTTTAAATTTGTTCCTTGTATCTAAAAATTAAAAGACTTCTTACATGGAGAGCTATTGAATCCCACTGTCTTCTACAGTTAGGGAAAGAGAAGCCGCTACAGTGATGTGTCAGCCCCAAGTCACACGGATTAGATCGCTGCAGTTAGACCTCTGGTGCTTGACTTCCTCCCCAGGATTCTCATCATCAGAGTGTCATGGTGCTGAGTGGCCAGGGCGCTTGCCTCTTACTTTGCCCACTTTCCCCTCTGCATCCCCCTTGTCTGTCTGTTTCCTAAAACCAAAGGAACCAGTGCCCGTCGAGTCTAGTCTGGGTTTTACTCAAACACCCTGCATGGATCCTTAGACTGAATGGGCACATTATCTGATTAAAGAATTTAATAAACTCTGAATCAATATATATAAAGGCATGTTTAATGCAAACTTAAATAATGTCAGCATGTTTCATCTTGACAAAAATCCATACGCTCCATCAGATAAGAATTCAGTTCTCATTTGGCTTAGCATGCATGCCTGTCATGGCCTTAAGAACACTTATTCCAGCCTTTCGAGCTGTGCCTTGAGATTCAGTCACGCTTCACCACCCTCAGGGAAGCACATGAGAAGCCATTGCACGAGCCATGTAACCACTGCCTGCTGCACCACTGAACGGAACAAGTTCTCCTTTAAATCTAGCTCAACATTGATTAGAATTAAAAAACAAAAAGTAACATGAGAGAAATATCTGGGAAATCGGGTAAGGAAAAGGAGGTAGAAGGCCAGCTCAGAGTTTGAGATTGTCATAGTTACTGCAGGTCTGTGAGAGGCACGTTCAATCTGTCTGTGGAGACGTGGCTTGAAAGAGCTTTGGAGAGAAGTGAGGGACAGATGGACCTGAGATGCCGCTGGCCTCTCAGTGGGAGCAACTCAGTCTGCCTCAGTCTACCCTTGTTTTCAGATGACTATAAGTAATGCTTTGTTGCCACTTTCCTTGGGTTCATTTCCTTGGAAACTATGTGCAGGAATTTCATGTGCCATCACTGGAAAAACCAAAATCCAAACCAAAAGTACATGAAAACTCAAAATGTATAGTGCTTGTTTGTTAATGCTCGTCAGGTTGATACACACATGTGCACATGCATGCACATATGCACACGCGCGTGGGCACACACACACATTTTTCTCTTGGGTGTGTATTTTAAAGATTTTGGGGTTGGGTTTTAAATCAATGCCAAGAGCTGTGAAACAGTTCCTCAGTAAAGTGCTTGTCTATCCACACAAGAATGTCAATCTGAGTTTGATCCCCAGAACCCACCTGAAATCAGGAATGGTTGCACTTGATTATAATCCCACTGTTGTGGGTAGAGAGACAGAGATGGATTTTCAGGGATGGCTGTCTAGCACCATAGTATATTTGATGAGCTCCAGGCCAGTGAGGGATTGTGTGTGTGTGTGTGTGTTTGTTTGTTTGTTTGTTTTTGAATGTGCACAGTTCCTAAAAAACCAGACTCAAGTTTGTCCTTTGACCTCCATAAGAAGGTGTGCACATCTTTACACTCACACTGCATACATATGTGGATATACACATATACATATATACATACATACACACACATGTGCATGTATGCACACACACACACACCTCTTATTATCTAATAGCTTACTAGTTAGAACTGCTTTGTTCTCAGAGGAAAACTATTGTTATACTACAAAAGTTTCTGTATGTGTCAAAGCTATTTACTTTTAGACTAATTTATGTGTATGTGTGTGCACCTCCATGAGTTTATGTGTACCTCATATATGCAGATGCCCACAGAGGCTAGAGGGCATCAGACCTTCTGGAACTGGAGTTAGAGGAAGTTATAAGCTACCTGATGGGGGTGCTGGGAACTGAACCTGGGACCTCTAGCAAGAACCTCTAGCAAGTAAACACTCTTAACTGGTGAGATATCTCTCCAACCCAATATTATATTTTTAATGTAATAAAAAATGACTTCACTGTGTAGCAAAACAAGAATCTTAGAACCTTAGGGTTACATAGGTTGATATCTCACTAGGCTTTTGATTTGCATTTCCCTGGTGCTTGGTGACACCTAGAATGTACTCTCATGTGCTTATTGGCCTTGAATGTATGTTCAGAAAATGCCTGTACACATATGTGTGTAAGACATGATATGCCCTAAAAGAAGGCTCAGAGGTGAGACTGGTGGCCCCTTTGCGTTTTCTTCATTCAGCACTGGAAACTGCAGTCCTCTAAGGCCATCCAGCTCAGCTTTGGTGATCGCTGCTCACCCTGTGCCTCACACGTGGTTTTTTTCTCTTGCAGATTCTATATAGAAAGCATCTCCTACCTGAAGGACAATGCTACCATTGAGCTCTTCTTCTTGAATGCTAAGTCCTGCATCTACAAGGTAGGATTGTACCCTTCCCGTTCAGTTTTCAAAGGAACTAGAAAATATCAAAATGTTTCCCACAAGTCAGTTTTATTGATTAGGAAGAGTCACTTATAAATTAATTGCTATAAATAGATGAGAAACTGCATGTAAGGAAAGCCGCCGGCTGAACAGTGTGACTTCTTCCAATCCTGTCACTGTCCAGGCTTTACAGAAGTGTTCTTCATGGGAGGGAGGGTCAAAGCAGCAGAAAATCAATCAAGTAGTCACATCATATCCACAGTGTGGAGTAGACAGAAAGGAATATGCACATGCGCACTTGCTTACTTGTGTTCAGCTCAGCTTTCTATTACAGCTCAGGACCCCTGTCTAGGGAATGATACCGCCAACAGTGGGCTGAGCCTTCCCACGTCAAGTAACTTAGTTAAGACCATCATTCACAGACCATAGATCTAACCTAGACAATCCCTCATTGAGACTCTCTTCCCAGGTGGTTCTAGGTTCTGTCAGGTTGACCATTAAAGCTTTCCATCATACACTCATCTTATGAAGCTCACGTGAAGCACAGGCCCGGAGCTTTATGTGAATTGCCTGGATCCTCACATCTCTCCCATGAGGAAGATGAGGCACAGGGAGACTTCCATATCCAATGGAATGAGAATGTCACTCATTTGGTCCAGGGGAGCCCTACTCCAATCACTGAACCACCCTCTTTGCAGAGTGTACCCAAAGGTGAACATGTCACTGATAAAGCGGCCACTGGATACTTTTGGAAAATTCCAAGGAGAACTCATGGCATGTGACTTTCATATTTCAGTAAATTCTGCTTTGGAGCACTGTAGTGGCTCACCAAACTTCAAAGCAGGAGAGCTGAGATGGCAGCTGCTAGCAACTGCTTCTTTCCTTTGGGGAAGTTCTTTGCCTGGACTGCATTGGATAATCCCACCATTCGGAATGGTGGAGAGCCTGGTGAAAATCAAGTCCCCCTCTACAGAAAAACCTCACTTGGTAGAAACTGATGAACCAGGACATAGACAGGGCTCAAACCTGGAGCACACAGACAACAGTCATTTACGTTTTGCTGACTAATAGGAAAAGACATTAATGGTAGTTCCAGGTTTCAAATTCCTACCTCCCCATAATCCCTAGTTTTCTCATTATAAAGTGGAAGGAATAATACTTTCCAGATACTTTATAAACTATAGGAGCACCCGGTAGGTTTGTCTGTTTAATAAAAGAGCAAGCTGTTTTTGAGAAATAACTAAAGAACAAAACTGAGCACTGTCCACCAGGTGGCAGACGTGAGCTAAAATAAGTGGCTAGAAATCACTGAGCTTTTGAAAGGGCACTCAGACCACTTCCTGCTTGGTGCCCATGTATAAAGGGGAAGGAAGCTGTTTCCTGGAGTTGCTCAGTTCCTCTTGGTCATACATGCTGAGCTTGTAGAAAGCAAGAAGATTAAGTTCTCAGAAGCAAATATCACAGATTTCCCAAGAGCAGGTGCAAGCAGTCGTGCCTCCAAAACTGGCCTCGTTTAAAGTCCAGATGCTCCCAGCATAAATAAAAAGTAGGGCATGTTCCAGAGCCCTAGCTCTCCTTAAAATCCATTCTGGAACATGGTCACAAATGTAACCACAAATGACCACACAGATTTTACTAACAGGGCTATGTACTCATTTTGAGCCTTCTGAAACTTTGCCAAGGAGGAAGCTGATGTTCGTAAGAACTAGGAGTGACCAGACAGAAGTGCCCTAACAGCTACATTCAGTAGCGTGGAACAGAAACAGAAGTGGCTGACATGGACTAAATATGAATGTTTGCCTCAAAATGTCTTCAGCCTTCATTTTCTTTTTCACTAAAAACTGATATTGTGAGCCCAGCCCACGTCTTCTAGGAAACTCTCCTAAGACAAGTACTCAGCATTGTGCCATGCCCTTGATCAAGTCACTTGGATGCTGACACATTTTTCTTGGCTACCATTTTTTGTGCCACCCACCCGTCCCCAGGTGTACACTGAGACATTAGCCCAGAAGCCAGGGTGACGTGCCCCCAAACGTCGATTTAGCCAGGAGTGCAGTATCAGGCCACTTGCTATTTCTTGGAGACTGACTTACAGTGTTTTTCTTTCCATTTGCTTGCTTGCATTTTGCAGACTCCAGGTTGAGCATAGGGACTTACCTATGTTAGGCAAGGGCTCTACCACTAAGCTATATGTTGGGCTCTCTTTTTACCTTAAAAAAAAAAAAAAATGTCTCACTAAGTGACCCAGGCTAGTGCTAAACTCACTGTATAGTCCAGGCTATCCTTGAACTTAAATTTTTCTGCCTCAGCCCCCTGAATAGCTGAATTACAGACCTGCACCACCATATCCAACTCCTGCCGTGTTTTAGAGCTAAGCTGTTGAGGTAAAATAAACTTATTTACCATGCTTCTTTGCAGACCTACTTCCATTTATATTTTAAAACATTAAGTTCTGTTTTTGATACTGAGCAGAGCAGTAGAGAACTTGCTCTTCTTACAGAGGACCCAGGTTTGGCTCCCGTCAACCACGCAGTGGCTCACAGCTATCTGTAACTCCAGTCTCAGGAGACCTCGTGTACCTGGGCCACCAGCTACTCACATGACATACATAGACGCATGCAGGCAACACACACACATATACAAGGTCACGTATACACTGTCACAAACCATTGAAGTTAGATGGTTCCTGAAGGCTCACTAGCAAATGCGACCATCTCTTCCACACCCAAGCCCTGCCCTCTAGAGTCACGTTGCTACTGCTTCCACTGTTTGCTTCTTTATCTCTAAATAAACAGCCCAGGCCTCCCCCGATCTGTCACCCCTCCGTTTATTGAATTTTTTGTAAGACAGACTGGGATTAGGGTGTCCCCATAGCCACCCACACTCTCCCTCCCCTAGGTTTCTCAGGGTAGGAGCATATTTCTGGGTAGCAGCCATAATAACCATCATCATGACATTATGACTAATCCAAGCATTGTCCCAGGGCTGTGATTCTTTTTTTTTTGGCAACGAGTTGTTTTACCTAAAGGGATTCGTTGTCTTGTTTTCACTTGTTTGACTTCTCTGTATCCTTGGCTTTTGCTCACAGTTCCTACAGATGCCCAGATATATTCTAGTATTCAGTCCCAATGTTATGGCAGCCCATCAGCAATCTCTGGTTTGAGTTCTGTGACTGTTGCTGCCATTCACTTCCTGAGTCTTCCTCCTGGAACCCTCTGCCCTCCTGTTCCAACATGAACTTGGCCAATTTCACAGCTTTCTTTGTGGGAGGCTACCTTCCTGTCTGGGTCTTTCCCCACCCCCGCTCTGTATTGGGTCATCTGTCTTCTGGGTTTTGTTTGCTTGTTTTACACTGATGTTTTCCTGGACAGCATCCCCAAGTACATCTAGAGAAAGGATATCCTTATACGTCTAAAAATGTCTTTATCCTCCCTTCATGGCATCTTTGAACAGTGGTTCTCAACCTGTGGGTCACAACCTCTTGGAGGTGGAAGGACCTTTTCACAGGGGTTGCCTAAGACCACTGGAAACACATATTTCCGATGGTTTTAGGATCTGAGACACCCATTTCTCTATCATCTCTAGGCAGGTCCACCCACCTGCAGATACTGTCATATGAGTACCTGGCATTATGACCAACCCCATCACATATACCCTGAACAAATTCAAGTATACATGGCAGGGTTAGCACCATAATGTACTTATATGGACCAGTCACACATGTGTAGAGAACAGTTACTGTGTTGAAAGCAGCAGGATTGGAGGTTAAAATGGCACTTTATAAATTATAATTACTGGGTAAATATAAAAGCATGTACTATAAAATCATCAACTACTGCAAATGTGTGTGTGTGTGTGTATGTGTGTGTGTGTGTATGCATGTACCATGGGAACTTAATCTAGGTGAAGATCCATCTTTTTATATGCAGCTGTGGATGATGTGAATACTGCCTCCTTGTTATAGTAACAGTAGCAAAATAACAGTTACGAAGTAGCAACAGAAATAATGTTATGGTTGGGGGTCACCCCAACATGAGGAACTGTGTCAGAGTCACAGCATTAGGAGGATTGAGAACCATTGGCTTAGACGTTTGATTAGGTGTAGGAATACCAAATAACAGCATTTCTCAGAATATCAGGTGATGTGCTAGAAATGTGTCTCAGCCGCCATGCTCTCTCTCCACAGCTGGATCTTTGGGAGTTTGCTTCGCATTCTTTTCCATCTAAAATATCAGGAGTGCTGGTCAGGAGTGCTGGTCTTTGTGGACACTTTGTATCTCTTGGGTGATGGGTAGATACTTTTATCCTGGAGACTCATATTCTTTCTGAATTGTTTCTGTGTTATCTCCTCCTCTTTTACCTACCTCCTCTCTTCTTGGAAGTGCTGGGAATCACAAGCTATGGCAGGCTTGTGTCTAGGTTTCTGTTTCTGGCTTTTATTCTGTTTTCTGGGAGATTTCTGTCAGCAATGCCTTCCTTCTCTTCTTCTCTTCTTTTGGTTTTTAACCATAGTGTGTGTGTGTGTGTGTGTGTGTGTGTGTGTGTGTGTGTGTGTGTGTGTCTTTGTGTCTGTGTTTATGTGTGTGTTTGTGTGTTTATGTGTATGTATGTATGTATGTATGTACTATGTTTCAAAGAATGCCTTTGTATTTCTGATCTCTCTCTCTCTTCCTCAAATATCCTATTTTAGGGTCTGGAAAGATGGCTCAGCAGTTAAGGTGCTTTCTGTTCATGGAGAGAAACCCACTTTGTTTCCCCTCTCCCACACCAGGCAGCTCACAACTGCCTGTAATCCCAGCTCCAGGGGATCCAGTGCCTTCTGCTGACCTCCATGGGCACATACACATGCCTGAGATGCACACATACAAACAAATATTTGATACTGGACTCCTGGGGTCAACCTCCAGCCTCTACATTCTTAAAAAAAAAAAAAAAAAACTTTATTGCCTTAAGAATATAATTCTATCTCTTATCGTTCTGATTTCATTAATTACTGTGCATGTTCAACTTCCTGTTTCTTCTCAGTTTGTCCTTTTTTTTGTATTTGCCTTTTCTGTAGAATAGCATCTTCACTCCCTTCCACCAGCCGTCAACTCCTACCCCCACTCTCTCCTACTCGATATGTGTATGTGGGCATGTAGGTATTCGTTCGTGTGTGTGTGTGTGTGTGTGTGTGTGTGTGTGTGTCTGCGTGTGTGTCTGTGTGTTTGTGTGTGGGGGGGGGCAGAGGTCAGCCTCCATTGCCAGCTGCTTTCAACCTTAGGTGACTTTATCTGTTGCAGGGAATCCCAGTCTGTCCATTCATAGTTTCAAGTGAGCCAGGAGAGGCTGGTGAGATGCTCTGAAACCATGGGTCAAAATAATGCCTCAATGGCCCAAGGGGAGGCTCTTATGGCAAGCTGCTCTTTCCACGGGGACCTGAATATCAACCTTTGGGTGAAGGACATATCCTCCCATTTCCTCCTGGGACATGCTAATCTTCAGGGGTTAGGAGAGAAAGTGGCCTCTGTCTGGAGTGTAAACTTCTTTCCAATGCAGCTTACACTCATCTTCTACAAAGAAGACATTGCCTCTCACCTCTCCATCTACAGGCAGGTGGGGAGGGTGGTGGTCTTTCATTTTGTTTGTTATTTTTCTCAAGCCACAAACAGTTTTCCTTCCTTCCTTCCCCAGGAGTGGAAAAGCACAACTCCGATGAATTCCTATCTCACTTTCTCTTCCTTTACACATTCATAACTTTTACGAGAAAATCAGTTGGAGGGGGAACATCGTAATTTAACCCAACTTAACCCATGTGAGAATTAACCCATGTGAGAACAGGGCTATCATCATGTACCTCCAGTGAGAAAGGACTGTAATGGGGGCTTACTGACACGCTGTATTATCCAACAATGTTTATGATGTCTTAACTCTCTACAGTGACAAATGGACAGTGAGGGGAAATTACATTCAGGGGACAAGCAAACCTCCTTTAGAAGTATGTGTCTAGTTCCATGGAAAATTCCAATGAGATGCTGCGTGTTCCCTGCTGAAGACTGTGAGCCAGCGGAGTTCTCCTGCCAAACCCTCCTGTCTGGTCTCCTCCCTCTTTGAATGTGACTCCTTATGACAACTGGAGATGTCCATTAGTCACCCCTTAGGAGGCAACCCAGCTGTCACACAAGACAGGAGAGATCTGGGGACAATGGACTCTTGAGTTCTTGTTCCGCATTCAGACGGAAGTGAATCCTCCATCCCGAGTTCTGCAGTGAGAACTGAAATCACTGTCAAAGCTCAGTTTGCACAGCTGCTGATATAATGGGGCATGATTAGAATCCTGGTTCAGAGGAGGCTGATGCAGGGGGGTTATTCTAGACTACATAAGAAGATTCTGTCTGAAAAGGGTTCAGGCAACTAGGGTAGAGTGCTAACCAAACTGAAACAAACCCAAGGGTCCATTCCCAGTACCACATAGACCAAAGCAAGGGCATGCACCTGCAATGTCTGCATTCAGGAGGTAGAGGCAGAAGGGTCATCCTACCTCAGGGTCATCCTCCACTACTTAGCAAACTTGAGGCCAGACACACAGACACACAGAGAGACAGAGAGACAGTGACAGAACAAAGAGACAGAGACAGATAGACAGAAAAACAGAGACAAACAGAGATAGAGACACAAAGACACAGAAAGAAACTTAAAAACAAGTCAATAACCAGATGACTCAGTGATTAAGAGCACTTGCTGCTCTTGCAGAGGACCTGGTTTTGGTTCCTAGCACCCACTTGGTGATTGACAGCTTCCAGAAACTTCATTTTCAGGTGATCCAGTGTTTACTTCTGACCTCCCCAGGCTCCTGAATGCATGTGGTACACATTCAGGCAAACACACAAACGTATAAAACAACTGATTTTTTTAAAAATAGACATCTCATTCACCTCCCTACAAAAGCTAAGTTATAAATTGATGTCTTTTTAAAGTTTTGTTTTAGATGGAAATATTTAATGCTAATTTTATCTAATAGCTTTTAAATGTTATATTTAGGAAGAATAATTCCCACAAATTATGGATCCTAAAGGTACAAAGAAAATTCAAAAGGTTTTGCTTTAACTTTTAGCTTTAATCAGCTTCACACACAAAACCCGGGAGAGATAAGAAAATCAGCTCCTAAATTAAAAAATAACCTTCAATTCCGCTACTCGGAGGAGTTGTTTGATTATTTATTTGCTGTGGGTGGGATGACCTAAGTTTTGCTGCTCAGAATGGCTGCTGTGTGGTTGTAAATCACAAACCCGTAACTTTCCGCCCTTTGTATCCACTACAGTTAAATTGTACTTAGTCTCAGTGTTTATCACAGTCAGTTTCAGCTGGGCCACAAGCCCAAGGTCTCCATCTGCAGATGAAGTGAAATATGCTTCCTCGGGCAAGAGAAGGGTGGAGTGCCCATTTTTTCTGACTAGATTTTTACCACCACCTCATCACGTGTGACTGAGTAGCTGATGAACATAAAATTGCTTTTTATTCGTGACTCTCCAATCCCACCAAGTTTGGTGCTTATATCAAACTCTGGCACTGCCCTGGCAGCAAGAGCAGAGGGTGACGGGACAGACAGAGCCAGGTGAGGTGGTTCATTTCTACAAGCTCAGAAATTGTAGCTGGAGGCAGGAGGACCAGGAGTTCCAGGTCATCCTCAGCTAAATAGCAAGTTGAGGCTAGCCTGGACTACATGAGATCTTGTTTCAAAGCTGAAGAAGAAAGAACAGGAATGGGGAGGGGGAAACTGGAGAAAGAAAAGCCCCTGTTCTGTGTGTGTTGAAAGGGCTCATCTAGCCTTCTCTCTTAAGTATCTGCCTTGGTCCTGGAGCTTCACATACTCGCACCTTGTGTAATTACTTTTGGGTTTCGTTGGCCTCTTAAATCTAAATGCTATCATTCTTGTTGCTACTGAAATAAATGGTCTATATTGAAGAGCTTCAAAGAACTTCATTATTGAACTTGTGAGGTTACCTCATCTGTAGGTAGAAGAAACAAAGCCCAGAATCTAGTTCCACAAGATGAGGGACCAACATAAATAATAGCCTTGGAAAAGCAGCCTCATGAACCCCCATCCTTATCTCCCAGTGTGGGTAATGAAGATGTAGTGTGTATGCCTGCATTACCAAGAGCATAAAAACAGGGACAAGAGACAGCTTTCTTTTTCAACCTTTCAGAAAGGAACTCGCATGGACTGATCATCTTGGCAGCGCATAGAAGACTTTGTGAAGAACAGTTCTTAGGACCTCCACGTAGGCTGTTGACAGCAGTTAACAGGAGAAACCCCAGGGAAATTGCAGGGAGGGCGCCATGGCAATGGCAAGATACCTCCATGGATCATGAGACAAACATGACACGACTTGACTGCTGAAGGCCTGGCACAGGGCTGACGAAGAGGAACTCTGCAAGTTTGCAGAGGTCCCGTCCATGCCCAGACACAACTCCACATAGTCATTATAAGTTGTGCAACAGAGAGTGGTAGCCAAACAACCGCCGAAGGTAGCAAGGAGATCACCTACATATGACCTCATACCCCAGTTGGATGCTATACACCACCTAGGCCAGGGTTTTCCACAGAGAAACATAGAAGAATACTTACTGTGTGGAGCTGGCCCAGGTGACCAAAGGCTGGGAAGTCTGTGGCCTGTGTGTCACCTGCAAGGTAGAGTGTAAAAAAGTTGCAGTTGTGACTCAGCCTGGAGGCCTGAGAACCAGGGAGGCCCGCATTGGGCAGGAGAAAGTGAGATGGGGTGTATTAATTCACAGAGTGAGTAATGAAGCTGGATGTGGAAGGGACACATCTGCAATCTCAGGACATGAGAGGCTGAGGCAGAAGAATCACGAGTTCAAAGCTGGTTTGAGCTACACAGTAAATTCTAAGCTCAGCACCCCCACCTCCAAGTGTGGGATGACAGAGGGAAATTCGCTTTTCTTCCACTTTTTATTCTCTTTCAGCCTTAAGGCATTGGGTGGTAGATAGTAAGTCCAGCTATTCAAATGCTAGCCTCCTCTGAAAACACCCTTTAAGAAAAATAATATTTAATCTGGTCACTGAGATAAATCAAAGTAGCAGGTAAGCTCTCCAATTCCAAGAGCTGTAAATGACAACCATTATCTGCACAGTGATTAATAAACACAGTGCTGCCTATCTCTTTAAGAGATTTTGCTAAGTACTAACACCAGTGCTAAAATATGCCAAAGAACAGAGGCAAAAAAAAAAAAAAAAAAAAAAAAAGTGTGGTTCCGACTGCCTGTAGATACCAGGAAGAAGAAAGAATACATTTATTACTTGTGGCATTTCCAGTGTGTTTGCAGTTTCTGACTCACCTCTACATATGTCTCAACAAGCTCAGCAAAATGATCAGAAAATGTGTTCTTCACATTTGGTGGTGAAGCAGCCGAAACAGAAGAAAGTCAGTAGTGTCGGGTATTTCTGGGTTGTTGGGGAGTAAGGGTTAAGACTAGAACTCAAGTTTTGGGTGAGGGTGGTCATGAACTTTAGGTGGTACCTGGGTGAGGATTTCTTGGGCAAGCCCTTGCGGCGACCAACTAAGGGATTCTGACTGGAGTTTGCCAATAGTATTCTCAATTTTTTATGCTTGTTCCTCATGTTGTCCATTCTAATTATTGTCTTAATTTCTTTTCCTGTGGATGTGATAACACATTCCAGCAGAGGCAACTGTAGGGTTTATTCTGGCTCACAATCCGAAGGCTTGGTCCAGCATAATAGGGAAGTCAGATTAGCAGAAGCTTGGGATAGCTGATCACATCACACCTGCCTGTAGTCAAGAAACACAAAGGGGTGAACGCATGCAACTTCTTAGCCCCCCTTCTCTATTCACAGTCCAGGATCCCAGCCAAGGAATGGTGCCGCCATCAACAGAACAGACCTTCCAACCTCAATTAACGTAATCAAGATAGCCCCTCACAGACGTGCCCAGAGGCCTATCTCCCAGGCAATTCTAGTCTCTGTTGAGATGGTAGTTAACACTAATCATCTCATTTGTTGTATGGGAAAAGTTGGACTTTCTCAACCTAACCACAGAGGAATGCTTTCCCTTGAGATTCTTGGTAGGACATAAGAAGTACCAGCAAAGCCCCTGAACCATGGGTCAGGAAACCCTGTTGCATGAAGGTATATTTTGGAGCATGTCAGGATCTTCTGATGGCAATCTTCTGGGGAGAGTTGATAGCCACCGTAAAGCTGCTGATGGATGCTCTGGGTCCTCCTCCTGAAGTTGCTTCATCACTTTAGATAAAGCAGTGCTGAGCAAAAGGAAGTGGTCTGTCTTGTCCATCTGCACCAAGAATATGCTTGCATGCTTGTACACACCTACAGAAAATCACATTCTGTTGCTCTCAATCATTTCCCAAAGAGCAAAGGGAATGACGCCCTTTCTCTCAGTAGTGAGGAAAACAGAGGCCCAAAATGCATACATCATGGCCTCAGTAGCCAAAAGAATAATCCCCTCTCAATGGAAAATCATCACATGTTTACTACCACCCTGGATCCTAGGCAAGACTCATGCTCAGGAAATGACCCAGCAGGAGCCCCCTCCTCAGATGATGCTGGAACCCTTGAGGCTCCAGCACAGGGCTAAGGATAGAATAAGCCCACAGGAATGTCACAGCACCAGCCTTCGAAGGTGGCCAGGTGTAAGCCACTCACAGCTCTTTCTTGAAGAGCCTCCTACCTCTCCCCCTCCTCAACCCCTCATTTCTCCATTTTGCCTTCTGTCAAGGGAAAGCCCACAGCCCCAGGAACGTATGGAAGTTCTGTATACTCTTTGTTATCTTGGTCAGTTTGTTTCTCTGCTGGACAAGCACACAAAGGGATCCACTGCCTGGGAAGCCAGCTGAGGGAAAGGTAGAGTCATCTTTTATATGTCACATGACAGCTGGAACCTGGTGGGAAGATCTCCAGGACTTCTGCCTAGTCCTCTGTGGTGAACTCAGCTTTCCAGGGAAACTCAGGAAGTGAACAGAAAATCAAAGGCTCTGTTTCATTACAGCAGAATCTTAAAGATATAATCACCTGGAAGAAATAAATGTAAAAGGTGTTATTGATTATAATAAAGAAATAGCAAGTGTATTAAAATAAAAGATAGAAAAATCACTATGGAGGGAGGCTGTAGGAAACTGAACTAAGACTTGGAGAAGATACAGTGTCATATATTTGAAAATTATATGTAACACATGAACTACTTGCAAATAAATCTAACAAAATACATACGAGGGAGAAAAACTTGGAGAATAGGCAAGTTCTCGACAGTCAAGAACTTGTCTTCCTACTGTTCTGAGTTTAGTTCTTCTGTACTCCCTCTAGATTGACTCCTCTGAGGGCACCCAGTGATTGTTAAATTCAGTAAATATTAACTAAGAAGTAATGGCACAAACTTCTTCATCAGACTTGCTCTGTGTGCACGGTCTGAGGCATCTCATCCTGGCTCCTTTTCCTCTGTTCCTGGACACATTCTGATTCTGTGTGTTTTATAGTCTCTTCATCTGAAGGGAAGGGGAAAACTCACCCTAAAGATATTCATTTCCACTCACCCTAAGGACAGCTGTAGTGAGAGAGAACTTGCCTAAACCAGGCCAAACATTTATGACTGTTGCTTGGAGCTTTGCTGTAGCTGGCAGAGCACCGTGTGTAATAATCACCTACAGAACCTACATAGAATGTAGGTTCTACACAGAGTGGGCTATGCAAACAAAAGGCCTCCCTTCCTTCCCCCACCTCCCCTTCCCCACACAGACAGCTTACATCTAGCAAATGAATCAAATTATGAGGAGACACTGTGCTCCTGCTCAGGGCTGTCTGCCAAAGGTTGATTTTGAGTTACACATGAGATAAGCCTCCCAGCTGGTGTTAACCATTAGCCCCCCCCCCCCCCCCGTTGACCATTCACTACACTGTGGGTGTAAATGTGTAACAGAAGGGCTCACACGTGCAAACACACACACACACACACACACACACACACACACACACACACACACACACCAGTGTGCTTCCAAGTACCATGAGCTCTTTATCTTTAGCAAACTGATCAGTGGGAAAGGAAATGAAATGATCTATGGTAGAAACCCTGGACGGTTTCTATGACCGCATTTGTACTCTGTCATGTGACGGGAGCTGGTAATCCCCCTGTCATTGCAAACATTCTCCCACATCCCAACTCTGACAGGGCAGATGAATTGCAGAGGCCGTTAAGCTCCTGTGACTGGTTACACGTTAAGAATGGTTGTTAGACGGTTGTTAGTTCTCTCCAGCTGAGTCTCGATATCTTTATCTATCTTTGGAATTCCTTGGCCGGAGACCTTGAGGATATCCCCTCTTCAAAGGATGCAGACTGCTTGAATACATTGTCATGAGTTGCGGTGGGCAAGCTTAAACACCTCCCCCCCAGACTAATTAGAAAATCCGTATATCAGAGTTTGGCTTGTAGTTCAAAATAACTCTTAATTTAAATTACTCTTCATCACTAACTCCAGTTATAAATTTTGTTCTGAGAGGGTGCTGGCTGTGACTGAGACCTTATTAACTTGGAAGGGGGCAAGCCCTAAGTAAGGCCGTATATTAGACGAGAAGTTGTGGTTTTCCGGCACAATAACAGCCATTAAGGTCCTCGTGGTCTGAGGCAAGTCACATCATATTTTTGGATTCCATTCTCAGAAGAAAAAAAAAGATGTTAAGCTATCTAGTCTCTGAGGTTCTCCTGCCTTTCCCTCTTTCCAGCTACTTGGTATCAGATCTATTGATAACAGGGAACAAGAAAGGAAGATGTCCTGGCATGGTGGCTCATGCCTTCATCACAGCACCTGAAAGGCTGAGGCAGGAAGATTACCATCTGTTTAAGGCCAGCCTGAGCTATAGAGTGATGCCCAGTTTGAAATACAAGAAAGCAAAAGAGAAGGAAGGGAGGGAGGAAAAATGAAGACAGAACTTTTTCCTTAGTCATGACAAAAGAAAAATGTCCTGGATTATCTTATTGTCGCATGGTGGTGGGCCTGAGTTTCTCTCTGTCTCTAACACTACAGACTGTATATAATAAGGCATTAAGAAGGTTGGCAGTGTCATGTGTATACCACAATAGTACAGATATCTTTGGAGGCAGTGGACATGTGTATTGCAGGGATGGTGTCTCAAGTGGATGGGCCTGTCTCCAAACCCACCAAATTGTATATGATAAACACATCAACTTTTTTGAATGTTTCAGTTAGTGCCCCCAATGGTGCTAGTTTTACAAACATAGGAACTCCAGGCCCATGTCACTTCATGGCAGAACGTACTCTGATAGATGTGGTAAGTGGTTTTATTGTTATGCAGGCATCGAGTATATTTATATAAACTACAGTGCCTGTGACATCACTAAATAATGTCATCTTATGAGACCACTGGAGTAAACACATGCTGGCATTGATGGGAATGTTCTTACTTAGAGTGTCATTATGTCTGTGGTTGACCAAAAAAAAAAAAAAAAAACCATACATGGATTCTTTTTTTCAAAAACCAAGACTTTTTTTTTAAGACTATGCCCCTAGATCACAACCATTTGGGGACTATATAAAAGAATAGAAGAGTATTTCAATTAGAGACCATGCTAGTAGTGACTAATAGAGCCTTTGTGGAGACAGAAACACTGTAGATCTGTGTTGACATGATAGCTACTAGCCACCCTGAGCTCTGAGCACACAGAGGAACTATGGCTGCTGCTACTGAGGAACTGTATTTTCAGTCTTGTCTTGTTTAACTTCAAATTGAGTCATGATCCCATTATAACATGTCTTTCAATGAACCCTCATTATGGGTTCTAAGGCAGAATTCAAACAAACAAAAACCATAGCAGGGCTGGGCATGGTTGTGCATCTGTAAGTCACAGCACTTGGGAGGCAGAAGCAGCTCTGAACCCTGAGCCAGCTCTGAGCCAGCCAGGGCTAGGAGACCAGTGAGACCTTATCTCAGAAAACAAAAGTGATATAATTGGTTATTGAGTAGCTGTGTTCCAGTGACTAAGAAGATCAGCAGGTTTGGGGCTGGAGAGTGATTACGAATACTGGCTGCTCTTCCAGAGCACTTGGGTTTAATTGCTAGCACGTATATGTATGTCTGTGTACCATGCATATAGACAGCTTATAGCCATCCATAACTCCACTCCAAGGGATCCAGCATCCTCCCTGGCCTTTACTCTATCTTTCGTCTTCTTCCTCTCTCCCTCTCCAACTCCTCTCTTTACACACACACACACACACACACTCCTTCTACATGCATTATGATGCAGACATACATGGAGGTAAAACTCCCATTTACATGAAATAAAAATTACAAAGATGAACAGATTTATAGAAATCTTTACATGGTCTGTTCTTCACTGTCACATCCAAATCTGAAGATGACATACAGGCTTCTTTGAAAAGATCTTGGGGACTATTCAGGACCAAGTCATTCAAAGAAATTGTCTAAAGAACCAAAGACACTCTAAATGTATTTGAGATTCTGGGAAACTTCCAAGAAAGACCAGGTCTCTTCCATGGGAGCTGCAGTAAGTAAGCTGTTTAAGCAGCAGACTACTAAGGAATGTGAGGCTGTGAATCATGCCTCAGATCTCCAAACTTGGGGGCAGAGGCAGGAAGATTGTGAGTTTGAAGCTAGCCTGGACTATATCACAAGATCTTCATTTTAAAGTTTTAAATTAATTAATTATTCAAAACTAAGTAGATACAATAAGAGACTCACTTTGTTTTGTTTTTTTTCTTCTTCTTCTTTTCAGGAGCTTATTGATGTTGACAGTGAAGTGGTGTTTGAATTAGCTTCCTATATTTTACAGGTAAGTTGTTTTACACACACACACACACACACACACACACACACAAGGAGGTGTGGCTGCCATGTACATACAGCAGTCAAGTCCACTGTCCAACTTTCTAACCTTTTCTAGCAACAAGATGGAAGGAGCTATTAGGAATACTGGTGCCATGCCATAATCAGAGATTTGAACCGTTCCAAGATTTCCAGACAGTATATCGTATGACCTTAGGGAAAGTTGTGTGCTTAACCTGCAATCATTTGGTACTCCATTGCTCAAGTCCTTTAAGTTTGGTGCCTTCTTTTACCCTGGGGGGAAAAACAGATGAATACTTAGAAGAAGTCACCTCCTGTCCCCCAGAAAGGCAAAGTAAAGGCCATTAGCCTGAGACAGACAGACAGACAGACAGACAGACAGACAGACAGAGGCACAGGAGTATCGTCTGTAATGTTGGCCCAGTGAGTTGGAACTCTATCACAAGTTATTCTCTTAACAAGTGTTCATTGAGTGCTGCTCTGTCTGAGGTGGCCTACCACACTCCCTGACAGACACATGGCCTCTGTGACACTCACAAGTCTGGTATAATCGGGAAGGAGCTCACAGTGGCAGAAGTGGACTGTGGCAGCCTGGCACTGTGGCATGCACCTATAATCCCAGCTGCTTTGGAGACTGGGCCAAGAGGGCAGACTGCAGCTGTCTCAACGAACGGGAAGAAGGGAGGGTGGAAGGGGAGGGGAGGAAAGAGGTAAGAGAGGTATTAAAGGAGAAAGGGGGAAACAGGGGGGGGGAGTGGGAAGGGGGAGGAAGGAAGGAGGAGGAGAGAGAAATAGTATGTGTGTGACCTAACGTAGTTAGACTTGAAGTATAAACTCCTACACACCTTTGTGAAGTTTACATTGTGCCTCTTATTCAGGTAGCACATATCTATACTCTCCCTGACTCTGACCCACCAGACAGGGTCTCACTGTGCAACTAAGGCTAATTTCACATTCAGAATCCTCCTGCCTGAGTCTCTCAAGCGCTGGGAATTATGGGATTATTCTGCTACCGCTGGTTTAGCATTTCTTTTCATTGAATTCCTGAGCAGACAGGGTGACACAGAGGGAAACTGGTCTGACTTACCCAGCAGAGAGGTAGCCATGATGGCAGGGCTTGGTTTTAATTCTTAACGACAGACTGATGTTTCACTCATTTTTTTTTCCTCCCACAGGAAGCAAAAGGAGATTTCTCTAGGTGAGTCCCCCAAAGTTGTTCTCTTGTTGGCTTAAAAATATATTTGTTGGGTTTTTTTTTATTATTATTTAAAGAAACTGCCTTGCATGTACCTTAAAGGAGGACAGAGTATTAATTAGTGAGATCCAGATGTCATACTGTCAACTGAGCAGGCAGTCTGGCAAGGCATGCCCAGAGTTAGTGAGGACACTATTCTTACTAAATGAACCTATAGAGAACCTATAGAGCCCAGTGTCTCCAATGGTCATTGTTCTCGGGCCTGGTGTGTTGATCATGCGTCTGTGGGGAGCCAGGAATCACTTCTGGGGTGTAAATTGGGTTGTATATAACCTGACAGCTCTAAAGAACAGATATACACCTTCCCTCCCCCTTCTCAATTTAGCTACTGACTTTCATGGGGAAAATCCCTATCAGATATGGAGCTTCAGGGAAATATTAACAGCATAGAAATGCACACCTATCTGCCTTCCATGGAAAGATGCTATGTTGAGAAAAAATAGACTTAACCGCTAAGTCCAGCTTGAGTGACCCTGTGGAGCTGCTAGCTTGAGTCTTGTCATTCATTCATTTAAACACTGCATGTAGGGCAGAAGAGCTGAGATTGTCCCCAGTCTCTCAGGAGAACACAGTGCCCACACAGCAAGGGGATTGTAGCTACCTTCAACAGAACTAACTGGGCATAGACAGGCATCATCCAGGTATTCTGTTTTATCAGCATCTACTGCAGAAAGCCTGGGATAGCCCATTGTTTAGGATCAAGGTCTGTCTGTAAAAGAAATGACTGTATGACCAAGAAAGTAGACTATCAAGTCAATGGGTTCCAAGGGTTGGGGCTTATGGCTCGGTAGTGGGATATCTGCCTAACATATATGAGGCTAGGTGTATCCCCAGCACGGAAGGGAAGAAGAGAGGGAAGGAGGGAGGGAAGGAGGGAGGGAGGGAGGGAAGGAGGGAAGGAGGGAGGGAGGGAAGGAGGGAGGGAGAAAGAAAGGAAGGTATCAACAACCACAACTCCAAACCCTACCCCTAACCCTTACCCTAACCATAACCCTTAAGCTTACACTTATTCTTACACTTACTCCTTACTCCTAACCCTGCCCCAAGCACAAGGAAGGTATATCAGATCTGGGTAAAGGGTTCAGGGGATAAAGCATTTGCTATTTAATCATGAGAACTTGAGGTCAAAGCCCCAGTGGCTATTTAAAAAGCACAATACCTACTGCTCATGTATATCACCCGTGCTGTGGCAGAAATAGGCAGAGACGGAGAGAACTCTAGGACTCGCTAGTCAGCCAGTCAGCCAAGCGCTGAGCTTTAGGGAGAGACCCGATCGCAAAACAGAGAGACTGAAAGTGACCAAAGAAGACACCTGTCGTCAGCTTCCTATCCCTACACTTGCCTACACAGAAGGCTACTCCTGAACACACACACAAACAAACCATATTTCTACCCCGTGCATGTTGCTATCTCCGAGTTTTGTTTTGTTTATAAATATACCCTAACCAGACCTGAGGTGTATGGTTTCAGTCAAATACCTCAGCTAAATGGAAAGGAAAACCTTTAAATCTAAAACAGTAGTTGGCAAACTTTTTCTGTAAAGACCTCGTATCTGGCTTTCCCAGGTCACAGGGTCCCCATGGCAGGCACTGCGCTTTGACCAAGTGTCAAAGCAACCTCGTGTGTCTGGAGAACTGAGCAGTGTGGTTCTGTTTCAATAAGGCTTTATTTGGGAGAACAGATAATTTGAATGTTACATAAATCTTCCTGTATCATGAATTTTTCTTCCTCTCTTCTTTTCTCTTGCCTCCCCCCCTTCCCTCTCCTTCCCCTCACCTTCTTTATTTAAAAATGTAAGAGCCACTCCAAGTTCACAGGCCATACAAACACAATCAAGGATGGATAATTGTAGTCCTTTTATCTCACTTTGACTGTTTTCTGTAAAGAGCGCTCAGGGTCTCCTTTCTCTAGGTCTTTGGCAAGAAGGAGAGAGAGAGAGAGAGAGAGAGAGAGAGAGAGAGAGAGAGAGAGAGATTTTCACTACTTAACAGGTGTCAGAGGTCTTAGCTAGAAACCTTGAACTTGGCATATGGCCAGTCCCCATTTACTGAATTTGTTGGATGAAGCTTGTCCAGTTTGTAGAAACTATAGCTTGTAGTCCGTTCTCTGCTCCTTTCTTCTGACCTGAGTTTGGGATTAGGTCTAAGGATTTTTTTTTTTTTTTTTTAAACAATTGTAAGTCCCACCTACTTAAAAGGTTTCTGCAGTTCTGTGGAGACTGGTTGAAAGTCTGCACTTTCAGCAGGGGTTTGATGAAACTTCACTATCAGCCAGCTCAGAACCCTGCTGCAAATAGTCTTTCTTTTTGAGAGCACCCTGATAGGGTGGAATGTGGACTGGAAACAAACCCATCTGTCCCACAGATCATGGGAATGTAGCCACACAGACCGACAACCAGGGAGGAGGAAGAGCAGAGCCAGGCCTGGCAATCTTTCAGGGCCCCTTGTGAGCTGCAGTCTGCTGGCGTGTTAGCTGAAAGAAGATGTGCAAAGGGCGTTTCATTGCTCAGAGTTGTCTAGAGGATTTTCGTAGCTGCAGCTGTCTAAAGAGAGAAGTAGCAGCCAGGAGAAGGGAAGGCCAGACAGTTCACGCAAGGTCAGTTTATCTCACTCCATAAACTTCACCCCACAGAGTGCAGAGGTGAGCTTCGTCCGACAAGCAAGCCCCTGATAACATATTGTTTTCTAAAGCAGGCTCGAGATTGGTAACACTCTGGAATTCTCAGGGCCTCTGTGCAAGCATAAGGGTCAGCATGGTTCAGCATGGTTGTATGGTCCAGCATATAAAAAGCTACATACAGTACATTTCACATATTGTACGTGTGTAATGCCAGCACTGTGGGTAGGAATGGGGACAAAGACAGAAGGATCTTCCCAGTGCTCGTTGGCTGGACAGCCTAGCAGAACTAACCTACAGGTGCAAGATGAGACTAAAAAAAAAAATAAATAAATAAATAAAGCTTAGAGCAATCATGAAGGACTGATGTCAACCTCTGGTTTCCACAAACCTGCAAGCACATGTTCTCACACCCCCAGGAATACATCCATAAACCACACACATTAAAAAGAAACAAATAATAAAATATTAAGAAAACCAGTCTTAAGATAGTAGTATAGGCTTGAAGTTTCGAATAAGACACATCATTTTCCTCTTCTTCTTCTCCTCCTTCTCTTTTCTCTTTTTGATCTTTTAAACCGTGGTTTCTCTGTGTAGCTCTAGCTGTCCTGGAACTCACTCTGTAGACCAAGCTGTCCTTGAACTCATAGAGATCTGCCTGCCTCTGCCTCCCAAGTATACGGTTAAAGGTGTGTGCCCACCACTGTACAGTTTGATGCCTCCTTTTGTATGTGTGCCTCTTGCAGGCCACCTCTGGGAAGATTCTTCAAACAAGGAGTTGGCCGTGGTCAGTCTGCTGAACACCAGGGGTTTTAGCTTTGGCATTTGAATTGTCTTAGTTCTGCAGCAACTAGCTTTTGATACTAGTCGTTAATGCAAGTTCTCTTACTGTGTGCAAGTGAATAGTTTTAACTTGTAAGTATTACCTGTCATAAATATATTTTCCTCAACAAACATCGATAAAAGTAAGCTTAGAAACATAGACCTTTGGGGAAGGCTTTTATGTATTTAACATAGGATCCAAGGCTTAATTCTAAGATACCATAGAGTTGAATGACCTTTGAAATTAGTGGCCTCACTAAAAAGTCAAAGTGACTCAGGGGCTGGAGAAAAGGCTCTGTGGTTAAGAATACTTGCTTCTCTTCCAGAGGACCTGAGTTCAATTTCCACCATCCATGTGACAACTCACGACCATTTATAACTCCAGATGCAGGGAATTAGATACTTTTTTCTGACCCCCAGGGGCACTGCATTAATATGGGATACCAATATACAACCAAAATGCCCATGAATATTTTAAAAAAATTAAAATTTAAGTCAAAGTAAGCCTTCCACAACCTGGAAAGCCTTCAATCTGTCCCTTCCTAAAGGCCGTTCCTGCCCCAAGCACTGCATGTCTACACTCAAAGTTCAAGTGTGGCCTGACTCTACTTTTGCAGAATGGGTATTAAAAACCTGCAGATCATAGGAACATCTTCGCTGAAGCACAAGGAAAGGAGGTTATCTGTTCAGCTGAGAGAGGCTGGAAGTGCTGACATGGTGTTCCTAGGAAGAGACTGATATGAAGGCAGTCCTGAACAAGAGCCACTCTGCAGTGTCACTCACGGCCCCCTCTGGTTCTTCTTTATGCCTCCCTTTTTGCTCAGCGCATGCCTGAAGGGCCATCTTGCCGATCTCTCCTACTTGTCAGTAGAAATGCCCATACTCTCTTCTTACAGGTTTGGGAGGGTTTTTTGTTTGTCTGGTTTTTGTTTTATTTTGTTTTGTTTTGAGACAGAGTCTCTCTACATAGCCCTGGCTATCCTAAAATTCATTCTGTAGACAAGGCTGGCCTTGAACTCACAGAGATGGTCCTCCCCCTACCTCCCAAAAAAGTGTCTACTGCTCTAACCAACATTCTTACTGAACGTGATAATGCAATATTGGGTCAGCAGTGCTGAAAGGCTGAGGTATAGTTAAGTGAGCAGCGCCAACGATAGTGAGAAATGTGGACCATGCGTGTTCCTAAAGGCCAAATTATTTTGACACAGGGTGGACAAATGTGTATACTATCATTAAAGGGTTAGGAAACTGTCTTATCTAAAAAATAATATTTTCTCACTTGTATTATTTTCCGTAGCACAGCACAAATAATCTCCTTTTGTTTCCTGATGTGTGTTCGGGTTTAAAAAAAATTGACTCATATGTGTCACCACTCAGGAAGTGAGCAGAGGTGGTGTTTCTGTTTGAAAACAATTGAATAGCCTCCAAGCTGTCAATCAAGACAAGAGCTAATGTTAGGTGGAAAGGACCCAGCACAGGGTAAAACCAAAGATTTATCGTGTAGTCATTATGGGTCAGCATTTGACAACTAGCAGATATTGCTTGATATATATACTAGCTTTATTCGGGTCCCAGTTTCTTGAATGCTCAGCCCTTCTTGTATGTGGAATATATGCATACATGTGCATATAGAACCAAGAGGTCTATATTAATGTCTTCTTACATTGCTCTCCTCTCTTGAGACAGAGTCTTAAATCTGGACCTCACAGATTAGCTAGAGTGACTAGCCACTGGATCCCCGAAATCCTCCTGTCTCCTCTTCCCAGCTGGGATCACAGACACATACCACCTTCCTTATGTTTTATATGAGTGAAAGGGATCTGAACTCAGGTCCCATCCTTAACACAGCAAGCAGTTTAATTACTGAGTTACCTCCCAAGCCCCTCTTAAGATGGTTTTTTTGTTTTTTGTTTGTTTGTTTGGTTTTTTTTGTTTTTTTGTTTTTTGTTTTTTGTTTTTCGAGACAGAGTTTCTCTGTGTAGCCCTGGCTGTCCTGGAACTCACTCTGTAGACCAGGCTGGCCTTGAACTCAGAAATCCACCTGCCTCTGCCTCTGCCTCCCAAGTACTGGGATTAAAGGCGTGCGCCACCACTGCCCAGCTAGATGCTTTTATTTATACCTTTTTTAAAAATCCTTGAGCTACTATAGAAAAGTAATACTCATTTCTTGCTAAAGTCATTGTTAAAAACCAACCAACCAACAAAGCAAACACCTGTTGAATCAACCTACAGAAAATCCAAACTTCCAAGCGAGAGTCCAATCTGACTTAGGAGATATCACAGCATTGCACTAAACAAGCTATTAGGGATAATAACTTGATTTTTTTTTTAAATTTGGAGACATTTATATCATAAGGGAAAGTTATTTTCAAACCCTCACTGACCCATCTCTTTATACTACACTTGAGAATCATCCCAGTATCACCTTCAATTAGTTCTTGGAACTTTCTGGAAATGTGATACATTTTTTTAAATAATTATTTTCACACTGGTCATGAAAGTGCATGCGTGCCTGTAACCCCAGG
This sequence comes from Arvicanthis niloticus, assembly GCF_011762505.2. Lineage (NCBI taxonomy): Eukaryota > Metazoa > Chordata > Mammalia > Rodentia > Muridae > Arvicanthis > Arvicanthis niloticus. The sequence continues at coordinate 62,284,213 of NC_047665.1, read as the reverse complement.
GAAGACTGAACCTGAAGGACCACCCTGTATGTAAGGTCTGCCTGAACTATACAGTGCTCCAGGCCAACAAGGGCTACAGAGGGTAATACTCTGTCTCATAACAAAAATTGTTATGATATGATATATGATAGCAATTGATAACATTTTTCAAAGTTGAAACACCATAAATCATTAATGCCCAAGCCCATAACAATTCAGACATAAAGAACCATTGGTACAATATGACAAAAGGGCCCATGACCCATGAGAGAGGCTATCTTTTCCTCTGTCATCTCAATTCTATCCTAGCTTTTCCCCTCTTTTTTCGTGGTAGATAAATGATTAGAATGTAATTGATGAATGTGAAGCTAAGTGCCATTGCTTTGGGATGGCCATTAGAACCATACAGAACAACCTGTACTGAGATGTACCCCGTCTGAGAGTTGTTTGAGTGTCTTCCTTAGACTAGCTTTTTTTTTTTTTGTCATCTGATTAGAGTAAAGTGATTTTTATGTATGGGTGAGGAGAGAGTCATCTGGACAAGTAAAAACATCTATTCCATAGAACTTTTTGGTAACAAGCTTTATTAAAATGGAATCACTAAAGCTCTGCTGCCCTGGGTTGTCTACTGGGGCCTGGAAATACCTTTGTTACAGAAGATTAGAGGTACTGATGCTAATCACTAAAGCAAGCCCTTGCAACAGAAGCTGTGTTAGAACCCGTAAGCCAACTGAAAAAGACTGAGCCACACTATGTTTATGGACTCCCAATTTAGCAAATGCCATAAACTCCAGAGGTAGGGAAAGATAGGAAGCCCTAACAGGCTCAGCGTTCCAGAGAAACACAGTTCCAGCAAGGAAAAGAAGTGAGATTTTAACTGGCTGCCTGGGGTTAGCTTATATGACATTTACTACTGTTTGTGCTACCCTGGCCAAAATATGTTATACAAATGACTGAGGAGTGGACCAATTCATCTGGACTCACAGTTTCAGACGGGCTCAATCTATGGTAGTTTAGCCTCAGATCCTGGTACAGAACATCAAGGTGATGGGCTTGTGTGGTAGGAGGAAGTGTCCACATCATGGCTTAAAGGAAGCAGAACACAGACAGGAAGTAGCCTGGAATAATTTACCTCTAGAACCTTCCCCCAGTAGGCAACCTACTTCCTTCAGCTAAATCCCACTCTCAAAGTTTCCAGACATCCAAAATAGCACCCCCCCCCCGTTTCCAGACATCCAAAATAGCACACCCCCCCCCCCCCAGCTAGGGACTGAGCATTTAAAACAGGAGCCTGTGGGGACATTTCAGTTTCGAGCCATAGCAACATCTGTACACAAATAAATGCCCGTCTGTATGAGAGAATCTGAGCTGATGTAGCATGCTTAGTGACTGGGAAGAAACCGTAAGTGGGTCCCAGAGATAGCATCTGTAGGGTTCTACATGGATTTCTTTTCAAAAAGAAAACCCTGCTTTTAGAAACAGAGCCACGTATCCCTCAATCAGTAGAGACAAATAGCAGCCCTTCATTAACACAAGAGGCTGATTTTTCAAAGAGGAGTTTCAGCTGAAACATTCCCATTAACTTCTAGAAGCCATGTGTTCTTAGGTCCCTGGGGGAGTAATTAAAAGCAAAGAGCATAATGACCTTTTAATATTTTATTTCCTATAAGCTGTGGGACTACATGGTCACTAGGCTAGAGAGAAAGAAATTTTGGTGAACAAAAACCAATGTTCTCTTGATTTTTTTTTCCCCATTCTTTCCACTTTTAAAGTCTGGTCTGTCCCCTTTGAAAGTGTTATTGGTAGTTAATGTGAACTAAAATGGGCTTGCTGATCTCCGAAAATCCTAGACTTGGAGGTTCTTCTCGTCAAGCCAGAGAATGCAAGTCGTGGGCCAGAGCAAGAAATTTAGAAGTTCCTGGAAAAGACAAGAAAGATCTCCTCTTTTGTAAAAATTCTTAAAACATGATATATGCATTCATATACAAAGGCTATCTTTCAAATCATGGTAAGGTTATCTTCTTGTCCAGTCGACAGGATTAAGTGTTGATAACTCTATGACAACACTATTATATTCATTGCTATGATAAAATACCATGACCAAAGTCAACTTAAGAAAAAGTAGTTTGGGCTGGAGAGATGGCTCAGAGGTTAAGAGCACACTGACTGCTCTTCCAGAGATTCCTGAGTTCAATTCCCAGCAACCACATGGTGGCTCACAACCACCTATAATAGGATCTGATGCCCTCTTCTGGTGTGTCTAAGACAGCTACAGTGTATTCACATATATATATATTTTCAGAAAGAAAGAAAGAAAGAAAGAAAGAAAGAAAGAAAGAAAGAAAGAAAGAGAAAGAAGGAAAGAAAGAGTAGTTGGTTTTGACTTTATGGTATCAGAGAGACAGAGCTCATCCTAGCAGGAAGGTATTAGCTTGATGACAGGATCAGGAAGTTGACGGTTCACATTTTCCTGTATACAAGGAAGCAAGAAAAGGGAACAGGAAGTGGGTCAAAACTAGAAACCCTTAAATCCCGCCCCCAGTGATCTACTTCCTCCAGTATGGCTGTACCTTCTAAAGACCCCACACCCTGCCCAAAACAGTGTCGTTAACTGGGGACCAATCATTCAACAAAATGAGCCATGGGAGACATTTCTCATTCAAACCACCACGACTGCAAATCAGAGGTTGTAGATAAGTCCTTATTAGGCCTTTTAATCATTTGATGTCTGTTTTCGTACAAATGGATATCTAGGTGAGAGGCAGAGGAAGTTGTTACAGGGTCTTACTCTGTAGCCCAAGCCGGCCTGAAACTCAGGATCCTCCTGCCTCAGCTTCCTGAGTGCTAGTATTACAAGAAGGCACTGTCATGCCTGACTCCCACAACTATGGGATTGCCATAAAAGGAGAAAATAGTTATCACCCTCCTCTAGCAAGAGAAATGGATTTGCTGAGACTTTTTAGAACAGAAATGGAAAAAAATAAAACCCCACCACAGAACAGTCATTTATGTTAGGAATAATTCACACTTAGGATACAGCTTTCATAACTTGGCCAGTTCTGTCACACTTAAAAATTTCAGCTTCCCTCATGGCAACTTCCCAATTGGGCGGGGAAGGGGGGAGATATCATCTGTTAAACTTGAAGCATACCTCTCAATGAATTGAAATTAATATGACTCTCTTATATACGCTTATTGTAAAAGAAAGAGGGTGCATATGGTGTTTTCTCTTGATTTCAAAATGACCCCAAGAGCCACAAGTAATTGAGAAGCAGCAGGACTCTGTCACACCACCGACAGCTTTCAAAACAGAATCTTAGAGTCTGAAGTGAAGAGTTCACACACACACAGAAAAGTCATAAAGGTTTCCAAAAAGCTTTGCTTTGTGCAGAGAGATCCATTTGAGCTGTTGAGGGTATGATTTACATTTCAAAGCGTAAAAACACATTGATTTATTTTTGCAAGTTAATACCATTCAAATCCTGTGGGAAGCACTCAGATATAAAGTAAGGAGGGAACACTGTGTTGTGACAGCTTCTCTCTTTTGTCAAATATGGATTTAATCTTGGTATCTCACTTTCAGTGAGCTCTGACGAGCACAGAGGTTCATGGTCATGACACCATGTCAAATTTTCAGAGTCGAGATTCCCAAGTCAAAGGCTGACATCGTAGAGAAGGAATCAGTTGCTTTCTCACACGCTGTTTGAGAGAAATTATTTGCCTGAAATCATAGGCTAAGAAATCCTAGCTTGGTTTGCATTTTGTGCATTTACAACCAAATGAGTTCACAAGGATTTCCTTGACGCCTAGGGATATTAGACACACAGTGAAACAAACACTCATATAATCGGGTGACTAGCATCAGAAATGGAGGGCGAATAACTCATGAATGTGTCAGTAGCATTATGGCTTAGCCCATGGTACATATCCAAAAGTCAGAATCCCAGGGAGGAAAATAACCTCCGAGTCCCCAGATGTTTTCCTTGATCTGCAGATGTCAAAAGTAATGACAAAAATTACACACACACACACACACACACACACACATACATATATGTGACATCTTCTAACCTGTCAGCTTCCCTGAGCCTGGTCCCACACCTGGGCAAAGCCTGTGATGCGAAGGACATGAACACACATCCCGTCTTTCATTTAGCAAAATCTCAGTGTTGCCTTGCATCACCAGACAGCAAAGTAGGGCAGAGAACAGAAGAAGAAAGAAGAGAAAAGTTGTTCCTTCCACACTTGTTGAAGATCAGTAGTAATAAGCCTGTAACTTCATTTCTCATCTACCATGGAGTTTTCTAGGTTCGTTGTACCAAAGAAAAAAGAAATGCTGACTGGCAGTGAATTGCTGACATTTGATGGTCCTGATGCTTCCAGATTCACAATCTCTCAATTCGGAATTTCTCAGATTTCAGACAAGTGACTAAGTGTTGGTCTCCGGTGGGAATCAACACCTCGGTCTGGCAGGACTGCCATCAAAGAGATCACTCTCCCTGAACAAAGAACCCAGATGCCGCCAGAAGTGGCGGTGTGTATCTGTAATGCCAGCATTTGAGGGGAACAGGGAAGAAGATCAAGGATTAATTCAAGGTCAGAGACTGGAGAGATGGCTCCACAGTTAAGAACAGTTGCTCTCAAAGAGAACTCAGGTTCAATTTCCAGGACCCACATGGCGGTTACAGATGGTTATCTGTAACTCCAGTTCTAGGAGATTGAATACCTCCTTTGTCCCCCACGGGCATCAGGCGCACATATGGTACATAGACATATAGGCAAACCATCTATACGTATAAAATGAAGATAAATAATTTTTGTAAATTTAAGATAAACCTTGGCGACATAGGGAGTTTGGGGCCAACCTAAACTACATTAGACTAGACCCCCATGGGGTGGGGTGAGATACAGAGCAGGAGGAGGAGGAAGAGAGGGAAGGAGGAAGGGAGGAAGGAGTGAAGAAAGAAAAAGGGAAATGATAGGGAGGGAGGAAAAGGAGAAAGAGAAAGAAAATAAATGTTCACGCTGGGTGGAAGAGATAGTAAAACATACTCTTGAGTTAAAAGATGGGTTGACCATCAAATAGGTTAAGAAACATTTGTTTCCTGGAGCCTTGTGGTTTTTGGAAATGTGTACAAAGGATTGTACACTCCTACTTTACTGAAACACATTCTCTTCCCAGAGAACCATAGCTTCATAATATGCCCATCAAATACCAAGGATTTAGTTTGGTGCTAGAATAGCATTCCAATATCTCGATTTCTGAGTTTCTGCTTATTCTCTTATACTACACTAGATTTGTCTTTCAAACAGTGGTTTTAGGGAACATTCTTCAGGGAGGGTTCTTCCTCATTAAGTATACTCCAGAGGCCCCAAGCTGCTTCTTCAATGTATGGACATCTCATTTCACCAAAGGGGGATTTCTTGATAGTGTTATTTTCTAGATTTAAAAAAAAAAGATTGTGATTTTATTTATAATGTGTGTGCACATGAGTGCAGTGTCCATGAAGGCCAGAAGAGAATATCAGATTCCCTGGAGCTGGAATGGTTATTAGCTGCCTGGTGTGGGTACTGGGACCCACACTCTGGTTCTCTGCTGAAGAACTGTTCATCCTTAACTCTTAACCTCTGAGCCATTTCTCCAGCCCCTCCCAGATTGTTTTTCTTTTAAGGAAACCATGGGGTGGGTTTTATCAAACCCTTTCTGATGCTTAACTTTGTGTTTATTTTAGTGTCTTGGCTAAATATGTTGTTCTTTGATGTGGCAAGTTTTTCATTAGTCATATCTCTTTTTTTCCTCCTGTATATCACTCAAACACTAGCACATCATCTAAGCCTACCATCCCAAGAAAAACCACCAAAGCATTGAAATACCATTTCTACACTGGCAACAATAGCAGCTACCTAAATTTCTCTTTAATTCAATCAAGTTGATATTAGAAATAAGACTAGGGAATTTTTTTACAACTAGTTTGTAAGAAAATTTTTTCTAACTTTTGTTTCTAAAAGTAGAATGTGACTATGAACTGTTATAGTGTGTTTTAGGCTGGTGTATACCAGGCATACAGAACTCTGGAGACACATCAATATGGCAACCCTAGACAAGAAACCTGAAAGCTTTTAGCACATTTTAGGTTGTAGCTTTGTAGAGTCTTGAGGTGAAGCAGACACCTGTCCTATTGCTGTGACCTTCTCCCATTCAGGTACTACCAAGGCTCATTCTTCTTATCTACTAAGGTCAGAAGCACAGTCAGGCTGCAGAACATCAGAATGGCTTTCTGATTACCAGCTGTACATATTGGCCAGAGTGACAGGGCTGGACACCTCTAAGTGACTGCAGGTGTTTCCAAACTTCAAAAATGCAAGCAGAATATGTCTACATACTCATCCTCTGGAGAGGCCTGGGAGTCATGGATCCCTTCCAGAGTATAATGGATTTGGATGCGCTTCATGCCCTGGTGACTTCTCCATATACTTTTCTGAGTAACCTTACCCTGGAGGAAAAGAGAATCCATGGCAAGCCTCTGCAAGGAAGTACAGCCTGTGGCTGTCATCAGGGATGTTTGTTTGCCAACAAACCTCTGGTTGGGAGGGAAGGCGATCTCTGTGTCCTTCAGTCTCTTCCCCAAATGTACTTTGGATATGACAAGTGGAGGTGCCTGAGCTCAGGTTTCAGCTCCATGAAGATGCTGCTCCTCGGTTTTCTCAGACTATATCCCGGCAAATAAAACCTTGCCCTGCAAGAGAGCCTTCTGATAGTTAAGGACCCACCCTCAGCACTGATGAGCCATGGAGTCAAATCTCCCTGCTTGGGTAAATTCATAGTTAACTGGGCAGAAAAGACTCTCTGCACACCACTGTGGAGTCTCGGGTGTTTCGTCAACCAAATGTTGGCTTAAATTAGGCCTCCCTGGTATGCAATTTTAAGCCACAGTTGATAACCTCGTTTTCCTAAACACCAGGGGCTTCCCACTTCAAAAGCTCCAGTGGCTTTGCACTGTCTCCTGGAGGACCTTGGATGCTTCTAAGCTAACATTGAAGGTCCTCAAAATCCTGTTTCCAAATTCTTTCCTGTCCCATTGTCCCCTCACCTATCAGCCACTCTGACTGGGCTCTTCTAATCAGGTTACACTCCTGCCTTGACATTAAACATGACCTCTGTACCCCTTTTTACATAGAGTCATCTCCAAACCCTGTTTTTACACCAGACCCAAAAAGGCCTTTATTTCCTCAAAACTCTCGCATTAAGTTAATATAATCACTTTATTTCTCTACTCACACTGTCAGTTATCTTTGAATGAACATCTCTCACTTTCTTTTTTCCATTTATTTATTTATTTATTTATTTATTCATTTATTCACTTTACATCCCAATATCAGCACCCCCTCTTCTCCCAGTCCCCTGTCACACTGTTCCCCCTACCTCCATGCTCTTGTCCCCTCCTCCTCTACCACCTGTGAGCACATTTTGGCTAAGGACCACATCTGATCCCATCTCTGTCTCCCGTGGTACTTTATTTATAGCCAGGAGGTCTCTAGCTTAAGGTCAGTAGTTGACAAATCCTTTCCATACTATCAAGACTATAATGGTGTAAGCTCTTGGGTACATGGAGTCAAACAATTCAAAGTTGAGAATCCCCTTCTGATTGGCAACTTCAGGATGAATATATAAACATTCCTGTCCTTATTTCTTAGTAAATTTTGGAAGGGCCAGCAACTCTAATGTTACTAAACAGCCAGATGATTCCTAGGCACCACTGAAATGAAATGGATTCTGACATGGTTTCCCTCAGTTGCATTTGGTGGTGGAGCTGCTGATGTCACTACTGCTAGTGTTGTTTCCACTCCAGATACAAAGAACTTTTGATCCTTAAGTCGACAGCAGAGGTTTAAAGGTGATTGCTCTCCAGTCCTCCCTGGAGCTTTTCACCTGCATCTGTGGCCTCCCAGTCCCATTCCTGTCTCCTTCTTCTCCTCTTATTCCTTTTCTTCCTCTTCCTCCTTCTCTTCTTACTTCTCTTCCTCCTCTTCTTCCTCTTACTCCTCTTCCTCCTCCTTTTCTCCCTCCTTCTCTTATTTCTCTTCCTCTTCTCTTCTTACTTCTCTTCCTCTTCTCCTTCCTCCTCTTCCTCTTCCTTCTCTCCCTCCTTCTCTCCCTCCTCTTCCTCCTTCTCTTCTTCTTCCTCCTCTTCCTCTTCTTCCTCCTCTTCCTTCTTTTCCTCCTTTTTCTTCTCTTCCTCTTCCTCCTTTTTCCTCTTCCTCCTCTTCTCTTCCTCTTCTTCCTCCTCCTCCTCTTCTTCCTCCTCTTCCTTCTCTTTCTTCTTTTTCTCCTCTTCCTCTTCCTCCTCTTTCTCCCCATCTTCCTCCCTCTTCTCCTTCTCTTCCTCCTTTTCTTCTTCCTCTTCCTCCTTTTCCTCCTCTTCCTCCTCCTAGTCCTTCTCCTCCTCTTCTTCTTCCTTCTCTTCTTCCTCCTCCTCCTCCTCTTTTCCTCCTTTCCTATTTCTGTGTTGATCTCCTTTCTGTTGCTTTTTTATGGTATAGTCCAGGCTCCTGGTGGCCAATGTTTACCTAGCTTTATATGAACAACACAAAAAGCTGCCAACAACCCAAGTTAGTGCTATGGATCTACTACAAGTCTCCACAAGATGAACTCTGGCAAGCCCAGCTGATAAGCCTCGGGCTTTTGGGGTGGGCCCATTGCAGGAGACACTATTTAGATACTGGAACCACGTCCAAGTATATATTGGTAATGGCTCTAGAAATTGAGCGTGGGTATAGACGCTAGGGACCCCTAGCATAAAGGGCTGCAGAACTGCTAAGTGATTAGACATGGATGTGTATAACCCTTGAACTGTGGCTACATAGCTGTAAGAACAGCTTAGTACAGAAGAGTAAACTTAGAACATTAAGAGACCTGTTGGTGACTTTATTTCTGTAACTCTTATTGGGTGGAATGTTTTGAAGTGCCAACGGTTGATCAGGCTTGACTCTTCATCTGAAGGAGGTTGGTTGAAACAGGGGAGTTTAAACTATCTTCCAACCCTGAGCACGTGTGAATTTATGAGAGATGATATTCCGATTCCAAGACCAGCTGTATCAATCCTCCTGATAGTATCAAATAATCTGCTTCCCACTTGCTTGGTAGTCTGCAGGCTTGTTCAAAGGAACAATTGTTTACATATCACACTGATGAAAGAGTTTCCAGAATGGGGTGAATCTAAGCCAAGACTATCAACACTGTGTATTAAGAAGGCAGAAGGTGCTCCAGGGATGAGCTGAGCTGAGCCCTTTTTGAATCTGTGAGCCCAGCTGCAGAGCCCTGGAAGCTCCTCCTGGGACACTCCCCATGGGGTCCTTCTCTTCCCTGCATTCATGCTGGGAATGCTGCTCAGAACCCAGTATGCAACAGTGTCTCTATGAGCACAGAGGTTCTAAGGCTCCCCACATATGCATCCCTGGCTCTGCACTGGGGGAAAAAAAACCCTCAGCTCTGTGTTCTTTCTCCATTGTATTACATTGTATCACATAAACAAAAACAAAGGCCATCATAAGGGATCAGATGTCAGGCTCTCAGCAGGTCGGATCCTATGAAGCAGGGCAGTTAATTTCTCCGAGGGTGATGTGATGTTTCCTGACGTTCTCTTTCAGCAATGAGGTGGTGAGAAGTGACCTGAAAAAGCTGCCAGCCCTTCCCACCCAGGCCCTGAAGGAACACCCCTCCCTGGCCTACTGGTAAGACTCCATGCCAGAACCTTCTCAGGAACAAGCCTCCCCTTCCTCAAGAAGGGCACAGGGTTTGGCTACCATGGGACTCCTCTCCTCCCCACTATGTCAAGTAACTTAGTTCAGAACTGGTTTCAGTGTCAGGTAGTGGTTTAGACCTATAATACCAGGATTCTGGGAGGCTGAGGCAGGAGGATTGCAAGTTCCAGGTTGGAATGCTGTCTCTGAGATGTGGGAGGTCTGAGGGGTTGGAGAGACAGGGGCATTATGTCTTCGGTAACAGAAGAAGCAGGTTTTCTTTCTTTCTCCAGGTGTTCTCTATCTCCTGATTTAGTCTCCTTTGTCACTTTATGTCATAGTTCATCTGCAGAGCCCTGAGTTACCCAGTTCCATGTGATTTAGGCATTTGTGGTTGGACCTGGATGGAGCAGGGCCTGCATTCCTGAGGAGTGTGTTGAATCCTGCTGGGTACTTCTGTGCTGACCTCAGATCTCTCACAAGAACAGGAACAGTTCCCTGGTGTTTCTTCTTCTCAGAAAGCAGTGTAGCTGCTCATAGTATAAGTCATAGTCACAGCAGGACACCTGGTGGTATAGGCCCGTATCCCCAGATTCTCAGAGGGCTGAGGCAGGAGGATTATAAATTGAAGTCCTCCCAAACTACAGAGTGAGCTCAAAGCCAGCAACTTAGTGAGACCATGTCTCAAAAAAAATATTTTTAGGAGTTGAGATATAATTTAGTGGTACAAGTTTGCCTAGTGTGTGTGAGCCCCCCACACAAGAAAGGGGGAGGGAGGGAAGGAGAGGAAGGGGAAGGGAGAGAAGGGAAGAGGAGATAGGAAATAGAAGGGGAGTGGCAGGGAGAAGGGAAAGGAAGGAGGGAGAGGAGGGAGGGGAGAAAGGAGAGGAAGAGAGGGAAGAGGGAAGGAGAGGGGGAAGAGGAGGGGAAATTGGGAGGGAAGAGGAGAGGAGAGGGAAGGGGAGGAAAGGAAAGACAAAAAGCACCAAGGAAGTTGACCATAGTAACCACAACACACAATGCCTAACACACACTTATAAATACATTCTAAAATATTTGAACTAGTATCCTACCCTGCCGAGACACTTCCAACAGTAAATAAATCATCTATTCCTTTATTTAAATAGACTTAAGATACCTTGCCATGGGGTAGTTAGGTCAGGTCATACCACAGAGTTCTTTAGTGAGATGAAACCCATACTCAGAAAACACCTTTCTCTGAGAAGCTGCCGGAGAGCTGGACTCCAAACTGTGAGCCCGAACAGTATCCACCCCTCAGGTCAGGCTGACCTGACCTAGCCTTAGTCTTCATTTGGTAATGTAATTAATTATAAATAAAGAGCAGGCTATACCAAGGACTCCCAATTCAAAACCAATCTGGGTGATATCAGTGAGGCCAGCCTGGGCTATATAGTGAAACATTGTCTCATTTAAAGAGATGATGGTAAAGAGACTGGAGAGGCTACAAGATCTTACATGCCGGCATGACTTACATTTGCAAGCTGTGATGCTGGTAGACCGTCTGGAGACAGAATCAACTCTGACCTAATTCATCCCTCAGTCCTGTCTTCATTTACTGTTTCACATTGTTAAACCAACCCCAGCGCCAATTGCTGAGTTCCCCCTCACTCCCCGTCTCTCATTCTGGACCATTCTTACATTGTCTCCGCCAGATCCTCTGTGTTGATGTTATTAGTAATATAGAAAGCCTTCCTTCTGGCTCTGCTTTCTGCCTTTTATCAGCTTGAACATCTCTACCTGAACAGTTTGCCCACAGCCATCTTACTAAAACATCCTTTAGCCACATGACCAAACCAGCCCTTTCCTAAGGCCTTCTAACCCACCGGGAGAGTGGCCAGACACAGAAGCTGGGCACCCTCAGTGCCACACCCAGCTGCAAACAAATCAGTAGCATGGACCATCCTGATACTAAAAGAATCTACAGCCTTTCCCTCTGTCCTTACCCTGAGGTGAGGGCAGCTGCTCATGGCTGTCTCTGATATCTCAACCTATTTCCATGAATTTCTCAGAAGCGGGGACTTAAGTGGGGAAGATGTCATTTGTATAGATACAGCACAAAAGGAGAAGGCAGTAGACATTGCTTCTCTGAGCTTGCTCAGCTTCACCACTCAGCATCACCGTTGCCCGTGACCCCTGTTCCTTCTCCTCCATGCTGCTCAGTCTCAGGTGGCCCTCATCATTCCTGAACCAAGGATGCAGATTCCCCATTCTTCCTGGCTTTTCATTCCCACTGGTACTCAGATACAGTGACTGTCCTCTGTGCCAAGACTGGTCACCAGGAGCCCTTTTGTGTGACATTCTGGTAAAGTCATGGGTTTCATCACAGTACCAGAGAGGTCTGTGAATTGTGAGGTCATAACCTCATACCAAGCTAGCCTCTCTCTCTCTCTCTCCATGTGTACAATAGGAGTGACCACACCAAGCTACTTCAGGCTGTAATTAAATAAGTCACTCTGTATAACTGGAAGGCATATAATGTTCACAAGTTTACTGAGCCATGGGACCAGTCCCCTTTCCCCATGCATGGATTTCATGCTATGTGATGGCATCCCTATCAAAGAGGCATCTTAACAGGTTAAGGTGGTATGCCCAGCACTACAGAACAAAGCGGCATTAGGGCCTGCCTGGCTTCCCCATCATGAGCTTGGTTATAGATTGCCCCAATCACCTTTATAGTATATGCAAGGACTGAAACCCTGACTCTGTAATCTGACAACTCCTCCAAGACAGGGAACCCCATCACCAGTATCAGCACCACTGTCCCTCTTGTCAATCATGGTGTTTCTGTGCCTCCTTATCTGCAGAGCAGTAACATAATTTCCCAGTAAGACCTAGCCAGTGTGAAGGCGCCGTTCTGCCCTGGTAATGCACATTACATCATACCCTACAACCAGCACTCAGGGTTCAATTTTCTATAACATGTGAGTTTCCCATTGTAATTCTGTCCAGTCTTTAAAAGGATCAGACATATTAGGGACACAGTCTGCAGATCGAGCTGCACCCATCCCTTCCATAGGTTCAAGAGACAGGTGGGAACAGGACGAAGCAGGGCTGGGATATGCTTGATGAGACTCCAGCTGGCATTGAGTATGTCACCACATGGCAGGCCCCTGTTGTCTTAATGTGGAGAAAGACATGGAGAAACCGGAGGCAAGAGGAGGTCACCACTGTGGCTTACCAGATGGCTTCAGGCAGCAGGCAGCTGGACGAGGTTGGGGGCGGCAGCACTTCTTGCAGCTGTCAGGCCCCATGAGACCTTGTGGTCCTGCCAGGAGGACAGCCGACTGTCAGTGTTTGGGACTTTGTGTTGTGGATTTTTTCCGAAGCCTTGCTTATATTCACAACACTGAATTGACTTTCAGTCTCCCAACCCCACCTCAGGGATGCTCATTCCCAAAGCTAGAAAAGAAGTAGGCTTGAGTCTCCGTTGGTTGCCTCGACCAAAGATTTGGAAGTTGACCTCATCAAAATCACAGATGTGTGCTTGAAAGTGAACCATCATAGGTCATGAACTTACAAAACGGGGGACCCTAGAAGATAACCTAGATAAGAAGGAAAACGGGAAAAAAACGTGAGAGAGGGCTCCACCTAAATTCTGGGAATTCATAGTGGACACCAAGATCAGCTAATGAAGTCTCGAGAGTACAACCCCTGTAACTCCCATGGAGCGCTTACAGAAAATGAACAGAGTCTCCTCACTGGTGGCGGAAGAAATGACTGAATCAGTGGGATTCAAAGCCAAAGCTATGGCAGAGGGTATGGAGGATGAAGCTTTTAGGGTCATTCTTAGTAGGTGGGACACAAGGCCTTTTGCCAATGACTGTCCCCATTTCTCCCTGTGGGCTGGCCCTGTGACCCCTGGGGCTGTAGTGGGAGCTGCCATAGTTCTCACCAATCTTGGTACCTGTCAACATCCCCAAGGAAGGCTATTGCCGTAACCACAGGCTATTCTGTCAAAGAAAATTTTGGCTAGCCCTTGTCACCAAGGGGCCATGTAATTTCCTGTTAATCTTAGAAGTAAAACCTCAAAAAGATAAATACGCTGCAATCTCATTCTATTAGCTAGTGCGTTGTTCTCCCAGTGTGTCCCTGGGAATCTTATTAACCAAACCCAAATTCCAGAATTTTCTCTCCTCCTTGGAAGCTCCGAGTCCTTGACCACTCAGAAAAGTCTGGCCTTGAGCATTGGGTAGGAGCAATGTTACCGTACCGCCCAGACCCTGTGCAGACGGGGCCTGTAAATGACGAGTGTCAGAAGGGAAAGTGAGCAGGTTTAACCACAGTGTCCTCTGTGACTGACACCAAGTGTTTTTTCATCTTTTCCTTTTCCATAACATCTTACAAAGAACAGCCCCACCCACCCCCACCCCCACCCAAAGCTTCATGCCAATCTTATCCAACTGACTAGCAGTCTGAGATAAAGAGAGTGGGAGTCCTCTAAGGAGAAAACAGACTTTTCTATCTCCCACCAAGTCTTTTAGATGTCACATGAGCAGCACTGAGAAATGTCATTTCAGGACACAATTATTCTCCAGTGGCTGCTCCCGCTGAGGTTCTCAGGAGGACGGACATTACAGCGTCTCAGTGCTGTGTGGGGGTGGGATGCTTGTCTCTAATGCCAGAATCCTTTCCTCCGATTCTAGTGAAGACAGAGTCATTGAGTACTACAAGAAGCTGAATGGCCAGACGAGGGGACAAGCAATTGTGAAGTAAGTGGCCTTTCCAAGTGCTCGCTATGACTGTGTTTGGGAGGTGGGGAGGCAGCTCAGTCAGTAAAATGCTTGCACTGTAAGCAGAAGGACCCCCTAGTTTAGATCCCCAGAACCCACATAAAAAGCCAGGCATGGCGATGCACATTATGTAATGGTATTATATAATGCCGATACTGGGAAGGCAGAGACAAAGAGGTCCTTCACTAGACAGCCAGCCAGCTTCACACCACTGAGACCCTGTTTCTAACGTGGGGCATGATAGAGGAAGGCATCCCACACCAGCTTACACATATGTGCGCTTGTATATGCAGATGCACAGAACTGTGAACACGTATACACATACACACAACATACACACAAGACTACGTTCGAGTGTTAATAGGCCATATATCAGGGCTGTTGGTTTCTACTTGGAAAGATAAATAGGGAGACAGAAGTGTATACTAAATTCCAAGTTAATATCCACTTCAGAACCTCATAACACACAGCAAAAAGAACATATACATGATACCACTTCTGCTTACTAACCTCTCTGTGCCTTGTTTGTGTGTGCTGTCTCTGCAGCTACATGAGCATCGTGGAGTCTCTTCCAACCTACGGGGTTCACTATTATGCAGTGAAGGTGAGTGAATCATTTGCTGAAGCCTGTTCACCCTGTCCTGCAAAAGCAAGCAAGCAAAGAGGAGATTCTCTTATTTTCTTTAACCTGAAGATTTTGAGGGGAATTGGAGTTGACGAAGGTTAGCTTGGTCAGAAAGACTACTTGCCAGGGGAAATTGAACAACTGGATTTATCCCTAGGGTATTACCACTTGATAGAGTAACTCTCCAATACTTTTTCCTTTTGTGAAGCAATATAATAAATCTCTACTTCCTTTCAGTCTCAGAGGAATCCTGGGAAATCAGGGCTTTGGGGGCCTCTCACTAGAAAAGCTTCATCAAACACAAGAAACTAGAAACCAAGCACTCGTGGCAGATTGTTGTGTTTCTCTTGGAGGTCTGATACCACACAGTCCAGTTTCCAAGGAGGAGGACCCGGGCCATTGAGAGAGCCCGAGACTATTTTCTTGAATGCAGCGATGTCAACTGCAATGTGACATCAGCTTCACTCTAAATTCTACTCCATTCCATCCACACTGTGTCACACTGAGATCTCATTCTCACATGGTAAACAAAGATGCCTGCTTTCCTCAAGCCTAAGTTACAGTGTCAGGAGCAAGGTGATCTGACCTCTAGCAGGGTGACCTTCTCTTCCAGATGAGGGAGGTGAATCCCTTCAGCATCAGCCCCTAGGTAATGTTGTGCAGGAGAGTGTGGCCACTGACCCCAGAATGAAGTACAGTACAAAAGGGGCTCAGAATCCCCTATGCCTGGGCACCCTCACCACTGTGTCACTGGGTTTCCTCTTGTTTTATTCATGGAAGTCAGAAGTCAGTGCCATGGCACAGGCACCTCCCAGAGACTGCAACAAGGGTCAACATAATGATCTTATACTACATATATGTCTGTCTATTAGCTCTATCTATCTATCTATCTATCTATCTATCTATCATCTATTTACCTGTCCACCTATCATCTATCTACCTCTCTCTCCATATATATAATATATATTATACATATATATTATATATACACATATATATTATATATACACATATATAATATATATTATATACATTATATATATTATATATATAATATATATATAATATATTATATATATATATACATATATATTCTCTTAGCAAGCGCAAAGGCTCTGAGAGTGATCCTCAGTGCTGCAAATAAATAAATTTTTAAAATAAATATATTTTAAATGAAATGGGGTGGCTTAGTGGTACAGTCCATATTTAACATGTGTGAAGCCACAGATTCAATCCCCAACACACAAAAAGAAAAAATTGTAAAAAAAAAAAAAAAATTACATACTCCTGGAGCTTCAAATAATCTTTTGTTTTCAAATTTTACTTCCTTTGTCTTTAATCTTTGTGATTACCTCTTTAAGAGGTAAAGATGGAGGCTGGGGCAGGGGGTGGTGGAGGATGACGCTTTGTCGGTAAGGTGCTGTCTAATTGTTAAGATCTGAGTTCAGGTCCCCAGCACCCAAGTCAATTGTCCAGTGCTGGTGAGGCAGAAACAGGGGGAGCTCTGAGGCTCTCAAAGCAGCCAGTGCTAGCCACCGGTGCCAGCCTCTGGTCTCCACACGTAAGTCCATGCATATGCATACACCTGCTTGCATGCAAACAGGTACACATACTTGTATGGAGTTTGTAAATAAGTTAGGGATACAGGTGGCCTAGCTATGGTGCTGCTTAGAAGCAGTGCCACCCGCTCAGCTCAGGCTTGGTCCCCAGCACTGTTCTGAGCAAGCATCCCTGATGGGCACTTCTATTAAGATATAAAATGGAGATGGGTCCCTTCTATTCCAGATACACTGCCTTTTCCCTTGCCATCAGCGAGCCAGGAAATCCCTTCTTGTCCTGCCTTTGCCTTCTCCAGCCCCATGTTGACCTATACTCCTTTTGACATCCTAGGACAAGCAGGGAATACCCTGGTGGCTGGGACTGAGCTACAAAGGAATTTTCCAGTATGACTACCATGATAAAGTGAAGCCAAGGAAGGTAAGGGTCTCTCCTCCATGGGTCTAAGGGCTCTCTTTTGAGAGAGGAGTGGGGTAGTGGGAGTTAACACTGTAGAGCCTAAGGGCTCCCCAACCCATGCTAATACACATGTATATAAATTACTCCACGGTAATCCTATCCGAGTTTTCTGGGTAAATATTTTTCTCTCCATGTTTCTAAGGAAACTTAAGGTGTTATAATTATCTAAGGTATGATGTTTGGCTCCATTCTCCAAGAGCAGATGGGCAAACGGGCTCTGGGGGCCTGTCATTTATGCTCCTTTTCTTGGTCGGCTACATGTTTTGGCAAAATGAAGGAACATTCTCTCTCTTGAATCCTGAGGCCAGTCTGGGTTCTCCCTGGTGGTTTTTGGAATAAGATCATATGTCATAAGAGTACACAGGTCATAGGGCAAGGAGATATGAAAAAATAGAGTAAGAAAAGGTTTTGAAATCCTGACAACTACCTTTCTGGCATCATAGAAGTGAACAGAGACTAGAGTTATCTACCCCAGAGAAAGGGAAGCCAGGCCACTGGGAACAGAAACGTGTTTGAATTTCATTTTCATTGATACACTTTCCCCAGACCAGAGCAAGCAGGAAACTTACAGTGGAAAAGTGCTTTGGAGGTGAGAATGGACTGTTGATCCATTGCACACATCCAGGCTGCCACCCAAGCCCCTGTATCTGTGACTAGGACAGAAACACACCTGGGCTGACCACACTCTATGAAGTTAACACCTGTCCTCTTAGTCACCTTCTTCATTACATCGATCACTTAATGATCACTTGATCATTTCAGTTCCAAGTAAAAGATCATGAACAAATGATGGAGGAGCTGTTCGGTGGGGACGATGCAGGTCGCTCTGTGTGACAAGCCCCCAAACCTCTCTGTTTTTCCAGTTACACACAAGAAATCAATGGTTCCCCACCACCAGCACCCCAGCTTGTGTTTCTGCTTTAACCCTCTCAATTTTCTGGGTCATAGACCTATACCTTGGCCATAGAAAGCTGGGGGGAAATGTAGCTTCTGACATTCTCAGTAGTGCCCTTGATGACCTCCCAAGGAACTGTAGCGAGTAGTAGGCACTTAGGTATTCAGGTGGAGCTTAAGAGCATCAAGAATTTCCAAAGTCTAATTGAACCCAGGCTGGTGTGGCTAAGACCCTCAGTAGAATTCAGTCTTGCCCTCTAAGCTCTCTGTAAATGGCTCTCAACAGTATTGAGACATCTGTTCACTGTAGTCCTGTGTAGGTGGATTTTTTTTTCTTACTTTCTCTTAAGTGTAATTCTAATGAAAGTAATAGGACCGCCCTTGATATATGTAAAACACCAGGGAGACACATAATATGGGCTCGATAAATAATTACTAGTAAGGCCTGATTTGGTCTCCAGTGCTTGCAGAAGGCTCTTAAACAAACAAACAAACAAAAATTATCATCAACAGAGCAACAGAGGAGAAGGAAAGACCAACAGTTGGGTCCCAGAAAAGTCACCAGCATTCATAAAAATCCTTGGGAGACACCTGATGCTGATCATGTGGGCTCACGTATAATTTGGGGGTTCTTGGGAATGCTGGATATAAAGTTAGGAACAGTCCTTTCAAACTCCCCACCCCCTATCAGGCCAAGCGATACCTCTTAATGGGGCTCAAGGGCCAAACTGAAGAGTTTGTGAAATCCTGCCTGCCAGAAGACTTGGGAAGGAATCTGTTTTCTTTTTACATGATATCATTAGCATCACAAATCCCTTTTTTGTTGCTCATAGGAATTAGGAGAGGCTCCGAGCAACTCAGAGCATTGCTGAAGTAACATGTGCTAAAGGTGTACACACCTGGCAGAGAGTTATCATTGCACGTTTGTATATAAAGCGATCCAAGCCCCTCCTTTGTGCCTCCAGACCGCATGTGTCAGAAACTCTCTGGATCTACCCTGTCTTTCTGACCCTCCACTATGCACGTCGAAAGCATGGCAAGGATATCCACAGGTTTCTGGAGATAGCCACGGTCTACCACAGCCATCTGTGCTCCCTGAGCTCAGACTTGGGAAAAAGTGGTCAGGCAGAACAGGTGTGGCCGCGTCCCTAGGTACTGAGCTGGAGAGTTCCCATGCACTAGAGATGAGTGAGCTTCACGTGTGAGATGGCCTCCAGGTGGTAGCACGCCCTTCTGGCACTGGGGCCAGCTACATCTCCACCACCTTAAGCCTCCAGGGATGCTTAAGAGATAATGAGTGCCAAGATCTAAGTACCAGGGGGCATCTGTGGCAAGAACTGCCTCTCCTGCCCAGGCAGCTCTTCCCACCCAGCAGCAAACAGAAGCCCTTGCTGACACTCTGACCCACTTACAGCAGCTGTCACGTGGCACCATCGTACTGAGCACCAACCTTCAGGTTGAGCCAATGGCAGTGCTGGGCACTCCCTTTCTTTGAAGGGCTGAGTGCTGTCCCCTACTGTGCCACCTATGAGCATCCAAACAGGCATTCCCATAGGCTCATCAAAAATGTCTCCCCAGATCCCTGAGGGCCCAGAGCTAACGGCCACCCCAAGTCAGACAGGACAGTAGCATGGTCCTAGTTCTCCAGGTGAGATACAGTTCACTATTCTGGTTTCAGTATCCACCCTATGTCAGAGTCCCACTCTGAGTAGAAAGGTGAACTGCAAAGTGAGGGGCCGCCAGGCTGGGATAAAAGAAAAAGCTATGCTTCCTGCTATTCATAACCCACAATATAGGACCTGGATCTCTCCAACAAACAAATTCTTCTCTTCCTAAGTACAGTTCTGAACTTCATTTCAAAAAGTTTCTGAAAAGCCAGGTGTTGTAGCACAGGCCTGTAACCCCAATCCTCTGTTTGGGCTATAGACAGTTACAGGTCATCCTGGGCCACATATCAAGATCCTGTCTCAAAAAAAAAAAAAAAAAAAAAAAAAAAAAAAAAAAAAAAAAAAAAAAAAAAGAAAGAAAGAAAGAACACAAAAACACAGAAAGCAAACAAAATTTAAATCAAAACACAAACAAATTTCCTTTCTAGCTCCTCATCTCCGACCACAGCCCTAGCATGTTCTGTGGGAAACAATAAGACACATAGGGACTTTTTAGACTTTTTGTTTGTTTGTTTGTTTTTTTGTTTGTTTTTTTGTCTTTTGAGTGTGTTCAGAAAAAATCAGAAATTCTAAATGAAGAGAAGTCAGAGCAGGAACCTGGAGGCAGGCACTCCTGCCATGGATGAAACAGAGACCGTGGGTGAGAGCAGCTTACTGGCTTACTCTCCATGGCTTGCTCAGCATCCCTTCTTACACAGCCCAGGAATGGAACAGCCCACAGTAAGCTGGGCTCTCCCATACCACTCATTAATCAAGAAGACGCCCTACTATCTTGCCGATAGGCAGTTTGACGAAGTTGTGTGCTCATTTGCACTTCCATCTTCCCAGATGACCCTAACTTGTGTTAAGGTGAAAAAAAAAAAAAACCCGCCCAGCACAGATGCCATGCCCAGAAGACTCGACCCCCACATGCCCTAATGTAGCAGCAAACAGGATTTAAGAATAAATGAAACCTGCCATGGGTGTTCATTCCCCACTGCAACGCTCCTTGCTTGTATGCATGAGGTCCTGTATAAAAGTAAGGCAGAACCCTAAAAAGTTGCTGAGAATACATTATAACATGTCGTGTGAGTTCTTGCAGATGCTGTCCACCCACTCACAGGAAACACTGCTTGTATCCTTCACCGAGTGAAGTTTTCCCTTTTACCCTCCGCCTGCCTGACAGATTTCAGCCTGTCAGTCATCACATGCCACTAAAAAACTTCCCTTAGCTATTATCACTCTTGCCAATGGGCAGTCGTCCTGGCAATCTTTATGCATGATGTATAATCGGAGGAAGGAATCACACACACACACACACACACACACACACACACACACACACACACGAACACAGGTCTGTCTTGGCTTAGCAATAAAAATGAATGAGAAGATCATGGTGACCAAAGAAAACATATCCTGCCTCTCCGTAGAATTGTTCTCCTGTTCCATCCCAGTTGCTAACCACCTTAAACATTTGTGTAGAAATAACTCTTGACCTCGGGATTAATGAAATGGTACCCAGTGGATGTTTGGCCCTGGGGGTCGATCTCAGGCTACCTCTTATTGCATTTGTGGTCAAGTACTGAGACTTTTAGCACATCAAGACTTGAAAACCTCCCAGCAGCAGTGACACGGGATGTCTCAGCACTCTGCCAGTTATGCTAGAAGTAAAAGAAAGAGTATTTTTTTTTTTCTTTCTTTTCTGAAGCATGTGAATGCAAAGTCAATGCCATATATTCGAAAGGTCTTATTGATTCAGCTGACAGCTTCAAGGTCTTAGGGAGCATAACTAGGTCTGTCTCACAAGGAGCTGCCTGTAAAGAAGAGGTCCCCACATTCCTTAGATCAAAGCCTGAGGAAATAACAGCTGCTTTAATCTCTGTGACCAGCAGACCCTTGTGTGCAGGCCCAGTCACAGAGGTGTGGGTTAGTTGTGGCTAATGGCTCAGCTTCATTACCGGTATCAGGATTTGTGTGAAATCCTTCTGTTTTGCAACTTCAGACCTGCAGACAGACTAACCCTCTGGTCGTCAGAAGCCACGATAAGAAGAAAACAGAAAATGCTAACTCACTGGGGCTTTGAGACAGCCCAGTGTGAAACAGGAGACTCACATAGAGGTAGTGTTCATTAGCCATAGACCAGCACTTGTGAGTCTGTCCTTGCCAGTGTGTATTGAATGAAAGCTATCCTTTGGGAAGGACTGGCCAGTCGGGCCTTGTTACATATTCAGTAGGCAGCACTTACTTATTTGATGTGCACTTAGGGGGACTTTTATGTATGCTTAGATGCACAATTAGGAGCACTCTTGGGTCCCTTCTGAGGCATTAGCAGAAGAAATCAAAGTAACTGGGCAGCCTCCAGGCAGCCTCCAAGCAGCCAGTGTGGCTTCCTGAATCTTCAGAGTGTTTCAGAAACAGGGGAGGTGGCTCCAGGATTTGATGGATTCTTGTCACCTCCCCCAGATGAGTAAAGATTTTTTTTTAAATTCTATTAGATGATGAGACAGGAAGGGAAAATAATATTTACAGGAAATATTCCATTAGCTATGAGCCGGCTCCCAGTGGGATGGCTCTACTCAATTACTCAGAACGATAAGGATGCTGGCTCCTTGCTGATTTGGTCCAGCTTCTGTTTGGGCACCTTTGACTCATTTGCTGGCTGCAGAGCCCTCTGACTTTGCCTGGCCTTGGCTGGGTGCCTTGCTTCCTCCAGCTTGTCTGTTCTCCTTGGGAACCACACCCTCTGTACACACCAGAGGAAGCTCTAGTTAATGTGTTTAGCATTCTTTGCATTTTGCAGCCTTTGCTCCTTCATGGTTCAGGATCAAAGAGCCACCCCTTATCGCTCCTTTAGATCGCAATGCTGGATGAGTGAGCCGGCAAAGGCTCGGTGCCTGTGGGTGACAGGTCCCTGCAGTGCATCAGCAAGGAGAGCTAGCCTTAAAGCTGGGGACCAGGTCCTTAGAGGAGGATTCGGGGGAGGGACATAAGAAGTTACCAGAAGGGCTCCAATCTAGGAATAGTGGCTCAGGCCTGGAACCCCAGCACTTGGGAAGCTGAAACCTGGAGTTGCAGGACAGCCTTGGCTACAAATCAATACCCTGCCCCACTCAAGGGCTGGAATATAGTTCAGCAGTTGTGTGCTTATCTGGCATGACACCCCTGCCCTCCCCCCCCACACACACACATACACACAATGCTTTTGAAACCAGTGACCTTTGTGTCCACTCAGGGCCAAAGTGAATGATGAAAATTTGTTCACATCTGGTATGGAGGTGGGGAGCTGTGACACATTTAACCTCTACTCATCTCTTTATCTGTGACAAGGTGACTGAAAGGCACAGACAGGATGGATGTAACCTAGTTTTCTCCACCTAGAGTAAGTTCACTTCTTCAAGACTCTCTCATTGTCAAGATGAGGGAGCATCTGCCCTTGGCATAGCAAATATCATCACAGGGTCTTTTATACTGAATGAGAGAGGCAGCCGGAAGCACAAACAATGCCCCTTTGTTAAGGGGACATTTCTTCCTTGGTTATTGAGTCTGGGAATCCAGGGTCCCTCTGTTCCCACAGGTTACAAGAGACCATTCTGAGCATGCCCAGGGCACAGGCTCATACTGCACTCTTTTCTGGGAATCTCCAGTTCCTATCAGCCTGTCAACCTTTGAGGAAAATTTCATTTGTCTTTGAGCAGGAAAAAAAATCTCACATTGTCTCATACAGGTGGATAAGTTTGTTTTATTTATTTGTTTTGAGATAACAGCTCACTAGATAACCAAGGCTGGATTTGAACTCACTATGTGGGCCAGGCTAGCCTCAAATTCTAAATCATTCAGTCTCACCCTCCCATGTAAACTGTGCCTACAAGCTTGTGCTACCATGTGTGTGTGTGTGTGTGTGTGTGTGTGTGTGTGTGTGTGTGTGTGACACAAGCATATGCCACAGCGTTTGTGTGAAGGTCAAAGGAAAATATGCAAGAGTCAGTCTTCTTTGTCTACCGTGTGGGTCTTGGGGATTGGCTGGGAGCACCTTATCTAGTAAGCCATCTCAGCCCTCTATACTTTGGATATTGATTGCTCCCCAGTGACCCGTGTGTTAAAGGCTTGGTCACCAGGGTGGTGGCATTGGGAAGCTGACTGTGAGATCCTCAGGAGGGAAACACGGGAAGACATTAGGTCACTGGGGGTACCCCTGAAGAGGATTTGGGGACTCTGGCCCCTTCTCTTCCTCTCCTTTGTTTCTTGTTGATGAAGTTAGTGATTTTGCTTTGCCATGTACTTCCCACTGTGGTTTACATCTTGCAACAGGCCTCAAAGCAAAATTGCCAACTGATCGTGGCCTAGAACCTCTGAAGCTGAGCCCAATCTTTGTATAAAGATTGTATGAAGGGCTTTGTATAAAGCCCTTCGTCTTTGTAAGTTGATAATAATCTTTGTAGCTTGTTACAGCACCTAAAAGCTGACTAACACAGGGTCTTTTAATGTCTCTTGGAACCGAACATGATAATTTCTTTTTTAAAAATCTCTATTTTACTTTGATTTATATGTGTGTGTCTATGTATGTGCGTATCTGTGTGGGTACTTGGGGAAGTCAGAGGAGGATGTCAGATCTCTGGTGCTAAAGTTACAGGTGGTTTGTGAACCACCTGATATAGGTGCTGGAAACTGAACTTTGATACTGGGCAAAGCAGCAAGCACTCTTGACCACTGAAGCATTTCTCCAGACCCATTACTGTCTCAATAGAAGCTTGTTTAGCTGCTTAAAGTGGCTATGTGACTTTGACTATTCGGGAATTATCAGAGGAGCCAAGAGACTGCCTGTGGCTTTATCAAGGAGCAAGAAGAGACACATAAAGTAATGGCATGAGATAAAGGAGCTGTGTCCTCGTGGGTTAGATGTTCTTGTTATTCCATGAGAAGTCACTGGTTTCAAAGCCAAAAAAACAAAAGTCAGTTCAGAAGTTACCACTGGTTTGTGGTTCTTTTGGCGTGAGTGGGGCTACTGAATGCTCCCCTGCAGCGATCTGGGATCCAACTGTAGCATTTGGTTTTGATTTGCTTCCTTCAAATTGCATCCAGGGTCAACGAGGCTCCCAGAGTAGTGGGAATCTGTCTGGAGAGTTCTTCAGAAGCTTGTCAGTCTCGAGGACGCTGCTATGTTGTCTGGCTGGGTGTTTATTTGAGTGTTATAAATACCCAATGTCCTGTTTGACCCCTACTGTCCACACCATCAATGTAACTATTTATATGGCCTTTCTCGGTGTTGGTGCATGCACTGTAGGGCCAGGGAGGACAAGATGTCTAAGAGACTAGGCATTGGAATAGGAAGTGTATAAACCCAGGGAGACCACATACCACAATAGATATGTCAAAGGGGGAAGGAAACTACCCTGGCCATCTAATCAGATCTGGCTTAGGCACTGGTTCACATGGAGAACAGTTAAAGATAGACATGGGGTTGTCTATCTAGAAATTGGTGTTCTCAGTCTGGGGAGATAGATCACTTGCTAACATGCTTTCCTTGCAGATATGAGGACTTGAGTTTGATCCCCAGAACCCATATGGGGGGCAAACCAAGATGTGTAGTGTAGTATGCTTCTATTTCAGCACTGTGGAGGCAAAGCAGGCAGGCTTGCTAGATGGCCAGTTTAGCTTACATAGGAAGTTCTAGGGCAGTGAGGGAGTTTGTCTCAAAAGGAAAAGGTTACATGTCTGAGGAATGACACTGGAGGTTGCTCTCTGAGAAGAGTGCATGTGCACGAGCACACACACACACACACACATGTGCATAATTAGAAAATAGATAAACGAATACATTAAAATTTCAAAACATACAGATCCAATATACAGTAGCTTTTTCAGTGTTAACATGCAGTATCTTCCCTGTCTACTGAATTCCTCCTCTCCTCTACCACATCTGGTTTCTGAGGGTGCCCCCCAAGCTCTCCAGGTGATTGTCATAAACCCTAATTCTCTAGGTTTGTGTGGGCAGCTAGGCCTTTTCCGCTTGCTTCCTGTGAGAAACAGAGTGCTCACAGCACATCTCTCTCCCAAGACGCTTCCCTCTGAAAGAGTGTGCCTAACACTTTCAGTTTCCACCTTTCTGAACACAGTGGACTGCAAACTGTGAGTAAAGAATTTAAGGATTATCCAACCATAAGGCTTCATGTGCATACGGAGGCTGGAGAAAACCATTGAGAACCTTTGAGATAGATTCTCTTATTGACCTGAAGCTCAATAAGTAGGTAAGACTGGCTAAACAGTGAACCTCAGGTATTACCCTGCCTCCGTCTCTCTAGACCTAGGATTTCAAGTGTACACTACCACTCCAGGCAGTTTGTGTGGGTGCTGGAAATTGAACTCAAGTCCTTGTGTTTTCAAGACAAACACTGCATTAACGGGGTTGTCATTGTAGCCAGTAAGGTTTGTCAAACTTCTAACAGAGTTTATAAGACACAAGTGAGTGTGTTGCAGCTTTCATTGCACGGCTCAATAGGGTTAAGTGTGTCAACAGTGTGGTGCAACCCATCTTCAGAACTCTCTCTGTAATACAGATCTGGAACCTTTAACTGCAATGCCCCATTTCCTCCCCACCCTAGCTCTGGAGGCCATCTTTCTGCTTCCTGTATCTATGAGTTTGACTCCACTTGTTAGTTGCCTATGTTTGTCTGTGGGTAAACATATCCAATCCCAGAACATATTTCAGAATGAGAAGGGTCCCTGAATAGGTAATAATTATGCCACCGTGTCAGAAACAGAGCCCATGTCACCCTATTGAGCCTGCTTGTTGACCTTTCTACCCAGCTCTTGGCCCCTGCTTGTGGCCTCTCCTGCCTGGTGGTCAAATCACAAGGCTCTCATGAAGGACGGCTCATCTTGAAGTCTCAGGACCTCTGTTTTACTCATCCTTGACTTAGCATACCCATGGCCAGGGTCACTGCAGATACTAAAGTCTATGACAAGTGAAACAGACTACTTAACAGTCTGGTCATTTTCTCAGCATATCCAACAGGTGGTTTTGCTGCCTAAACTTCTCCACCAATCCTTTCTCTCAATCTGAAAGGTGTATACTGGCATTTTATTAGCCTATGTGTCCCTGTGCCCACTGGTGCAGACCCAGCCTGGTTGCCATGATTTTTTTTTTTTTTTTTATGTTCCAGCCTTTCAATAAGAGGGCAAAGCACCAGGAGTGCCCTGGACTCTGGGCTCCATAGGTCCTCAGTTTGGATTGAAACCAAACACCAACCCTGCCTTAGACAGCAGTCAAAAGAGTCACAGCTGAGCGGGTTTCCTGTGCACCTGTGTGTTTCTAATCACACAATTGAGTTTACGGTTGACATTTGGAAACCCACTAAAAAAAGAAACCTGGTCACTGGCCAGGTTTCTCACCAGCAGAGTGAAAGTCTTGAGCTTCAGAGAGCAACAAGCACCCAGAGGTGCCATTGCCGTGTTTGCTCGTGTGCTCTGTAGTCTATCCCTTTTTGTGGCAGAATAATATTCTTTGGCTGCCACTCAGCTCCTTCTGCACTGGCATACAACACACACACACACACGCACACACACACACACACACACACACGCACACGCACACGCACACGCACACGCACACGCACACGCACACATGCATACAGATGTTAATATCTCGCAGTCCCTCACAGAGCGCCTATCTGACCACTTTTGTAACGATGCCAACCTTTCCCCAGCCCCGCCTGCTTGTTTTACATTTGTCCTTGGACTGACTGCTCTGTGGGTTGTGAGTCAATTTCTTATTTGTTTATCTCTTGTCTCAAGAAAATGCACAGGCCACTTCTATCCTTGCCTCACATGGTATATCAAAGATACTGAACACCATGCTTGATGGCATGCCTATATAATACCAGAACTTAGAAGGCTGATGCAGGAGGATTGCTGTGGGTTTAAAGCCAACTTGAACTACATAGTACTGGCCCAGCCAGTGCTGCACTGCAAGATCCTGTTTGGACAAAAACAAACAAACAAACAAACAAACAAAATGCACTTGGAGTGAAGTATCTAATTGTGTGTTGCAATCCAGTGCCAATTTTGAAGAGATCCTAACGTGTATGTGTACAGAGCCTAAGGGACTTTAGGGTAACTTGGATAACTCTCAAGGAAGGGTGTCAGGCATTCACTCCACTGAAACACTGAGACATTTGCAAGGGAGGAGGGAGAAGAGAGCCTACAACGTTTTACCACTTATATCTGTAGGTAAAAAGAAAGAGGGAAGGTTGACGAGGGGGGCATTTAAAAATGGCTTCCATTTCAACTGACCTTTGGCTTTGTTTTTTTGTCTGTTGGACCAAAAAGAAATTGAGAGCTAGTCGTAGTTGGCTATCAAGATTGTACTCCTGGGATCCTTCAGGCCACCAGAGATTTTCTCTTTCTCTTTCATAGAAGCGGGAAGTGTCAGATTGGGAAACCCTGGTTGAATCCTGGTAGTCACCATCGGAGAGTGTGGCAGCAGCTTACTTTGATGAGCTGTGCACTGCTGGAAAAGGTTTTTCTTAATCAGCATGGTTCATAGGGGAAACCCAGGACGCCCCAACCTTCCTAAAAACTGCTAAAGCTGTTCAGCACCCACCCCTGGTACAGCCAGAACCCGATAGATACAATTCTCCCCTATAGGCAGAGTCTAAGCAATGGATCCTGCTAATCAGCCAGGGATCTACTGCTGGGATCCACCCTGCACAGATCAATCGTACTAACAAGGAACCTTGAGCAGGCAGAAGCAATTTCTACACACGATGAGCTGTTCAGTCCAAGACTCGAATTCCAGGGTTCTGGGATTATAGACATCTCTAGTTCTTTGTGGAATCACACTGAGTATAAATAGAGCAGCCCGGGAATCTGTGAGTTCTTGACCCATTCTCCCCTCTTGGTCTGCTTCTGACTGCCACTTCCCCATGACCTTGTACAGATGAAGGAAGGTGGTCCTGTGTATACATACACTTGCATATGGTGCACATGCACGTGGAGGTTGGAGCCGAGAGGTCAACCCTGAATGTTGTTCCTCGAGTGCCTTCCATCTTGTTTTTAAAAACATTGGACTGGGGCTCACACATTCAGCTAGGCTGGCTGACTAGACAGAGCTTTCCCGACTCTAGGATGGCACGTTGATGCCACCATTCATAGGTTCTGAGGTTCAAATTCAAGTCCTCATCCTTTCACAGGAACGCTTTTCCTGACTGAGTTATCTTCCTAACCCTGGAAGCGTACCTTTAATGAAGCACCCACCTCAATTGGTATTCCTTATTTTGTGGAAGCAGCCTGAATTCAGGCTCCAGTGCACGCTGCTGTCACGTGCCACCTGTATGACCTTGCACATCTCTGAACTGGGTTTGTCGGAACTCATTTCCTAACGTTCTTCCTCTACTCACACGCTCAGTCTACAGTTACTGAGTAGCAGGTGAGTGACTGACTTGCCTCAAGCGCTGTACATTCCTGAAGCTTGACTGTGGTAGAGACATCTGAGTGAAAGGTCAGCTGCAGCCCAGGACGCTGATGACTGTGGCAGAGGGGTGGGGAGAGATATCTGGGAGAACTACCCAGGCTGGGACTGGGAAGCCTGTGGTACCCAGAATAGCCCTGATGAGATGATGTAGCTCAGGATAGGATGCTGAGCATGTCCAGTTGTTTCCCTCTGCTCTCCCCAGCCTCTCCTCCTATAAGTTCAGGAATCTTCAAACTGGCCTGACCACTTCAGAATTCCTCCTGGGGGAGGGGAGGAGGAATGAGATACCAGGGCTTGAACCTTAGGGCCAGTCATTCTGGAATGACAGGGAATATGAGAGTTGAAGTCTTCACTCCTAGAACTCATCATCATCTTTCTGGAGAAGGCATCCCTCTATCAGGGAGATCCATAAAGGAGCAACCAGGACCTCAGCTGTAGAGAGGGCGGCTCCGCCGGCCATTGCATGCCTCAGAAAAGCTGAGTGGTCAGATCTTGTAGCAAAAACCTCGGACCAAGCTACCTATTTCCTACCAGTGACAGGTATAGCTGCTGGGCAGACTGCAAGACCCAAAGGGTTCACCTTCTAGCTGGCTTGAAAGAAAGTCAAAAATCTGCTGTCCTGCCACCAGTGCACCAGCCTCAAACCAGATCCCCTGTCCAAGTGGAAAGGTCTAGGTCTTCCACCTGAATTCTCAGCAGCATGTAAGGAGTCCTCTTCCCATTCCCACCTAAACCAGGCCTGGAGGAGCTAGGGATTAACCCAGCTGGTAGAGTGTTCTCTAGCACTGCATAAAACTAAGCATAGTGGTACACAGTGTAATCCCAGCCCTTGGAAAGAAAAGGTAAGAGGATCAGCAGTCAAGCCTATTCCAGGCTACAAGTTTCAAAACAATAAAATAAAATCATGTTGGGTATGGTGGCTCACACCTTTAGCCCCAGCACTGGGAGACAGGTAGCGAATCCCTGAGTTCAAGGCTAGCCTGAACTACAGAGTGAGTTCTGGGGACGCCAGGTCTGTACAGAGAAATCCTGTCTCCACAAACCAATAAACAAATAAACTCAGCTGAACCAGTTTAGAACGGACCTGCCCCTTGTCATCAAGGAGGGCAGTTCCTGAAGCACCAAGGGTGTGAATGAACAAGCAGGCTGCTGTTAAATCATGGCCCTTAAAGGCCCTCGCTCGCTCCCTTGCTGCCTTTCTTCTCAGTCCACATAGGTGACTAGGTGGATCATTTTTAAGCTGAAAAGTTACCAGAGAATAGCTGGACTCCCTTGCAGCATCTGTTACCAGGGAGTAGCTGGACTCCCTTGCAGCATCTGTTACCAGGGAATAGCTGGACTCCCTTGCAGCATCCGTAGTCATCATTTTCTGTCTTCCATCTCAGTTTTCCCCAGGGTCAGATGACCTCCACAAAAGGGATGAGGTTATAGAAATGATGCCACGCCCTTGGACAGAGCGCCTAGGGGCCAGAGAACTGACTTGCTCACCTCGAAAACAAATAGAAAAGCACAACTTTTTTCACACAAACCCTGCCCTGCAAAGAAGTCAAGCACTACATGAAATAAACACTTTAGAACAGTTCAACAAATGTCTTTGTCAATGGCCCCTTACAGTTTTCTCGGTATATGGACCAAACACTCTGGTTTACACTTAGTCATCCCCTATCTTTTCTTGTCCAAGGATCCGTTACTCTCCCCGTTGCTGTAAAGGCAACTTGAAGAAGGATGGCTTTACTTGGCCTCTCAGTTTGAGCCTGTCAGCAGGAGCAGAACCTAACTGGTTACATTGTGTCTAACTCTCAGGAAGACCCAAGAGACAAAAGCTGGTACTCAGCCCAGTTCCTCTTTCCCATTTTATTATCCTGAACTCTAGCCGGAGGAATTATGGCTCCCACTTTCAGGGTGGGTCAACTTGGTTAAACTCCCCTTACTAGCCTACCTACTGAAGGAAGTCTTTTTTTAAAGGAGAACTGGTGTGCAGAGAGGTTAGGCCACACAACAGCACTGGGGCATAGTGCTCACATCGAGGAAATCCAGTTAAACTAGATGTTCCCCAACCCCAGACACTGAACCCATTCAACACTCATTCCCCCTGGATTCCCAGAGGCACACTCTGCAGGGATAGAGGGTGGGGGTGGGGGGTGGGATATTACATCTGAAAGAGAAAGGAAAACACAAATACAGTGCCTCCTGAAAGTATTCATCCTTGCTGAAGCTTCATGATAAATCTTTCTGCAAGAAAAGGCTGGTGTGGAGAGGAGAAAATCATCTAGAGACAGGTCCTCAGGGAAAGAAGACAAAAGGAAGTCAACTCTAGTGGGGGAGGGGAATCAAATGACCTGTTTCTCTTCCCGCTCTGTTAAGGATTCACTGGCCTCTTTATCTTTCTTCCTAATGATTCTTAAGCCAAATGAAACTAAAAGGTTTTTGATGGGTTAAAAAGAGGCCACCCATTAAAAGGTCTATGCTTGGTGCTCTGGGCATCTGTCACTGGGTTAACCATATTAGTTTAGAGTTCCTGGTGTTTGATAGTGAAGGGGGAGGGGAGACCTAGCTGGAGAAACATATTGAGTCCATTAGATCTGGCTGTGGAGGAAAATTAGCCATTGTTCTAGTTGCTGGGTGTGCAAGCATCTCCAAAAGGAAATGGATGCTTGTGAATGCTGAACAAGGTATGGAGGACATGTGCCCTCCACTCACTGCCTGTGGTCAGAGTTTGTTAACTTGGAAGGGCCTAATTTGGTCCCCGTGATGTCAAACCTCACTAAAGCTAAGTATGATTAGAGGAGAACATTTGATTTTTTCGGATCAATATTCTGAGATTAGAAGTCATCGCAGGAAAGTGGTAAAAATGATCCCTGGTCAAAATTGCAATGGGATTGGGTTGTAGCTTGGTAGATGCTTGCCAGGCACGGGTTGCGATCCCTAACATCTCAAATAGATATGATTTGTGGGTGATTCATGTGACAGATGATATAGAGATAGTTACAAATACATTAATAGGTGGGGAATCTGCTAGAAATGACTAGGACAAACAAGCTCACACAGACTATCTTGAACTCTGCCCAGATAGAATGAAGAACCTAGGACTAGGCTCATGCTTACCGTGTGAAAATTTCAGTTGAACAGATAATACTTGAGGGATGGTAAGATGGCTTAGTGAGTAAAGGACCTTGTCACCAAGTCTGATAATTTGAGTTCTATATCTGGAATTCACATAGTAGAAGCGGAGAAACGACTTCTACAATTTGTTTTTTTGACCCACACACACATGCATATTCTCTCTCTCTCTCTCTCTCTCTCTCTCTCTCTCTCTCTCTCACACACACACACACACACACACACACATGCTCTCACTAAATACTAAATAAATAAATAAATTTAAAACATGTAAATATTTTTATGCCCTCAGTAACATATTCATCATCTTTCAAAGAAAATTGCACAAACCTGAACTTTAGGCTGATACATGAGAAAACTAGAACCAGGACTTTCATGTTTTACATTAGGAAGGATAGTAGCGGGTAATGAGTGATGAGGAACGGACATCAGAATAGTGAGCCCTTGCTGAATGCTCACTAGATACCTGGCATCGAGTTAAGCACTCTGTATGTATTGGTGCATTAATCCAGCAGCCCTATAGGAAAGTGGTGTTATTCACAGTATTGGGTCTAAAACGAATAAGGACACAAAGAAATTAAGCTTCTAAAGATGGCTGTCAAATACTTGGTAGGTACTATGAAATCCTGTGCTTTTAATGTCTATTGTTTTGTTTTGTTTTTTTGTTGTTGTTAATGAATATTGTATTACCAATTAGTAGGAAGTATTTAGTACAAGATGCTCCATTTTAAAATCCAAGAGAGCAGCACTGAGACGGTCTTTGAAGCTGCAATGCCAGCCCTGACCTACATATGCACAGAATATATGAATATCTCATTTTGGAAATTCGAATTTAGAAGGCTTTGGAAGTTCAGAGCCAGAAGGGAGAACCTTTGACTGCCAGGCCAAGGTTATTGGTCTTTGTGTTGGTTATTCTTTTTTTATCAGCTTGACATAAGCTAGAATCATCTGAGAACAGACCTCAGCAAAGTAAATACCTCTGTCAGACTAGCCTGCAAGGTAGCCTGTGGGCATTTTCTTGACCAATGGTGGATGGGGAAGAGCCTAGCTCATTATGGGCAGTGCTATCCCTGGGAAAGTGGTCCTGTTTGTAGAAGGCAGTGGGGAGCCAGTAGTCAGCATTCTTCCATTGCTCCTACTCCAGTTCCTGCTGTAAGATTCCTGCTTTGAGTCCCTACCCTGAATCCCTTTGGTGATGGAGTGCCACCTGAGAGTTGGCAGTGGAAGCTGGGCTTCATTGTCCATGGTGATTTATTAGTTCCTGAACCTTGGGTTGGTAAACCCCTTACATAAAATGATGTAGTGTTTGCCTGTGTTCCATTATGACTGTCTCTATACTTTCATTTCCTTAAGTTCTGGAAGCAGGGTTTCACTGTTTAACCCAGACTGGCCCGGGACTCATATACTATGCATCCTAATCTGGATTCAAACTGGCAGCAGTCCTTCTGCCTCAGCCCTTGAGTATTAGGATTATGGATATAAGCTAATGTGCTCAGGTTCCCAAATACTTTAACTCAGGACTGTTAGATTTGCAATGCCTAATACAGTAGAAATGCTACGAAAGTAGTTATGGGATGATATCAATTTGGGACTCATGACAAGATAAAGACAGTCTGTATATGTTCAGTCTATATAATTTTTTTCAAATATTTTCAACCTCTCGGCAGAAGGACAAGAAGACACACGGTGGGGTGGAGGGGTAACTATAGAAATATATGCTAGACATCATCTTGCCTACTAGCACAGCCAGTACCAAGTAGACATCCACGAATGTGAATGGATGAAAGAGTTTAGATTAGATGGAGATCCGTGGCCCACCTAAACCATAATACCTCTGCTTCTCTTTTTTTTATAAATAAACTAAAACATATTGGACACCTACAGAAGAGTTGAAAATGGACACAAGGTCCCAACTTTTCTTCCTCATTTGTATGTCTGCTTCTGTTGTCCCCCATACTCTCCCAGATGCATGACCAAATATCCTGCATGCACAGCACTGGGAGTTTTCTGTGGCACCTCCATTTGGCACCTCATTTTTTTTTTTTTATGTGCCCAGTGTAAAGATAAACCCAGGGAACCGTGTGTGGTAGTGTCTAAGGAAAGAGCAGAAGTGAAATTAGGAAGTGGGTTTTTTGGGGTTTTGTTTTTTGGGTTTTTTGTTTGTCTCTTTGTCTGTCTGTTTTGTTCTGGGCTTGCAGACTATTCCTATCTGTGTCGTTCCCTTTGAGAACTTGCGCGTGTTTGGAATGTGCACAGCATCGTGGACCATCGGATGACCAAAGCTAGTCTCTTGTAGGATCTGAAGCATCATTGTTCTCCTCCTTCATCTGGGCTTTGTGGCACAATTGAAAAAGACCAGGACAAGAAGTCACAAGCCTGGGTCCCAACATCAATCACATACTTAACCTCAGGCAGCTCTGAGTCTCTGCCCACAGAGCAGCTTCATCTGGGAAGGGAGGAAGAGAGCCAGATGGCTGATTGGATTCTCTATAATGGTCCCTCTGGATGAAGCAGGAAGTTACTCATAGGGAGGTCATTTAGGGGCTCTATGACTCAGCCTCGGGGACAGGAGGAAGACAAGGCTCCCTAAAGTCCTGGTTAAGAATCAGAGCCATTAGGCTGAGCTTCCTCTCAAGTCGTTATTTCTACACCATCCTGACAGCTTGCTGGCTACTCCACATGCCAGCCCACAGTGCTTCATAAGTGCTAGCTGGAGAGGAAGTCCAGTGGAGCCGAGGCCTCTTCCTCAGCCCCAGCCTCAGCCACTCACAGGATGTATGAATCTCATGGACTAGTAGGAACCAGGGCCCAGGAGGCCCCTGCTCAATTAGGATTTACACAGCATCTTGTCTCATTCAGGGCTCAAAAACAATGGTTATTAGCCACTTTTGCTTGCTCTCTATGGATAAATGTTTCCCTTCTTGGTTTTATACATGAGGGCACTTGGGACCAGAACAGGACAGTAGAGGACCTGTGTCCATAGGAAGGCTAGGTCAAAGGCTGAGAGCCCTTATCTGGGACCGTTAGGATTCCAATGATGGCAGCCAACACCATTTTAGTAAGACCCTTTCCTGATGGTTTCTCTAAATTTTGGAGATCTCTTACCTCATTACTATCACTACAATCCTTATTATTAGAAACAGGGCCTTGATATGTATCTGAGGCTGATCCTCCTGCCTCAGCCTTCTGAGTGATGGGCTCACAAGCAGAAGCTACCATTCCGGGTGGGCCTCTTAACGCTTTTATTTCCCATGCAAACTCCAGTCGCCAGGTCCGTTCTTAACCCAGGCTATTGTTGTCTCTTAGTCTCTGACTGAAGCTGCTGAGTATTGAGGCAGATGCACTGTAGAGCCTGGATGAAGGTAGATCTACAAGAAAAGAAAGAAACATGTATTATTATTATTATTATTATTATTATTATTATCAACAGTGTGAAGGAAAAGCAGAGAGATCTTGTAGGAGAGAGCAAACTTGGTTGGAAGCCCCCTTCTCACAGCCACACTGTTGCTCGTTTGTGAGAAAGCACTCCACTTGTAAAGTTCACCACCCACTAGTGAGTGAGTGAGAACTGTTCTCACTAATTGGTGGACTCCTGGGGAAAGCTGCATAGTTAGTGGTTAGAGTAATGGACCAGGTGCCCTTGACTTCTATTTCTGGTTCCTTCAGTACCCGGTTGTGTGGCCCTAGGCAGTTTTCCCTCATTTCTGTGTGCTTTGTTTCTTGTCCTCCACACCCAAGAAAATTCGAAATTTTTTTCTTCACAGTGAACAGGGAGGGAGATGCTAAGTGAGCAAGGAAACAAAAGTCTCTGTGGGGATTTGTGGAGATGCCTAGCCAGACTGCCTTGATTTAATGAGTCTTGATCAGTAGAAACTCTGATTGTTGATAGGACTATATAGTTGAGCTTATAGTTAGATCAACTAACTATAGAAGTAGCTGAAGTCCTTAGGGAGCTAGCCGGTCATCGGCACGACTACCAACTGTCTGGTGTGTCTTTATGTAGGGTCCCAAATCACAGTGGTGACTTTACACAGTGGCTGGGATAGGTTGGCTTCTCTGAAAACCAGGTCACAGAGGCTCCTTGTGAGAGGCCCCGGGGGATGCTGCAGTACCAGCATAGCAAGAGCCCATCTCTCCCTATTTACAGGAGGACACAAAACCAGACATCTTCCCTTTGCTTTTTTCCATATTGTATGTTTTTTTATTTGTCTGTTTGTTTGGTTGGTTTTGTTTTGGGTTTTTGGTTTTGTTTGTTTGTTTGTCTTTGCTATGCCAGCCTGAAAACTGAGTGTTGAGCAGCCAGGGGCTCTAACAAAATGAACAAAAATGCCCCAGACCCCCGTGAAGAGCATAGTGGCTTTAGCTTAAATGACACCCAGCCTTTACTGCCAGCAGCAGCTATCTAAGCCTTCAGCCTTCAATTCCTGCTTCCCCCAACCTCCAGCAGCTTGCTGGTTCCCTAGCTCCACCCCCTTCCTAAGGGAGGTGGGTGGGGGGGAATCAGAAGCCAGTATTCTGCAGGACTCTTCCTATGTCCCCAAGAAGCTATCTGATCTAGAAAAACTACCCACTTGTGACTCCTTCCTTTCCTTCCCAGTATTTAATTTGCAAGATAAAAACCAAAATAAAGTTGTGCTAAAACAGCTATCAGGGAACCTACTGTTTTGTCCCAGCTATGAAATTTTCTACGGAAAATACATCATCCCACGGACACACCCTGAGAGCCAGGACTTCAGTGTTCACCCTTCAGAGCAGTGCTGAGGCAGAAGCCCCGCCCCTTTCCCTGGACAGCCACCCTGGCTAAAGATGAGGGGCCCGAAGCAAGCCCAGATGGTTTTGTTTGGGCCCTTTGGCAGACACAGGGATCTCCACACTGCACAACATCAGGGACCACTTAGAGGAAAGGCATGGTTTGTGTTTTATATTTTTGCAAGGAGCAGGGGAAGAAGAGGTTGCCAGGAAACCGACCCTCAGAGGGTTGTGCTCCAGGATTCCTTATCAGGCCTGGAGGCACTTCCTTAAAAAAGGCCCAAGTGCGGCTTTCTCCTGAGTGTTCATGCCAGGTGTAGCTCCTTTCCTCCCCCCCAACCCCCCAGGCGCCCCCCTTCTCTGATCTGCACACCAGATACAGGTGGTACCTTTAACTCCCATCCCCTACCCCATGCTACGGAGACCAGGACTGGCTATATCATTTGTAGAGCCCATGTCAAATAGATGAAAATACATTGGAAATTTCAAGACGGCAGTGGCAAGCGCAGAACCCTCCTGAGCAAGGGGCACTTGAGTCACACATCCATAAAGCCAGTCCTGTACAAGGATCACTTTGCTTGGTTAGGGTTGGCATAGGATAGGGTCTAAGAAGGATGACCTTTTCTATGGGGGAAGTGGGAGAATAAGCTTTTATACTTGCTGTAAGATTTCTAGCACACGCTTAATCTAATTATTTTAAGCTCCAAGTCAAGACCTGGGAGATTTAAGAAAAGAACGCCAGTGGTTCTGCAGTCACCCTCTCTCGTTTGCCAGAATCTGGAAGCTCTAAGAGATCCATGACAGTGAGATCCATGTCTGTTGATTACTTATTTCTATTCCCTTGCCCAGCCTGTACCTGGGACCTGCTATGGTTAAGATCGATCTGGAGCTGAATTATTATAACTTACTTAGCTAGTGACTTGGAAGGAAGGGTGCCTGGATTTAAACTCTAAAGCCTGTGTCTTGCCGTAGCACGCTACAGTGTGACAAGTCATGCATAAAGCCAAGGTCATGGATCTAGTAGTTTTGCTGTTTAAATGAATGTGGGCAAGTTTAGCTGAGGTATCTATACCCAACAAGTAGGTATCAGACTTGAAGTGTCTACACTGAGGGGTTCATGGTGGCAGGGGCCCACTGGCTGAGACATAGTTCTGTCAGTGTTTAAGTAACCAAAAACAATACTCAGGATGGACCAAAAGCCATCTGAGCCAGCCCAAGGCTTTGGAGATTTCTTTGCAAAAGTGGGTCCCTCTACCCACTTGTGACTGATCTTCAGAGAGACAGGAAAGTCTCCAGTCTCTGGCTTCAGAGTAAAACGGACTGTGGATGAAGAGGTGGCTCCTAAGTCGAAATCACTAGTCACCCCTTGCCCTTCCCTTCCCGCCACCCATACAGAAGGGATCATTTAGAATTCCACAAAGGAGAGTGTGAAGTTGAAAGAATGCAGCCTCTCTAGAAACCAGTTTTAGTTGCAGCCCAGTTTTACTTGGGTAGTAAACATCCTGGGTCTGGAACACCGGGGCTCACGGAACACAGGGCAATGAACTCTGTGTGTGAAAGTTGGATGCTGTAATAGAGCTGGAGACTCAGTCTGGAACAAAACCAAAAAGTTGTGCCTAGGCCGCCAAACAAGGTAGACAAAGGGGGAGTCCAGGGAAGAATCAGCCACTCTCACAAAGGAAAGACAAGAACCCTGCTTTACTCAGGAGCAAAGCAAACTCCCACTCTAAGCGTACAGAAGGAAATCGGAGCTGCAGGAATATAATAAGTGCAAACTTGGGTACACGGAGCTTTTAGCCCCTGGTGACTTTCCCCAGACCACTAAGTAACTTTCACTTTCATCCAGAAAAAGCCACCCCACTCCCAGAACAGTCAGAAGCGGCTCTAATTGCCTCCCAACCTGAAGATCAACTTCTTTGGCTCCTGGGGTTCCCTTGTCCGGACTCGGTGTCCCCACAGGACAGAGCTCTTGCTCCCCCACATACACCCTCCGCCCACCACTCCTTTGTGCTGAGGAAAAAAAAAGAATTACAAACACGCATTGTGATTATGACTCGCCTGCCCCCAACTATGGTCACACAGCCTCCGCCCTCCAGCGAGTGAGGATGTCTGAGGCTCTTACACATTAGCGGCAGGAAGTGGAGTCCCGAAGGGAGGCTGGGAATTTGAACGCCTTCCCATTTCAGCACTTGAAGGGAGGAAGCGCTGCTCAGCCCTCCGCGTGCACAGATGGCTACCGCTCCCTCCTGAGCGCTGTGTTCCCGGCTCCGAGCCTCCTCTCCTCCCTCCTCCCAGCTCCCCGCCCCCACCTCCTTTCCCTCTCCTTGGAGGGAAAAGTCTGCAGAGCTGGGAACTGTCTTGGAGAATTCAACAAAGGCGCTAGCCAAAGGGGAACAAACTTGAAAAAGAACTTGTTTTGTGTCTGTTAAGGAACCTGCAGGAAAAATCCACACCTACTGGTGTGTGTGTCTGTGTTTGTTTCAAGCACTAGTAGTAGGCGGGCTACCCAGAGGAAGCACCAACAACTGTAAGGTCTCTGCCTTGATAAGGAAACTCTCAGCTGTTGAAAGGTTAATCAGCAAAGAAGAGACAGCGCGACCAGGGAACTTACTACTCTGGAATTTAAACTACGTTGTTTTCTGTCCAGATATTTCAATGGAGACAGTTGGAGAATCTATATTTCAGGGAAAAGAAGTTTTCCGTGGAAGTTCATGACCCTCGCAGGTAAGCATAAGAAGCCCTTTTCTTTTGCGGGTGTGTGGCATACTATTTGTACATTGATTTTATGTTGTTGTAGTGGTTTGTGTTCATGATCAGTTTGGGGTGAGGAGAGAGGACGGTGAACCATGCAGGACAGAGTTCATACCAGACTGTAAAGCTTTGTGATGATAAATGCAAAAGAGTGTGTGTCTGTTTAGCAATTCTGTAACAATCTCGTCTGGCTACATGTCACTTGCTTGCTCTAGCTCTGTCTCTCTGTCTCTGTCTCTGTCTCTGTCTCTCTCTCTCTCTCTCTCTCTCTCTCTCTCTCTCTCTCTCTCTCGTGTGTGTGTGTGTGTGTGTGTGTGTGTGTGTGTGTGTGTGATGCTGGAGGAAGCATCCTGGCACTTTGGAACATCATTGAGTTATATGGGGGCATTCCCTTTTAACAGACAGGAGACCAAAGGTTTTCTTGCCAGAGCTGCTGAGCCTACTTCAGGCAGGACAGCAGAGACTGAAAGGCAGCTGTCAACCAAAGTGGTTAAGCTCATTTATTCTGGTCTGAGAGCTTGTGGTTTTCTTTTTTTATGTTAGTTTTGTGGGTGGATGTGAAATAAAAGCAGTTCTTTTCCCTTCTTCCTACGTTGCACCAGGCATTGTACCAGAGAATACCAGTCTTAAAAAAAAAAAGAAAAAAAACCTGGGTTCCAAGTTGGATGCTGGACAATAAGTAAGGTTCTAGTTTGGAATGTAGAGAGCCCTGCAGGGAAGGAGTCTGGGCACCACCAACCCCATGCTTTTCTTCTTTGTCTGCTGGCAATTCTAAAGTCAAAAGCAGCCCACAGCCAGCAACAGGGTTCCCTAAGCCTAAAGAATAAATTGCTGTGTGCAGGTCCAGATGCAGACTGACAAGAAAGTAGGCCCCAGAAGATACTAAATAGATCAGATGCACTGGAGAAGCCAAAGTGGGTTCAGGTCCTGGTGACACTGAGCCCTGAGCTTAGGAGGAAGTGCTGGCAGCAACCCCGCCTCGCTTCTGAGCATACAGACAAGCAGCTGTGCCTTCTAGGGAGCTGGGGACTCAGGATTAGACATAGCCTGCAAGGAGGCCAGGCTGAGGTTTGTGCAGAAGCCCTCATGCCTGCTGCTGCTGATAACCCGGCTGGGTTGTGTACCTCCTCATAATCTACACAGAGCAGCCTCCCTCCTGTAGGCGAGAGTTTATCCCAGCCCCGCAGTTACCATGAGACTAGAAACTAGAGAACAGAACGTTCTAGAATTTGAGTCTCTGCAGTCAGGTGCAGAGGGTAACATTAAACAGAAGGATGGCTTGTTCAGTGGTTCTCAGGACCGTGGGATACATTTCATGGTCTAAAGACCCTCCTCCACAGAGCACAATCCGTCTGCACAGGCCACGGAGGGGCAGGTGGATGCCAAAAATAATAACCCAGCGGAGGAGAAACTCGCTGCTGTTTTTCCAGGTGAACTTATGTCAGACTAAGATTCATGGACAAATGAGAGGGAAAGGAATCAGAGTGTAAGAAGAGTGAATTGAATTCAACACCATGATCATATACAGAAAGGGGATGCCTGGCAGAGCAAATGTTAAAAAAAGAAAGAAAGAAAAGAAAAAGGACCACCTGTGAGCCTGAGTGCGGGGAATAGACAAAGGATTTACCCGTGTGTGTGTGTGTGTGTGTGTGTGTGTGTGTGTGTGTGTGTAGTGTATGTGTGTCTATATGTGTGTATAGTGTATGTAGTGTGTGTGTAGTGTATATGTATGTAATATGTGTGTGTAGTGTGTGTGTGGTGTGTGTAGTGTGTATAGTGTGTGTAGTGTTTGTATATGTGTCTGTATGTGTGTAGTGTGTGTGTGGTGTGTGTAGTGTGTATAGTGTGTGTGTAGTGTTTGTATATGTGTCTGTATGTGTGTAGTGTGTATGTAGTGTGAATGTAGTATGTGTGTGTGCTGTGTATATGTGTGTGTCTGTATGTGTGTGTAGTGTGTATGTAGTGTGAATGTAGTATGTGTGTGTGCTGTGTATATGTGTGTGTCTGTATGTGTGTGTAGTATGTCTGTATGTGTGTGTAGTGTGTGTCTGTGTATGTAGTGTGTATGTCTATGTGTATGTGCATGTTATATACACATGTGTGTTCCTTCTGTGTCTGTGATCTTATCAATGATATAATTACTAAATTCTTTTCCCTTTGCCAAGGTCTAGGAATATAGGAAAGGCACCTAACATCATACCTTACCATATAGTGGGCTTTGGGCTTATTTAGCAAAAGGGATCTAGCTCAACCATGTTTCAAGAACTTGTATGTTCTTCTAGGTTAGATATGAAAGGCTGAGTCAGCATCCTCTTTTATCAGAAACTGTTAGCAGAGTTGGGGACACCAGCGAAAGAAGTCATTGATTGACAGGGTTTGCCAAGTATGGGCACTGGTTTGA
Source organism: Arvicanthis niloticus (assembly GCF_011762505.2). Lineage (NCBI taxonomy): Eukaryota > Metazoa > Chordata > Mammalia > Rodentia > Muridae > Arvicanthis > Arvicanthis niloticus. The sequence continues at coordinate 62,242,068 of NC_047665.1, read as the reverse complement.
TACTTGTGCTCCCCAGATAGTTCCTTCCTGGGGAAAGGAAATAAAACAAGGCACAGAAATGGAATGTGGATAGCTAGTCTAAGGCACAGGCTAGATTTGAACCCTAGAAGTCTGAGAGCAGAGCTCACGAACACTAGTTCCTCAGGCATGACAGGTGTGGTGTACTGAGTGTCGAGTGGTACAGACCAGAGTGCTGAATGATGTGGACACCAAAGGCCTCACTGGTCATGTGGCCTTCATGAGAAGGAGAGATCTGAGCTGAAGCCCATGAGGCTACTAGGATCAAAACCAGGTGCTGGGCCCTCAGGGGATATGGACAACTGAAGAAAGTGTTTTATGTGGACAGAAAAGCCCAAAGAAGGCAGTCTGAGCTCAGAGTGTGACCATCCTCCCTGTGAAAAAGCAGCCCTGAATCCACTATGACAGGGGACAGCACTTGGGGCCAAGATAACTTCCAGGGTGGAATGGGACAGATCTGATCGGAACCTCTCTATCCTCCTGCCCACCCCTCAGAACACAGGCTCAGTGGTGGACTTTGGCCCCTCCCCCATTGTCTCAGTTCTTAACTACCTTTGTCTCTGTCATCCTCTGGGTTCAGCAAACACTGATCCATTGCTGAGGTTTAGGTAAAGTAGACACTGAGGTGGGAAGGGCTGACAGGAGAGATGAGCAGAGGAGATAAGGTCCTAATGGAGCAGGTGAAAAGCCGACTATCTGATGTAGTTTCCCATGAAACTGACTTCCCAGACCCGATGAACCACTTACGCCTTCCTCACTCGTGTTACCTGGAGAGGTGTATCGGCTGCATTTTACAGCTCTCTCTACTACAAAAGTACTTTTCAAGTCACCTTTTCTACATACTTCAGCCTTCCTCGGGGTGGGGGTGGTTCTTTTACTCCCAGCCAAACTAGGAGTTCTGATGGCAGCTACTTCCCTCCCCAAAGACCTGTGGGGGGAACCCTCCTCTCTCTCTCTGTCTCTCTGTCTCTCTCTCCCCCCCCTTTTTACTTTCTCCCCACAGAGCTGTTTTACTCATTGATATTTTTATTCTCCCTTAACTTTAAAAAAAAAAAAATGGGAGTTGGGGAGTGACCCAACCTGCCTAGTATCTGGTTTCTAATCACCAGATTTGAATTTCCCCTTAAATGTGGGTATGAAGAAGCCCCACTGTTTATAGAATAGGACAGTAATACCAGCATCAAATTTCAAAGAAAAATGAGGGGTAGAGAGAATGCTGTTATTCATAAGTCCCCATGAGTCTACAGTTCTTCCAAATTAGATATTTTCATCTCAAAACCATTGGCATTTCTTCTGATCAAGAGCCCCAGTTACTCCCCAGCCTTCCCGCTTTTTTTCTGGTATGCACAATGCTTTGTGAGTGGGGGCCACAGCACACAAGAGGGGGTCAGGGTCTTGTGTTCTTTGCTACTTGTATACACCAGGCTAGGTAGCACAAAAGCTTTCAGGGATCGCCGTCCAGTCCCTGTTCCCCCTCCCACCATTAGCACACTGGGATTACAGATATATATATGGAGTCCAAGTTAATGGGGCCTCTGGAGAGCCAAGTTCAAATCCTCATACTTTGTAGGTTAAGTGCTTTGTGCACTGAGCCATCTTCCCTGGCTCCCTCTCTCTCTTCTCTCCCTCTCTCCCTCTCTCCCCTCCCTTCCCCCCCCAACCCCAAACACTTGTTCTAAGATTTTAAAATACTTTAAAATATCTAATTGCGTTTATCTGTACATATGTGTATACGAGTTGCCTTTGTTAGTATGGGTATAGGCACATGTGTGTGTGTACATGTATGTATATGTAGGAGAAGTCAGAAGACAACTTACAGGAGTCATTTCTCTCCTTATAGCATGTGGTCCCAAGGGATCAAATTGAGGTCATCAGGTTTGGCAACAAGTCGTCTCTCTAACCCAATTGTCAGATTTAATGGGTGTATCCTATAGACTATACTTCATGGATGCTGGCCAGTGGTGGTACACAGCTTTAATCCCATCACTTGTGAGGGAGAGGCAGGCAGACACCTGAATTCAAGACCAAGCTGGTCTACGGAATGAGTTTCAGGACAGCCAGGGAGGGGTACACAGAGAACCCCTATTTCAAAAGAACAAAATGAAAACACAACAACAATAAAAAGAGTGTATATCAGTGAGGATGTGGCCCTGTGAACCTTTTATCCCCCACCAAAATACCATTCATGTTTGAGGCTGATGCTTCCCATTGTTATTTTTAAACTCCACGTGCCTTTCTCTACTCCACGTATACTGCAGTTAGAGCTGGAAGTGTATACAGAGTTCAGGGGAGTGGCGGTCTCTGCCTTCACTCTCCTGTTTTTTAAGTGCATGCTGTGGGATGAAGCAGAAGTAAGTTAATCTGCTCTAAATTCTTTGGCAGGTGTGCATGTTCCTCCCTACCCACCCTCATGTTTTGGATTTACAAATGAAAGAATATAGAATATATATATATATCCTTTTATTTTAATATGTCATTAAACAGCGCAATGGCTGGGCACTTCCAAACCTTCTCGAGGCTAACACACTCTCCACTCCAATATTCCTGAGTTATTACTTACTAAAATCTATTTTCCATCTAGGCTGCCATGGACCCAGGCCTGCAGCCCTTGTGGGCTATGACCCCCAATTCTTACATCTTGGCAGTGTCTCTGTCTCTCTGGTCTACACTCATCCTGGAGCTCTTTCCTGAAGTAGCCCAGCTGTTGAGCTGCTTAGGGCATATTAAAAATAAGGCTGTGTGTGTGTGTGTGTGTGTGTGTGTGTGTGTGTGTGTGTGTATGTCTTTCATTTTAATTCCAAAACATTGGGGTGTGTAGTGAAGAGCACACACATTCCCACCGGGGAGTTTAGAGCAGATTACCACTACCACTTCACTGGGAATGTATCTGTACTAGATAGCCAAACCTTTCAGGGAACATCTATCTAGTTAGAGTAATGCAGGAAGTACCGCCATGTTGGAAATGCTCAGGCCTGTGGAGAGGAGGAAAGAATTCACCCGCCTTCCCCATAGGCAGCATCACCTGGCTAATGAAGAACATTAATAGCATTGTCAAAGTTTTTTCCTGAGACTCTGAGATTTGTCTTGGCTCCTTGCCAAGAGTTGAAGATCAAAAAGGACCATCAAGTGACCTAGAGTGACCCATCTTGCCCCAGGGCTAAAGCATGAGGAGTCAGTTTTTAGACACAGCATGGCCATGTGAATCCTTCAGTGTCAATGGACCTGTATGCTTGTGTTTCTGGGTGAGCTCCCCTGTCCCCTTCTTGTCAATGAGCTCTCACTTAAAGTTGTTTATTGAATGACATCACCCCCCCACCCCCCCACCCCCCCACCCCCCAATCACAGGGACTGAATGGAACTTATGTCTTGTGCTTTTGCAGGGCTTCAGTGACCAGGAGGACTTTTGGGCACAGTGGCATTGCCGTGCACACATGGTATGCATGTCCAGCTCTAATCAAGTCCATTTGGGCAATGGCGATTAGCCAGCATCAGTTCTATCTGGACAGAAAGCAGAGTAAGGTAAGCACCAGACCTTCCACCAGGCAGCTAACTGAGCCTCCAGGCAGCAATTTAGGGATGGGATTAGGTGGGTAGGGGAGGAGGGAGGAGCTGTGTCCTTGGCTTGAGACCTATCTGGGTAAGGGCTTGCCTCTTGGGGCTGCAGGAGGAACACCAGAAAATCTTTCAGAGGCCATGCTGGGTGCTACCTGTCAGGGTACAACCCAGCCACCACCAGAGGTGCTTAAGCCTCAGGTACAGCTCTTAGGAATTCTGAACATACTTTTGGGGGCTCTGGAGACTCTCTTAGTAAGCTCTCACACCCTTACTGATGTTTAAACAGTGGTATATTGTTTTCTTTGGGTTGGGGGGTGCAGATAACCATCCTCAAATTGCTGTGAAAAGCCCTCCAGGCTTTTCCAACTGCCAACTCTGTGTTTAAAACATAAAACTGGAAAAGTGAAAAGGAAAACAAAACAGAAGCAGCACCAGCTCCGGCTCCATCAGGTAGACCTGGAGCCTGGGGCATTGGGAACCTGCCATCTCTGCGCCCAAGAGATTCATCCACCCCCAGCCCGAACGGCCAGCTGCGCTTTCTGGTGGGTGGGAGAGAGGCACACTTTTGGTTCACACAGGGCTTACAGCAACACACCAGCCCTCTCTTTCTCCACCTGGCCTCCCTTTCCTCTTTTCTAGACTCCACAGGCCACTCCCATTCAAGGTGTCTCAGAAGAGGCTCTGATATGTAAGCCTGCATTAGGATTCTACAGACTTCAGGTCAGGGGAACAGTGGGCAAGATCAGCCTTGGCCCCTCTAGTGGCTCCCACCAGGCACAAGACGTTACCTCCCCATGTTCCCAGGGGCAGGTGGCATTTAATAAATCAGGATGATTGGATTGGTACCCTCTTGGCTCTTTGTTCCTTTACTATGGGGTTTCTTTTTTCTCTGGAAGAAAACACAAAAATTGGAAGTAAAATAAGTTGCAACTTGTAAAAGGAAACCAGCAGAAATAGCCCCCCCACACTCTCCCTCCCCCTCCTCAGTTCACTTCCAAATCATGGCCTGTTCCCTGTCACAGCCACTATCTGCTTTGTAAAGTATTGATTTTTTTTTTTTTTTAGTCTTTCTGACCCCTCTATTTAGTCAGTTTTGGGGTGACCGAGTCTTGAGGTGTGTGCAGTGTTCTTGTGGCTGGAAATGATGAGCATATTCTAACACTCTTCTAGTGGTGACGGGTCTTGGCACAAGCCTGTGAAGCTTGGTTAGATCAAAAGAAACAGTGCCACAGGGGTTTGACTCATGGTAGATGTTGAGACAGTGGGTGGGGGCTGGTGCCCTGCTCTCTAGTAGACAGAGTTAGAGGTCAACCCCCACAAACATTGTTCCTGGGTTGCTTGCTGGTGGGTTATAATGGTTGGAAGGTGGAATGTTTCTCCTGAATCCCACTGTCAGTGACTCTTGAGGGTAGAATTCTATCTCACCCCCATATTCTAATACTGTAGTCTGCAGTGGAGACAGGAAGTAGCCTTTGTTACCCATAGGATAGTGCAGTGTCAGCAGCTGGTTTGGGGTCCTCTTCCCCATGCTGTTTTTTGTTTTGGTTTTTTTTTTTTTTTTTCAGTTTCCTGAGTGTCTCAAGTGGTCTATTCTTGGGGGATCTTTACAAAAATAAATGCCTATAAGAAGTCTTGTTTAACAGACTTCCAGTTAGCCGTGATGGATAGAGTAAGTAGAGCCCAGGAAGAAAGGATCTCCAGTCATTTTTTTAAACAGGAAGCATTATTTAAGAGACAAACCGAGGGCTAGAGAGACAGCTCAGTGGTTAAGAGCACTGGCTGCTCCCCCCAGAAGATCCTGATTCAATTCCCAGCACCTACTTGGCACTTCATAACTACCTCTGACTCCAGTTCCAGGGTCTGACAATCTCATACACACACATATGCAGGTAATATATGAATGCACGTAAAACAAAAATAAATTAGAGAGAGGGAGGGAGGTCAATCCAACTATAGGAGGTAGCCCAAACCTTTAATTCTAGCTCTTGAGACAAACACAGGGAGACTGCTTCTTCAGGGCTAGCCTAATCTAGATGAGCTAAGGTCACTTACTTAGTGAGACTCTCCCCACCCCCCCCGCCCCACCCCAAAAGGCAAATCCAAAGGCCCACTGCATGAGGAAGCTCTCAGCTGTCCTTTTCTGTTTACTCTGAAGGACAAAAGAAAATAGCCAAATTCCCAGAGGAATAGAATTATACCCAGAAATCTTTACATGGTCGCAAGAGCCTTAGCTATGTATCGGGCAAGAAACATTTGTTTTGTTGTGGTTCTAGGAACCTTAGACGTTATTGCTAAGCAAGTTCTCTACCCCTGAACTTTGTTCTTAGTCCTGCATGTCGCTTAGGAGTCAATTCTTTAACCTTACAAACAGGTGAGGACCAAGCTCCTCTGTTTGGACATCAGATGACTGTTTTCCAGCTCCGTGACCTGGGTAGATATCTTTTTTTTGTTTTGTTTTGTTTTTGTTTTTTCGAGACAGTGTTTCTCTGTGTAGCCCTGGCTGTTCTGGAACTCACTCTGTAGACCAGGCTGGCCTCGAACTCAAGAAATCCACCTGCCTCTGCCTCCCAAGTGCTGGGATTAAAGGCATGCACCACCACTGCCCAGCCTGGGTAGATATCTTATCACACGTGTTTTTGCGTTCTCTAGTTAGAGAACAGAAAAGGAACTTCCTGGCCCAGATTAGTAGTCAGTGAAGTGACATGATGTTTGTAAGATTGCTTTAGGAAATAGTTTTATTTTAAGAAAATTGTGTTTTATTAACAGCATGATTAAGCCATTCCCATTATCTAATGCTGCATCAAGTTTAAACTTTCTGAGAAGCCCCACATTAAATCAGAGATGGTGAAACACTCTGTAGGAATTACATTGCAATGTGGTTCATTTCTGGGATGTCACATGACCCATCTTTGCTGGGCACCATGGACTCTGCGAGTGAGTGTCAACAGGTCTGGGGTGGAAAGCTTCAGATATTTCTGAACAGCCAGTGTGGGCTGGCATCCTGGCAAGGCTTGGCATTCTACTGTATGGGGCCATGCCAACCATTCCTTTCTCTGAAGGGCTCGCAGCATAGTTCAGGCCTCCCAAAGTGATGTTTATCAAGCCCAGAGAAACAAGTACTGTCTAGTGGTTTGAGTCAGCGAGAGCAGCAGCCAAGACAGCCCTTGGATCCCCTCCCTGACACCAGACTACTCTTCTTCAGCGTCATTGTGCAAATCATTTTGTGAATGCCTCCCCTCTCTCCCTGTCCACTCTCTCCTCACTTCTTCCTGTCCCTTCCTTCTGCTTCCTCTTTCTCCTTCAGCTTCCCAAACATATACATGAAGGGAACATTCTACCGTTGAAGGCAGAGCGGAGAGAAGTTGGTTCCCTGCAATACCTTTAGTACATGAAGCTCTGCAGACACTATTTATAACTGATCACTTATATCTGCTGATATTAAAGATCAGAGATGCTGTCAAAAGGATCCAGTGACCTTTGCATCTTGGACCCAAAGAATGTCTTATAGACTTCAGGGGAAAGTCTTTGGAAGCTCATATTGTTCAGAGGAACTAATGGATGCTTTTTCTCTGATCTCAGCGCAGTGTGCTCTGGAGCTAGTGTGCAGACATCTTCCTTCCTTATTCTTTTATTTTTTTTTCATCTTTCTTCATCCAAGCTGTCATTTATTCCTTCTAAAATAAACAGCATAATAGAATAAATTAAGGCTTACTCACTGAACATCACCACCATGTGAGTGGTCATTTGGAATGATTAGGGACTCAGGGGCTAACCTAGAGACCTTGCTATACAAGAAGAGAATCTCCAGGGAGTGTTGGGTCACTGTGATAGGTCCATCCCAGAGAGTTCTTTTGTTGTTGTTGTTGTTGTTGTGTTGTTTTGTTTTGTTTTGTTTTGTTTTTCAAGACAAGGTTTCTCTGTGTAGCCCTGGCTGTCCTGGAACTCACTCTGTAGACCAGGCTGGCCTCGAACTCAGAAATCCAGCTGCTTCTGCCTCCCAAGTGCTGGGATTAAAGGTGTGCGCCACCACTGCCTGGCCAGAAAGTTCTTAAAGTTAACAAAATCTAAGATATATTATAAAAAAAACTATCTGTTGTTCCTGCATCTGTACTTTGGTTTTCTGACACTGAGGTTGATATATAAGGGGGTGGCGGGGTGGACAGGGGAATGGGGAGGTGGGGTATGGGGCTCATCTGAGGATTTCCATGTGATTAATGGGATCCTTAAAATGTCAAGTAGAGCCATCAATGTAACCTCATTCATAAAATTACATCCAGATTCTAAGTTATATCCCATTCCTATTGCAATGGCCTCGACATAGAGAGTCTGGCATGGTCCTCATCCCAGCTCTGTGATGTGGGCTTGAGGAGCCCCATGCTATAAACAGGCATCTGAAGATCAGAGTGGTCAAGGATCAGACCTCTGACGACCAGGAGGAGCTCCTGGGCCTGTGCCACTGTGCTAAGTGGGATTGATGGGATGATGCTCTGTAGGTGTTCACGTTTGAGCTGCTTCTATGAAAACACAGGTCTTGGTAGCGAACAGTGCTGAAGGAGAGGAAGTAATGGATTGTGCTGGCTCTGCTTGCCTGAAGGATAAAGCACAGCCAGATGGGTGCTGTAGATATGTAGACTCCAATGAAATAGAAAGCCCTTCCTGCTTCCTGCTACAGCCAATAGGCTGCCAAGCCTGGCAGCCGGGCTTGTTTATTAACAAGGGGGCCCTAACCTGAGGAAATCAACCAGATTCTAAATGTAAGAAAAAGGAGACCCAAGGCAAAGCGCCAGTGAGGGAGGAGGAAGGGAAGAGGAAGACAGTTCACATCAGGTGAGCAAGTCAAGAGCAAAAGTCTAGGGGCTTCTCTGGCCGGAAGTTGCTGTCGTTCATCGAGACAGGCAACAACAGGCCAGAGGAAGGGCAAGGCCTTAAGGCCCCAGATAGCCTCTGTGGGACAAATAACAGCCCCTGAGCAAAGGAGGAAGCCTGTAAATCAGGAAGAGGGGACAGTAGAGTACAGGCCTCACCAAGGCTGTCAGAATCTGTCTGGAGTCTTGTGGGTGTGGAAAGACCTCTCTGGCAGCAGCCACCCACTGAGCTCCCCAGCTCCACCACAGAGAGCCAGCGTGTGCTTAGACTATCATTTGTAGTGGTTTTCGTGATGTGTACTGTATCATAAAGACATTGGTTTCTAAATCAACAGCAACCAATTGCAGAATGCCAAATAATGTCTATAGAAAGAAAATAAGCACATTTCCGCATTGCAAAAGGTATACGGACTTTCTGGGGGGAAAAAAATCACTTTTTGGGATGAAATTGTAAACTGGAAACAAAATGGTTTGTGGATTCTCTTCATCAGCTGTGACTATTAGCCCAGCAGGGTCAGCTGATCTGCACGCATGGAGTGGAATTTGAACTGCAATATGAAGACTTTAGAGTCTTTATATATTTAATCAATGAAAATTGAAACAAATCTTGTGACAGATGTTGCTGATGGGATCTGAATATTCCAGAGGTTTCTATATTGTTTATATAGTCTTTACAGATGTAGAATGTCAGTATCCCATCATCTAAACTTTCCCTGGTCACACGGGTAATAACTGAAGTTGTTGAATAATTTCTAAATTTATTATTTCATGAATTTGTTCCACAAATCCTATCTGATATTCATAAAGTTAGAAATTCATTTTCTCCTTGCTTAAGCATAAAATAAGTATAGTCACAACTATGTGTGTATGCGTGCGTGCGTGCGTGCGTGCGTGCGTGCTAGGGGTTGAGCCTAGGATCTTGCACACACTAATGAAGTACTCTACCATGAACTCTACCTCTTCATTCTACTTTTTATGTTGAGAATGGCTGTCTCACTAAGTCACACGAGCTGCCTTTGAACTTGTTCTTTAGCCCAGGCGGTGTGTAAGTTTATAATCTCCCTGCCTCAGCTCCTCCAAGCATCTAGGATTACTGGCCTTGACACAATTTTTCATTTGTTGCTCTGTCAAGTAGAGAAGAAGGGAGGGGAGGGGATGTCCTACACACAGTTTGTCTCCTTTGACTACAGCTCATCCCCCTGTAGTAGGTGGTAACTTCCTCGGCTTATATTTAGGAACAGTAAGGCTCAATGATATTAAATGCCTTTCCCAGAGTATAGACTACAAAGACCACACTCTTCCCACCATGCTCTTCAGCCTGCGGTATTCTGGGTTGTGAATTCCAGTTTGTATGGATTATAAGCCACCTGAATCCAGGCTTACAAGTAGGCAAGTCTTTTCTGTTCCTTCCATAACCTGTTCACCTTCCCTTTCCAGTCCAAGATCCATGCAGCACGAAGTCTGAGCGAGATCGCCATTGACCTAACAGAAACAGGAACGCTGAAGACTTCAAAGCTGGCCAGCATGGGGAGCAAGGGAAAACTCATCAGCGGCAGCAGTGGGAGCCTGCTGTCCTCAGGTAGGGCCTGAGTCGGAGGCACCTTCACAGCATGACTTCCTTCCAGGGAGGGAGGGACACCATGCACAGGAGGCCACTGGGTATGCTGTCCAGAAACTGCCTTTAGTTCTCAGACCAAAGTTTGAAGCCAGACGTGAGTCTATGAAAAGTTTCCCAAGGTATCCAAAGGGGCAGAGGGAGATGCCTGTAACTTCAGTGTGGAACAAATTGTCAGTGTCTCTAAGGGCACCCATGAGGTTTTTTAGAATGCTGACTGATGTGATCATTAACTGTTATCCAAGTGTCAACTCCAAAGGCAAAGAGTGGGGTTTACTTAAGAGGAAGGCTATCCTGGTGAGGACAGAGGTTGGGATCGAGCTGCTACATTCTGTTTCCAAGGAGATATCTGTGGCTTTATAGAGTAAACAAGATTTGCTGTCACAAAGGAATGACCCTTGTCACCACCTGGTTCTACTCCCTAATTCTCCAACTCTCCCACAATACAGGGTTGCTCTGTGTGACTGCTCTTGCTGTCCTGGAACTCAGTGCATAGACCAGACTGGCCTCAAACTCATAGAGATCCATCTGTCTCTGCCTCCCGAGTGCTGGGATCAAAGGCATGAGCCACCACACCCAGCTCTCTACTGTCTTTTTTTTTTTTTTTTTTTTTTTTTTTTTTTTTTGGTTTTTTTGGAGACAGGGTTTCTCTGTGTAGCCTTGGCTGTCCTGGAACTCACTCTGTAGACCAGGCTGGCCTCAAACTCAGAAATCCACCTGCCTCTGCCTCCCAAGTGCTGGGATTAAAGGCATGTGCCACCACCGCCCAGCTTTACTGTCTATTTCTGTGACCATCAGGCAGGCCATTTTGGCGTTAAAGATTAGGAGGTCCAAATCAAATTTATCTTGGCTTCAAGAGTGGCGATCAGGAAGGAGTTTGTTGGTAGAGCACTTGCTCAGCACGCTCAAGGCTCTTGGTTCAACCCCCAGCCCCCAAATCAGTCGAAGAGTCGGGAATGCTGTTGTTTACTTAAATGACAAGACAGGCCTGGGTTTCTGAGGTCAGAGGGAGAGAAAGACAGGGATTTTTTTTTTTTTTTTGGAAATGTGAGCTAAGTGTGACTAGCCAATGCCTCTTCCAAAGCTATTTAAACCTTGATGAATTTAGGCAGCTGTTCTAGTCTGCTTTCTGTCTCTGTGCTAAAACATTGTGACCAAAAGTGATGAGGAGAAAAGAAGGGTTTGCTTCATCTTATATATCCAGTTAACCATCCATCACTGAGGGAAGTCTGATCGAGAACCCAAGGCAGGAACTGAAACAGAGACCACAGAGAAGCACGGCTTACTGTTCTGTTCTCCCAGGCTTATATTCAACACACTTTCTTATGCAGGCCAGACCCACCTGCCTAGGGATGGTGCCATCGACAGTGGAATGAGCCCTCCCACATCCATCACCAGTCAAGACAATCCCACACAGACATGACCCCAGGCTGATCTGATCTGGGCAGTCCTCTCCTTGAGACTCAGGTAGATGACGCTAGGCTATGTCAAGTTGACAGATAAAGTTAACTAGGACAGGAGCCATGTCATCTTGCCTCTAAGCTAGGAAATAAAGAAGTCTTTACTTCCTGTACTTTTTCAGAGCCAGCCAGTTCTAGAACTATATACAGTGACTGCGAACAACTGTGACAACAGAAAAGGGAAAGACAGAAGAGGAAGGCGAGCCGACCCGAGTTAGCTTCTGGGCTGGTGTTACTCACTCATAGTCAGAAGTTGAAGCTGAAAGAGCTAAGGACAGGAGAATGCATACTAGCCTGGAGTGAGATGTGGGTTTGCCGTAGAGCAGACAGAGTCTGAATCAGGTCTCCATGTTGGATGGGTTATGACCCAGTGATATGTTCACATGCTTGCAAGCTTTATAATATGACGTGTTGTATAATGTTTGTCTTAAAGGAGCTGTCAAAATTAGATAAGCTTCAGGTTCATAAAAGCCAGATCTGTCTCTGCCAGATCTCCATGGCATTGATTCTAACTCTTAATTCTACCCCTGCCTGGAATTCTTCAAAGCTGTTTCATATAAAAGGTGTGCCAGGTGGCTACTGTTTCTGAGGCTTTGAGGTTTGCAAGGAAGACTGTAAAATATGTTGTCTTCTTGTATCAAGACAAGAGCATTCAAAACCTAAGGGTCTACTTGGAGTTACAGCCCCTACCAGCCTCCCACTGAATGGTCAAATCAGAACTGAAGGCAACACTCTGTCTTTTAGACACAGCATGCAATGATTTTCCTAGTTCCTGTTAAGCCCAGTCTGAGGCAAAAGCCTGGATCTATATCTATATCCTATCTGCTTCCTTATCGAGTTACAGAGAACCCAGCCTTGCTCCACCCTGGACTCTTCCAGCATGGAGCCAGAGGGATACAATATGATACCACCTTGTGCTCATCTCACAAGATTCTGTAAAACTTCATGAGCCCAAGAATGAGTTTCTATTTCTACCAAGCTCCCAGATCACTCTGCTGCTGGTGGTCCAGGAACTGTGTCCTGGCAGCTACTCTTCTTGCCAAAAAAAAAAAAAAAGAGAGAGAGAGAGAGAGAGAGAGAGAGAGAGAGAGAGGGGGAGGGGGGGGAGAGGGGGGGGGGGGGGGGGGAGAGGGGGAGGGGGGGGAGAGGGGGAGAGGGGGAGGGGGGGGGAAGGGGGAGAGGGGGAGAGGGGGAGAGGGGGGGGAAGGGGGAGAGGGGGAGAGGGGGAGAGGGGGGAGGGGGGGAGAGGGGGAGGGGGGGGGAAGGGGGAGAGGGGGAGAGGGGGAGAGGGGGGAGGGGGGGAGAGGGGGAGGGGGGGGAAAGGGGGAGAGGGGGAGAGGGGGAGAGGGGGAGAGGGGGAGAGGGGGAGAGGGGAGAGAGGGAGAAGGAAGAGAGAGAGAGAGAGAGAGAGAGAGAGAGAGAGAGAGAAAGAGAGAGATATTAAAGAGGGCATGTGGCTCAAGATAAGGAAACCCAGGCTTCTCCACTTTGAGCCTATGACCTGGTCCATCTTTCTGGGCCCCGCACATCTCTGAGGCAAGCTCTACAGGTACCAAGACAGATGCCTGACAGGAGACTAATATAGCTGTCTCCTTAGAGGTCTGCCAGAGCCTGACATATACAGAGGTGGATGCTCACAGCTAACCATTGAACTGATCATGGGGTTCCCATTGGAGGAGTTAGAGAGAAAAAGCTGAAGGAGCTGAAGGGGTTTTCGGCCCCATGAGAAGAGCAACAATACCAACCAACCAGAGTTCCCAGGGTCTAAACCACCAGCCTGGGAGCACATAGGGAGGGACCCATGGCTCCAGCTATATATGTAGGATAGGATGACAATGTCAGGCAGGTGGTGAGGAAGTCCTTGGTCCAAAAAAAAAAAAAAACAAAAAAACAAACAAACAAAAAAAAAAAAACCAGGAAAAGAAAAGAAGCTGTAGATGAAGTCCCTAAGGTGAGACTGAACCCCCCCTCCCCAACCACCAGGAATACCATCTGAGTATCTTTGAAGCCAGAATGCAATCCATTTCTATACTGCCACCAGGTTGGCATTAATCATCAATCCAGTGGGCTAAAAGATAAGTCACAAGAAAATCTTCCTGCTGGATCCATGCCTACATGTAATGTGTGAGCATCTTTCTCTCAAGGTGGTGAAGTCACTTTCAAGTGTTACAGTGGGGCCCAGGTGTTCAGAAACTGACAGGAGCAGCTGAGGCCACTTACAGGTTGTACCTGTTGGTAGCTTCCAGCCACTCAGCCCTTTCTGACACTGCTAAGCAAGAAGATCTGTGGAAGGCAGAGAAAGTCCCGTGAGGAGACCAAGGAACTTGTCAACCTCTCCCAGGCCATACAAGTTTGAGCCTGAAAAATGTGTGTGAATGCCAAGTGAGGTTCTTTGGGAATGCCCCACGCCCACCTTCATGACTTAGGAAAACAGCTGGGACAATGGAGGGAGGAACCAGAACAGGATGCTTGTCGTAGGTGAACAAAGGGAATTTCTAGGGTACACAATCTGGTCCTCCCTCTCACAGAGGCTGCTGCCTGCTGCCTATTGTGTGCGCTTGTTCTGGAGGAGGCAGCCTCCACCACAGGAAAGCCATTAGTACCTCTGCCTGCGATGGACCAGGTTCTTGTCCCCAGTGTGGAGAAATTTAAGCCGCTGGTCTAAAATTGGGACAGCTGCCTAGTCTTCCTCTTCTTTCTTTCTGTCCTCTTGCTGTAACATGCTCTCACATGCTTGCTGTCACAGGACAGCTCTGTCTTTTTATTAACACTTACTTGCCTGATCTTCCATGCTAACAACATTCGCTCATGAACAAGACAACCCAGTATCCAATCGCACAACTGTTTTTCCTCCTTCCTTCCTTATTAAGTGGTGTCTAGTAAATGTAGCTTAGAAGCATATTGAGAACCTAGATAGCACAAGTTCATTGCCCAGCTCCCAGTGGCCACTAGTAAAGTTGTTGATAAGAAGTTTTGTAGCATAGCAGTAAGGCATGTGTTGTGTGTTAAGTCTCTTTTCTGGGAATTCCCAACACAGCCCCCCTCACAGATAGAAGTGATGCCACATGGATCATTAGGAATGGCATCCAAGTGTCTTTGAACTAGACAGTGCATCTCTATCCTGCGCTCAGGTTGACCTTCTTTGTCACATTGGTGTTAGATCTAAGGTCACTTGCATCCGCCCCTCAACCCTGGTTGCCTCTATTCATTTCTTCCAACACTTCCCAGTAGTGCAACATCATGCATAACGGAACTATATTAACAATACTGTCATATTTCCATAATGTAAACATTTACTTTAACTCCTAAGAGATGTTATGCTTTGATTTTGATCATAGCTTTCGGTCCGCTTTGGGGCACAAACCCCTCCATCGCCACCCCCCAGGCATTGCCAAAGCAGTCAGTGCAGCCAGGGTTTATTTATACTGGCCTGTAGAACCTTGAGTGCTGCAAAAACTCCTTCTGTTGAATGGATGTTTCTGAACTCGTTTATGCAGGGCTGGCCTGAGTCAAAACTAGGGAGAGGGTTAGTATACACAGTATTTAAAAACAGAGTGCCTCTCTGAAAAGAGTTTGAGTATTGTCTGTTGATACAAAACGGAGTAGAGTGGTTCTAAGCTATTAGCAGCTTTAAAGGCAGTTGTTTCTATTTACAGGTTTGTAACGACCTTTAAAATCACTAAGAAATCCAGTTCTTGGCATCGGAGGCCTCTAATGCCAAAGAAATGAAGGAATGTCATTGTTATCCATTCCAAAAACCAGAAGCTCATACACACGGATGCCCTGAGTAAGGCAGAACTGGAGAGGCAGTGGCTGGCATTTCCAAATGAAAAGGCCATATGGTTCTGTGACTGATTAAGCTCGGCATCAAGACATTTTACATGGGAGCTCCCATGAGGCTGTCGGTTTCTATCCTGGTGGAGACTCACAGAGTTGTGTCCCATCTAAGCCGGAGTACAGGCCTGTGTTGGGCAAAATCTACATGTGTAACCGACCTCCCAAAAGGGAGGGAGTAAGCACAGACAATCAGTCACAGTGGCCTGTAAGAGCCTGGATATTTCCTCCCTTGGAGATATTTCCTGGATATATCCTTGGAGATAGCTTTGGCCATGGCGATTGGGTCACGTGGACACTGTTAGGATGTTCAAATTCAGTCTGAGAGATCAAGTGTAAGTTCAAACCATTCGTTCCGCTGAGCTGTTTTAAAGCATGTTCTTTCTCTGTCAGCCCACCTTCTCTTTCTAGATGAGCTGGGTACAGCTTAGTGGGTGGTATACTTGCCTATAGCCCTCAATCTAATCCCCAGCACAACCGAAGAAGAAAGAAAAGCAGAAGACCCAAATCACTTGCAGGCTCTTCAAAGGGTTTATTTCTCCCTTCCCTTCCCTTCCCTTGTTACCTGAAGTGTTAGAGGGAAGGGGTTGTGGAGGAGGTGTAACAAAACATGAACAACTGTACCTGTCATTGTAGCTGAAGACACTCAGCCTCCATAGCTTCTCAGGAAGTGAGTATAAGGTTTGGGTCAGCATTGGTTTAAGGGTCTGTCTTCATGGATAGTCAGGGTTTCGGGGGCTGTCAGAGATGTGGTTTTGCTGTCAGGCTATTTAAAACAAATGACACAAACCCACTTAGGAAATACCTAGGGTTCTGCAGGGCCCCATGACTTTCTGCATTAGCTACCCAAACCAATTGTGTGCTGTGTGTTGTGTGTTGTATGTATGTAAATGTGTGTGTGTGTCTGTGTGTTGCTGTGTGTGTCAGTGTCAGAGGAAGAGAAAGAGAGGAGTTCGGAGAGAGAGGTGAATTTGTAGGTAAGAATTTGGCTATGTGGTTAGTTTGAAGGCAGCAGAGTCATCTTGGCTGTGTGGTTAATTTGATGGCAGCCGAGTCTCCTTGCATTTGATCAAGCAGGAGCATGAAGACTACGGTGATGGATCTGTGGTTTTAAAAAGTAAAGCCACACCCAAACCTGCATTCTGCCATAATTCTGTGGCTCTGGCACTTTTCATTCTAGGGAAAACATGTTGTATTCAACCCCGACCCAAGCCTTGCTTGGGATGGGTCCACCTTCTTTACTCAACAATTCCCACATTCTCCTCCTCTGAATGCAACTGCTTCCTCCCATTGTGCAGATGTTTATTAATAACTCATGTAAAAATGACGATGCCAGCTATCTGACATCTCTCCCCACAGAGAGGTGATGTAGGCGCCTACCAGCTGTGCGCTTGGAGCTGTACCCAGCTCACACCGCACAACTGCACTGGTATAAACTGGGCAGTGATTCTTGTTTATTGGTCTTCCTTTTGTGTACATCCTCTCTTTTTTATCACCAGGAGGAAGTCTGTCTTCTTCCTGGATCTTTCTCTGGCCGTTCAGAGTTTTCTATTGGCTGTGTGGTGCCTCTCCTTTTAGGTCCAAGATGAACTGCATTCCAGAGGCCTTAAATTTGGTCATAACCTCGGCTCTGCTGTTGGGCACAACCTCCCAGGCACTGCCAAAGAGGTTGTTTATGCTGGACTGTGAAACTGGGCAGGCTGCAAAAGCGCTGTCTGCAGAATGGATGTTTCTGGACTCATCTGAGCAGGTCTGGCCTGAGTTGAAAAGGAGAGGAAAACGGAAGGTGGTCTCTTTGGCTTCTATTTGGTGGACGGTGGGGGTGCCCTTGGGTGTTACTAGTAAAGGTGTATGTGCCTGTGAACTAGAACTAAGATTGACACCATATAGTCTGAGTGAACAGCTTTCGGTGCTAAGGTTTCAACATCAGAAAAGAGATGTCCCTGCCATCTCCCAAACATGTCAGTATTTCTATGTAGCCAAACTCTGTGTTCAACTTCTCATCTCTGCTGAGAGCACAGAAGAAAGATCATGGGGATTTGCAACTAATCTCCAAACCTCCATATTACAACAGAACAAGAGTCCTGGAACAGCAGGATCGGCTCCCCGGGTTCCTGAGCCAAGGAATGGCGCTCCTATGCCTTACCCACAAGTAATGGTTTCAATTAGATATTTTATCAGATGCTGTTAACTTTTAAACAGGGATTGTCTCTCTGCTTACCTCCTTCCCTTCTTCTTGGCATGGAGTACACCCCCTTTAAGTGACATTTGTATTCTCCCTTTTTGGCAAAAAGTGCCACTTGAGTCGCCCCCAAGAGCAGGCCATCCCAAAGACTCCTAGCCACCACCAACTAGCCACCAGCAAACGGTGCTTGCTTTTCAAAGAACTTCCATTTCACTACTTCCCAAACTAAACGATTCCATTTGTAAAATCTCCAAGGCTGATGAAAAGCTCTCCAAGCATGTGTTTGTTGTTCATGTTGGAAATCACACTGAACTTGCAGATAGTCCCTGGAGATAACACTGTTCATGTTGGAAATCACACTGAACTTGCAGATAGTCCCTGGAGATAACACGATGATCCCACCATCTGCAACATGGCATTGTACCACAGAGTCTCCAGGACGTCTCTGATGTAAGGAATTCATCCTTGAGAACTTCTCTGGGAAGTAAATATCTCTTTATCATAAAGGAGAGTCTAACCTTTTTCCCCATATTTACTCCTGGTTATCTGCCAAGCCTTTCCCTCACAACTTCCACAGATCTGCTAGGACTTGGCTGTCTCCATTTTTTTTTTTTTTGTCTTAACTTTTCATTTTCCCCCCTAAAAACCAAAAAGGCAGTCATTTCCTTCCCTCTCTTTTATGGCAACAGATTTCTTTCTTACTGGCAGAGGGGGGGAGAGTAGAAGGTGGGGGAGATTACTATTTGTGTTGTATTTCCCCTCCTTCCAAAGAGGAAAGCTCCCCTTCCGCCTTCTGGATTGGGGGTGGGAGCAGGGGGGGTTCTCATCAGCATCTGTCTGTGAAAACAGATGCATAGGTCTCGGTGTATCCTCAGCAGGATGCAAACTCATATCCGGTGCCGACTGGCTTGGGATCTTTGGAATGACTGCAACAAATTCTCCATCACAGCTGAGTGAGGAGATCCTTCCATATGGTCACAAGGAGAGAGCTGCTGTTTGCTCTGCGGCCCCTCCACATGTGGGCTCTTTATATACAGCTGCCACCAGACTGGTCTAGATTCCCCAGCTGGAAAACGGAAAATCGGTCCCAAATCCACAGTAATATCTGTGATGTCAGCTGGTTTCCTCCAAAGATCCCCAAATGCCCACTGAAAATGACTTTTTTGAGCAGTAGTCTTTGCCTAGCCATGTTTGGATAAGAGTTATCTTCCTGGGGCTGACGATATAACTCACTTAGTAGAATCTTTATCTAGCATACTTAAAAGCCCCAAATTCAATCCCAGCACCATATAAACCAGATATGCTAGTATTCACCTCTTTAATGCCAGAACTCGGTAAACAGAGGCAGGGGGATCAGGGTCAAACTAATATGGAGTTCAAGGTCAGCCTGAGCTAGAGACCCTGTCTCTAAAAATACACTTATAAACAGCTGTCATCGCCATGATCAGCTCTTCCCCCCACTGGTGACCTGGGTCTATCAAATCCTTTGGGTTAGGAGTATAATGTGACCATAGACAGTTAAAGGACTATATTTCTCTCTTCTAGCTTCCAAGTAGAGATCTGCTAAGCACTAACTCGGGAAAGGTTTTCTAGAGAACTCAGTAGGTTTTCCTGGCTGTCAGTCAGAGGGAGGCTGATCATTCAGAAACCAGGCCAGTCCCCTAGCTGGTCTCTGTGCCGTGGTGCCTTCTGGGCAACCAACACGTCTGTCTTCCATCCTCATTGATTTGCTTGTCTCCAGTTCCTCCAGTAGGCAGTACTGAAGGCTGAGGCTATGTCTCCCCCATATTACCTTGCACATGGAAGGGACTAGAAAAGTCTCTGTTGTCGCACCGGGAGATCTGAAGACTGCCACTGGCTTCCTCTCCTTCTGTCTTCTCTTGCATTTTGAGATTAGAGGCTGTGTTGTGTGGTCCTGCTGTGAAGGAAGATGCAAGCAAATGCAACCCACAGGGTGTCACCATGGCACCAGAGCAGTTAGACAGAATGTCCCCCCTCTCTCGGAGTTTTCCATTCAAAGGACTAAGCAGGCCACATGGAGCAAAGCTTGAGTCCCCCTCTGCCTCCCTATGCCACTTTGATTTCTGCTGTGAATGTGGAGGTAATGCCTCTCTGAGGTCTCAATGAATTGTAGCCTGTAAGAAGCCCCTGCTGAGCTCTACTAAACAAAACAAACAAACAAACCCCACTTTTCCCCTTCTGCCCACGAGCTTCCTGGACTGACTGGGCCAGCCTCACCAGCCGCCACTCCTCATTGTCTTGCTGGTTTACTCAGGGTTCTTCGTTTGATACATCATGGAACGTTCTGAAATGGAGATGCCAACCCCCTAGTAAAAGCCAGGAAAGATTTCTAAGAACAATAACTAGTATTTGCGTGGCATTTAGCATGATCTGAGTGGTCTTCTAACATCTTCCAAACACTATCCTGCTTCATTCTCCCAGGATTTGAAGAGCCCCGTTTTCACTGTCCAGTTCACAGGAAGCTGAGACCTAGGGAAGTTCTAGAACCTGCCCCGCCCCCATCCAAGATCCACTCAGAAGCTGAGGCAAAACACACAGCTCCCCATATCCCTAGACCCCCAGACTGCAGGCGCCTGCTTTAGGAGGGTGCTATACCAGCTTGTTTCCCAGAGACTACCCTGTCCTATAAATCTGAGTACCGCTTAGTACCCTCTCCAAAAGGATATTCATGTATTATCAGTTACCTTTCAAAAATATTCATCTCACATGCTTCTCACCGGCCTCCTACACCAACCCACTATCCGGATCTTCCATCCCTTCTGTCCCTTCCTGGGCAACCCTTGGCTTCTGTTTTGTTCAATGTATACATTTTGAAATTTCACTCTTCTGAGTACAGTAGAGATGATCTTCTTACTTCACCTTACAGACAGCTCCAGTTTAAGACTATTTAGCATTCAGGATCAGGAAGAAATAACCCTTTAGGCACTTGTTGGTAATTAAACATTTCTCCCCACCTCCCACCTGTCACCCCTTACCCTCCGCCCCCACCTGCCTCTGCCAGGGGGCTGCAGTAGCAGCAGTGAAATGATCAGAGTTGGAAGAGCGCTTGTCATTCCTAGAGGTTTAGGTAACCAAGGAAGGAGGTTGTACTGGCTATAACGTTCCTCTGGTGAAACTTGAAGAAATGAAGGCTAATGGCTGAGAAGGAATGGCTTGAGTTAATTGTTTTTTGGGTAATCAGTGCTTTAAGTTTGGAGACATTTTACAAGATTGGTCAGGTGGTCACTTTCTGGGTAGGACCAGGATGGTTCTCAAGAAGGTGAAACGCCAAAGGCTTGTATTGTTCAACAGTAGATATGGGATGACAACGCCACTGTCTTTCTCAGTCACTGTCCTTTTCAAAGATAGCAGATGTATGTGTCTTTGCCAAGTGTATGGGCTTTACAGATAACCCTAAAGAGTTCTTGCATGCGCGATATGTATTGGTTCAAATAATTGATAATAGACAAATTATAGTGCCAGCCTTTCCCAAGTCCAAACACAGACTATGAAATTATTTTTGTCAGCTGGGTGTGGTGGTGCATGCCTTTGATTCCAGCACAGAAGTAGAGGCAAGCAATCACTGAGAGCCTAAAGCCAACCTGGTCTACATAGTGAGTCTCTGTCTACAAACAAACAAACAAACCCAGATGGGCAGGGTAAAGTATCATTTATTTGTGTATCTTGAACTTATAGTTAGAGAAACTCCGATTGACCTGAGTTCCTGATTCCATTTTTGCTACTGAAGTGGTCAACCCAGAATGCATCTCTGCCCTTTGATTTTGACCAGTTTTGCTGGCTTCCTTTCCTTATCCCTTTTAGAAGGCAAGAGTCTCATTCAGGGAACATCTAGAGGTCACTTGTGAGGATGCTCAGCCTCACAGAGAACTATGGGCCTCTTCTTCAGATGTTCTTTGAGAGGCTCTCAGTGGGCTTGTCCCGAGGCACTTGGCCAGCTCTCCTCTGGGTGGCCATGCTTAGCTACTTACTGGTCACAGCCCCCAGGTTTAGAACATGCAAGCTCTTACATAGAGAAGCCACCAGATTGGTTGCCTCAAATTAGCTAATTACCGTTCAACACAGAAGGCAATGGGGTCTCTTCAAATGCAACAGAGTCCCCACCCCCCACCCCAAGACAGGGTTTGCTTAGTCTACTCCCTGTGTAGACCAGGCTGGCCTCAAACTCAGATTTGCCTGCCTCTCCCTCCCAAGCCCTGGGGTTAAAGGCGTTGCACCACAACTGGCAAAGGTACCAGGTTTATGTGGAGCTGTCTTAAGCTTGTGAAACATGGGATGGAGACCCACAGCCCACTAAGCATCCCAGCCACACTCCCCACTCCATCTGCAGTGGCCCCTGAGGCAGACCTGCGGTCTTGGTGCTGAGGAAAGGTGGTTTGAAAATACTGCCTGTTGTCGCTTCTCTCTGTAGCTGGAGCTCTGGGCTCCTCCTCACTCGTCTGAATGGTTGAGTGAAGTTCTTATCTTTGACTGGTGCCTCATTAAGAAGGAATAATTCATTTCAATGACTTCTCTAATTCTACACCACTAAGGTAAATCAAACCCTATGTGAAGGATTTACCTAGCCCAGGCACAGTGCTAAGTATTTTATATGCGTTATCTCATTCATTCTTTACTACGGAGATAGAAGAGCAAATGCCTTGTTCAAGAACCACCCATCTAATGAACGGCTTAGACTATATCAAATCCAGATGTTTCCCATCTACCTGGCTGTCCAGTTACCATTAAAATGGAAACCTGTGTGTCCAGGGTAGCCTCGTTCAGTTACTTACTTGCAGAGGTGTAACCTAGTTTCCAGGCTCTGTATTCTTCATGAAGGAATTTCCAGACTCCCAGTACACAGTGGAGCCAACTAGCATTTGGGGTGCCAGCTATACACAGACAGACTCAGGAGCTGTCAAGCTCTATCCCATCGAATGTGGGTTAATATTTAAGTTAATTATTAGAAATAATAATTTAGGTAGCCATAATGAGCCCCACTACTCAAGGCCAAATCTTTACTAATCCTGTAACAGTGGAACAGTCATCCACAAATTGTATGCTTGCTTCCTAAAATTTAATGTTGTGGTGAGTTTTGCTGTTCCCAAATATCTAGGACTCTTAGAGTTGATGCAATAAATCACCGTTTCCTACTGAGAGGTTAGGCAGGGGTGAAGGGAATACAATGAATTTTTCACTCATGCTAGAAATTCCTTAATCTTTTTGAACTCAAGTTTTCCCCAGGCCTGTTTTTAAAGTCTGACTTCCTTCCAGTATTATTTTACATCCTTATTAATTTTTTAGATGACGGAGCAGAGAATGCCTCATTAAATTTTCCTGTCTTCAAATGGGATTGGTGAGGGGTACTAAGAGACCCAATTAAGATTCATAATGATTTTTCCAGGTTGCATTAGATGGACTTAGCTCAGAGAGGGGTTAGAGCCGATAAGCACAGGGTAGTAGACTTAGGGATGTGAAAAACGTTAACCAGCGGCAAACGAGAGTACCTGCAATGGGATCCAGTGATGTGATACCCAAGGAAGGCACATCTGGACTGAGTCTATGAGGACCATGAGGTAATGGAGTCTCAGCAAAGATCAAATGTTCGCTGAGTTTGCTATTGAATTTTGGACACCTGCAACTAAAGCATGTCAAAAACTCAGGAAAGAGTTACAGCATGATCCAAAGCTTGGGAGACTGCTTCCACAACGGAATGATATACAAGCAGTAGAGTATTACTTTTTCTTTTCTTTTTGTTTTTTATCACTAAGATGAGATACAATTTAATTATAGCACCCAAGTATACAACTGACAATATTTATTTGCTCCTGGGGAAGCATAAAGATGGTTTGTTCTTACAGTGATAAATGTCTTCAATTTCAAGCTCAAATGGGCCAGAAAAGGAAGAGAACATAGCCTAAACCAGAGTCAAACTGTACTTAGACACTGAGAATTCTTCAGTATTAGGATCCCAGGGATCCGGGAAAATGGAAATCAAAGGAATACCGGCTTCCTGATCAGAGATCTTAAAGAATACGGTGGTATGTTTAGAGGAATTTGGGGTCTAGCAGAGTTGTTCAATGCAAAGGCACAGAAGTTGTGATGCTGAGACATCATCTTTACAATTGAGATAGCCTCCGATCCATTGCCTGGCCACCCAACCATCCAAACATTCAGTTGTCTCTTATGGAAATAGTTCCGGATCCACACCCCAACACTACAAAGTCCTTTTGGGGACTTTTATTAGGATCACTTTTCTTACATTGTTTAATTCATGGCGAATTGACAACTTTAAACCAATAACATCTGGATCCAGGTCTACAGTAGTCACCTCTGTTCATTTATATCTCTAGTTGTTCCCAGCAGGGCGTTACGGTTTTCACAGTAGGGATATTTATCTTTACCTACACTAACCTAAGTCTCTGAGGTGGCTTCCTGTAGGCCAGGCTGGTCTTGAACTTGCATTCCTCCTGCCTCAGCACCTTGAGAAACCAAAGTTACAGACATATATAGATCCAGCTCTCTAGGGACGTGAGAGCTGCTGGTGATAAGGTCCAAGCCCTCTTGATGCATAGTCGGTGATATCTGTTGATTTCTAACAGTTCTGCCAGTGTGAATGAGAGGAAATAAGCCATTAGCCTGGCTGTGTCTAAGGCAGCCATCAGTACACCTTCCATAACCCATCAAGGTAGAAAGGGCTACTAGCCTCACTACAGAAACCTGCTCCAGGAGCCAGATACTGCAGCCTGGAAATTAATCTTTTGGTCTAAGCTAAATTCCTCCAGTTGGCATTTTCAACTTCTTTTCCTTTTGTTTGGTTCACAAGGTTGCCTTCTGAAAAGTTTGCATATATAGTGGCCTGCTGTTTGAATCATGCAGACATTCTAGCCAGGAAAGCATGGAAAAGATATATAAGGCTTTTGAAAAGTATGCATCACTCTATATTGTATTCTCTCTATTAGGAGAAAATTTTTCTCAGCATATAGCACCCATATAAAATAGTGGACAAAATTCTAATTGGTGTGTTTATGTGTGTGTGTTATATTACTATTATATTACCTATAATATATAATTGTTATACCTGTCTATATTTTCAAATATTTTACAAAGAACGGATACTATCTTTGCAACAAGCAAAAATCATCATCTTTCAGTAGACAAAAGAAAATTTAAATCATGTATTGAAATCACTAATATCAACTTAAACTTTACTTTCCCCCTTCCTTTGTAAAATGTATTAAAATTGGCTAATGTGACATGTCTTAAGACAATCAGAAATGACAATGTTCTTGTTCAGGAGAGTCTGCTCTCCTGCCAGTCCTCTGAGAAGCTATACATTCCACATGGTATTTGAATTCACTCCTCATGCTTGGAACACTGCACACCTGTCTCATTTCACGCTCCGTGATTCCCGGGGTAAATCCCATATCCGAGTTGTGAGCTCGGGTGAATTTCATTAGTGGTCCAGATGTGCGTCCCCTGTCAGCCAGCCTAGTAACCCTGCTGTTTATCAACAGGTTCTCAGGAATCAGATAGCTCACAGTCGGCCAAGAAAGACATGCTGGCTGCCTTGAAATCCAGGCAGGAAGCTCTGGAGGAGACGCTGCGCCAGAGGCTGGAGGAACTGAAGAGATTGTGTCTCCGGGAAGCTGTAAGCAATTAAGTCTGTGTTGTTTGTCAAGTCATTTACTATGGACAAAAGACTGGGTGGAGACAATATGGACCGACTTTCAGGAAGACATGTACTCTTCCTCCCTAGTGCTGGAAACACCCACCCCTCCATCATGTCCTTTGTTAGAAGCAAGGTATTGAAGAAGCATTGTGCCAGTTAAAGCAGTCACTAACTGACTCTTACATATGACACATACATCCTGAGGCTAAATGAAAAGTCCCTCTAACTGTCCCAAAACCATGCATGCATGGCATACCACACAGGACATGTTTTCACTCCCTCAGTGAATGTAATGTCCTACCACTGCTTGCTTCCCAGGAGCTTATGGCTGTTCATTGCTGGGAAAGCTTTTGCTTCTTTGTCTTTGGATACAATGTAGCATTATGTCAGGCCAACAAAGACACCAGGGTGGCACCTGAAATGCACAGTAATCCATTAACTGCAGATCTGCTGTTTCTTTAGATAGTTTGTGGTTGCTGCTGGTGGTGGTGATGGTTCGTTGGCTTGTTGTTGGTTTTGTTCTGGGCCACTGGGGATTGAACCTATGGCCTCACCCATGCCAGGCTAGCATTCTTCCATTAAGCTATATACCCAGCATAGCGATTCATGTAAGTTTGATGTAAAACAATGTTGCATCAGCTGGAGAGATGACTAAACAAACAAACAAACAAACAAACAAAACCACTTGCTTTGCAACTGTGAGGACCGAGGTGAATCTGAAGAACAAAGTGGAAAACACCTGCCATCTCTTTGGGGAGATGGGAGGGAGCAGGGCAGCTAGCCTAGCATACTAAGCGACAAGCTACAAAAGGGACCTTGTCTCAAACAAGGCAGAAGAGGAAAGCTGACACCCAGGGGTTGTCCTGTGGCCTCCACATATGGCCACAAGTACAACACACACACACACCCCACTCCCACAGACATCATCTCCTTCAGGCTGTTTTGGTGCTAGTCCCATTTGTGATATATATATATATATATATATATATATATATATATATATATATATATATATATTCCCACAATCCATTTCAACATCTATTAAAATGTCCATTCTTCCCTTTTAGGCTTCAGTGCCCGTAGGCTTCATTTCTTAGTGTAACGCATACAGTTATGCACACGTGTGTGTTGTGCATGTGCTTCATATGAGTACAGTGTTGTTCTCCTGGGAGTAGTTGTGCTCCACAGACCATGACCAAAAGCTCTGTGGGTAAACAGTTCCGGATGGGAAGCACAGAGAGGGTCCCTAACTAAATCCAGGAGGTGCATTCCCCCCTCCCCCAAGTAATAATGCCTTGCAGCAGGAAGAATGAACCAGTGGGCCTGAGAGTGAGATCACATTACATTTCAACTTGGCTTAATTACGTCTGGATTGATTTAAACCGGAGCTGCTCAAGGCAGAACCACATTAGCACAAATCCATTGCAAATCAGAAAAGCCATGGGCCTGGCTGAGGGCGGGAGTCTGTGTGTGTGTGTGTGTGTTTGTGTGTGTGTGTACATGCACGCACGCTATATGATACTGTAAATATTAGCAGCATTTTTTATAAAGACTATGCTTAAAGGAGAGAGAAAAAAAAAAAGAATGGGTCTTGGTGTCTGCCTCTCATAAATTTGTAAAGTCTTGTTTGGTGTTTAATAAAAGAAGTCCCTAAACCAAGCAAAGACCATGCATTGCAGCACGTAAGAAACAAGTCAAGGCAAGGCCAGCATGTACCATAAAAGTTTCA
Source organism: Arvicanthis niloticus (assembly GCF_011762505.2). NCBI lineage: Eukaryota > Metazoa > Chordata > Mammalia > Rodentia > Muridae > Arvicanthis > Arvicanthis niloticus. Next base: position 62,215,138 of record NC_047665.1, on the reverse strand, counting down.
CAAAGGCAATATAAAGAACACAAAAGCTTCCACTTCCTCTGACTTTGAGAACAGAAAATATAGCTTAGGCAGAAACAACTCCAACACCAGCCCCTTCCCTTGTCCACGTGTGTTAACTTCCACCAGAGTCTCCTGACACGTGTGAGATAAAGGGGACCCCGCAGCCTCCCTGCTGTTCTCTGCTCACAGATCTTCCAGACTCAAGTAGCAAGAAACATTGTTTGACCTTTGGCAAGAGAGCATCCTGAGGCAGAGGGGGAGCCATGGGTGTTCAACAGCAGGACGGCCTACTGCCCCACCATGCAACTGTGTGAAATCAGATTAAATTGCTGGAGGATCAAGACCTTGACCTGGGTCCTTTCAAGCAGAAGCCTCGGTTTAGAAATATAGACTGAAACCACAAACACTTTAAAGTTACAAATCCACGGCACTGTTTAACAACCTCTCCTGCCTTTTTTTTTATACGTTTCAGAAAAGGAAGTCCTGACAGTTTGTTGTTTACATATATATTAAAATAACAATCTATTGTTATAACAATAACAGGCTATTTGTAGAAGGCATAAGAGGGAGCAGATAGGAAGTCACAGTTTAAGCAAGTGTCTCGGAGACACTTGAATCTTTTTTTTTTTTTTTTAAAGAAAGAATATTCCAGAGGCAATCATCAAACAGTGGGACGTCCTGTTCTAAAATTCTAAAAGGCCTACATAAGGAGTAAAAGATCCACCGAGCTACTTCCAGTGACGTGAACACAGAGGAGAAGAGGCCCAGGAGTGGGTGCTTGTGCTCACACATACCACATAGACACACATACCTGTACAGTCAGCCTGACACAACAAGAAGGGCTTTCGGGAATCCTCCCTGTGACCTGACTTTGCCTGCTGTGGGCACTCGGACCTGGGCTGCCCAACATACCTATGTGTAGCTTTAAGAGGATACTTCTGAGCTCATCCTCATCCTAGACATCCCTCCAGAAAGTCGGAGCTGGCCTCTGCCCAGATGTGCCTGCCGAATGAACAGAGTGGGGTCCCCAGCCTTTCCGGTGCCTCTCTGTGGTCTCAGAGCGACTTCTTGAAGTCCTGTCTGGCTTCCATAGTCTTGGTCAGCTGCAGACTTAAGCTGATCCTCATTTAGCCCAGTGTAACACACTCATGCAGGGCCTTCTGATTCTGAGTCATTCATCAGATGGTCTGTGTTGGCCCAGGGTCACTATACTGGGCCAGGGCCACAATGGAATCTGTCTTCTCCTCACCCATTGTTAAGTCATTGTGCCCTTAACACTTAGATTCCCAGAGCCCCAGATGCACACACACCAGCATTTCTGTATGTGTTCTGTGTGTGTGTTCTGTGTGTGTGTGCACACACACCTGTGTGCACGCGCTCTGTTCACATTTCAGTTTTTACTAGAACTCTCACACAAAAGTTAGTGTCTTTTTTTACAAAAGAGAGAGTCTCACTATGTAGACATGGCTGGCCTTGAACTCGTGGCCTTGATTAGTATTGAGGGTATAGGCTTACAATAGCACACCTGGTCTTTGAGGTCAGCCTGCTGTCGTTGAGTGCAGAGCTAGAGCTAAATGATGATTGGTCTCTTCTAGACAATGCATTTGCCATCCAGGTAACACTCCCTATTAGAAAAGTTGTTTGGGAAAAGAGAGACAAACAAACAAACAACAACAAACACTTAAGTTTCCAAGTGGGAGTAACTGATACAATCGAAAAGATTCAGTTGTGTTGATTACTGCTTACTGGCTATGTAGCCTTTCTTTACACATAGTAGGTTCACAGGAAATGCTCACTAGATCAGCAAATGGATAAAAATAGATGACTATAAAATCCAAGAGAAGTTCTATTTGTTTGAAAAAACATTTATTTTGGGAGGAAAAACCCAAAATACATCTGTTCTGTCGAGGAGGGAGAATTGACATTCGATTTTTTGTAGATGTTAAATTTCATAATGTGAACTCTTCCTCCTACTCCCCTCCCCAATACTGGGGATTGAACTTAGGGCTTTAGGCATACTGGGCAAGCATGCTGCCACTGAACTAGATTTGCGAATCATTTTTAGGGGAGGTTGTTTTGTTTTGTGGAGGTCTTCTGAGATGGTTTCCAACCAGGTTAGCTAACCTGGTCTTACATTTGTGATACTCCTACCTCAGCCTCCTGAGTAGCTAGGTTGCAGGTCTGAACCATAAGGCTCAGCTATCCCACGAACTCTCACGTAAGCATAGTCCTTACGGGTCTTAGGTATGTATTGGGTCTGTGCATCCGATTGAGTGTCCTAAATAAAAGATATGCATATCGTCTGATATGCATTATACACAACCTCTCTGAACAATTTTCTGCACATGCAGGAACTCACAGGAAAATTGCCTGTTGAATATCCCTTGGATCCAGGAGAGGAGCCACCTATTGTTCGGAGGAGAATTGGAACAGCCTTCAAGCTGGATGAACAGAAAATCCTGCCTAAAGGAGAGGTATGCTCTTCTCTCATTGGAGTCTTTCCCGTTATCCTATTTGCATTGTCCTTATTTGTCCTTGTTGGGGTTGCTAGGTTCTCTGTAATTTCTTCATTGCTTCCAAATGCCCGTATTTCTCCTTTTACCATTTTGTGGGTCAGCTGGGTAGTTGCTATATGATTTTCCTTGATAGGCTGAGTTTGCTTGCCTGAGTGTACACAGTCAGGTCTTTGTTGAGGTTGTTTATCCAATACTGTAGACTACTTGCAAGTGGTCAGTTAAGGTTAGGGAGAAAATTCCAGTAGCAGGTAAATATACATTTTAGTAATGGCCTTTGTTACTCCTGGTCTTGCCTGATACCTGATCTGCAAAAGAAAACACAGCTCTCATTGGTTGTGGAAAGACTTACATAGAAGTAAATCTCCTGCCACAGTTCTCATTGACTCATGACTACTTACATCACTGCATGGACGTGCATCCTATGATGGTCCTGTAATGGCTTCAGTTGTCTGTATTTGGAAAAGTCATCTTTCAACACAATTTTTATCTTGCTTGGATGGAATACTGGTGAGAGCTGAGACTGGAAAATTATATTGGAGGATAATCAAAGTTCAGCCAGACATAGTGACACATACCTCTAATCCCAGCACTTGGAAGGCAGAGGCAGACAGATCTTCATGAGTTTCAGGCCAGCCTAGTCTACATAGTAAGTTCCAGGATAGTCAGAACTATACAGTGAGATACTGTGTCAAAAAAAAACAACAACAACAACAACAACAAAATAACAAAACCAAAAAGTATCCTGCCCTGTGCAAGAGAAACAGAAGGCCAGGTTAACCTTCAGGCCTCAAGTTCGCTCCAAATTTCTTCTGGGGACTAGAGTTACTCATTCATGCTGTAGTACACAGAAGACTCAAGAACAGTTCAGGACTCACAGCCTGGCACACCAGTTATTCTTGTTGCTAAAACAAAATGTCCTGACAAAAGCAGAGGAGGGAAAGGGGGTGTTGGGGGCTGGAGGGTTGGTTTACTTTGGCTCACAATTTGAGGATACAGTCGTCATGGGGACGGATTGGTGAGGAGATCATGAGGCAGCTGGCCACACAGCATCTGCAGTTGGGAAGCAGAGAGAGATGAGTGCTGTCCCTCAGTTCACTTCTTCCATCTCACGTCACCTGCATTTAGGGAGTGTCTTCTCACTTCAGTTAACTTAGTCTTGAAAATCCCTCACAGACATTTGACAATTAAGAGTAATCACCACCAAGGGAAAGAAAAAGCAAGGAAGGTGCTTATAGCCGTTTAAGGAACTTAGAGAATGACATTTTCCAGAGTAAGGTCTGTGGGAAGGTAGAGCACATGCTCAGGGCCATGCCTGAGGCCTGCAGTCACAGATCCCTGGAAGGCTACCAGGTACACCAGAGCACTTCATCCGAAGTGATACCTAATTAGGCCACTTCCTCCTCCATATGTTCAAGTTCGATGCTTCATATATGTTCGACTTCACTGGGTTATCACTAGGAATAAATGAGCTAGAAGATCATTTCACTGGATGCTTACACAGGCCTGATGCTCAGCAAACAGCCGCTGGAAGTAGAGATGTCAGAAGAGGGAGTGACTCAGAGCGCCATGTGGTCGGGTGTCTGTCTTCCAAAGCTGGCTCGACATCACAACTTAAGCTTTGAAAAGCATCCTGTGTTTAGTGGGTGTCCTTCCATGCCTGGCTCAGGTTCCCATGGTTGTAGGTTTTTCAACTTTTCAAGAAAGCCAACTCTAGGGCTCTGAGGATCCCTTGCTGGCCCCACTGCATCTTTCCAAACTTCATAGCAGGAAGCAGATAGAATTCTGCAGCACTTCCTCCCAATGGAAAGAGCCTTACTTTGGTTCTGTGCTGCCCCGATGCTCCTGGTTGCTGGCTTTGCTTTCCTAGCCATATGACTGTTTCCACAGACAAGCCATTCAGTCTTGTCCTTGACTTGGTTGGACTTATCAAGACTTCTCCTGTAAATCTCAGGGTCAGTGTCTTGGACCAGAGCTATCATAACCGCCCAGGAACAGCTGCTTTAGGGAGCCCAAATTCACAGACTGGTCTTTGTCCCTGACTCAAGGCTCTGGGCAGGAGTCCATGTTGATATCCTTCTTCCTCTGAGCGAGCAAGTGTGGCAAGCACTGGAAGGATCTGGAAGGAGTTTATTGTCTCTAAGTGGTCCCTTTTAGCCCTGTTCCCTCCCACTCCTGTTTCCTGCCTCTTCTAGACTTGAAGTGCACAAAAGTCAATGAAATCAGGCAAAGAATGTTTTCCTTAGTAGACCTCCCTCCCCTACCCCACCACGAGCTTGGCCTGTTGTGCTTAGAAACATATTACTGGGCCCCCATAATAGAAAGACATTTGGAATCCAGGAAACACAACAGTTTCTGCTTCCTTAGTTTGGTCAGTCTCTACCAAACCTTAATGTAACTGCAAATCACCTAGCACAAGATGTGTGGTCTTCAGTGGTCATGTGTGGGTACTGGGAAAAGAGAAGCCACTGTGTGGTCGCCATACATTTATGTAGGGTGGGCTTTATAGGACTCCATATCTCCTATGAGTTCCCAGAATGTGCCCAGCCTGCTAGCCCCTGCAATTCTCCAACTCTGGAATAACTTGCTGCTCAGAGCTAGCTTTGATGAAATGGTTTCCCTAGGAAGTCAGTTTACTTTCTTGTTACTATGTCAGAATACCTGGCAAATGCAACTTAAAATAGAAAAAGGTTTTGTTCAGGCTCCTGCTTTCAGGGACTAAGATTTTACCTTGGAGTGGAGCCTGGAGGTGGGGCCTATGGACAAGGAGCAGAACCAAATCTTGGCAGCAGGTGGGAAACAGAGAGCTTGTGCAGGAGGCTGTTATCACCCCTGACCCCTCCCACCAGAACACATTCCCAGCCATCTCCTTCTTCCAGCTAGGGCTCACTTCCTAAAGGTTACCAAACTTCCCCAAACAGAGCCAACACCAAGTGTGAGGGATAGTTCACATCCAAAACATAAAAACCAGGAAAGATATGGATCAAAGATACTTATGGAGATTCTCCATTCAAGCACAGATCCTAACACACACACACACACACACACACACACACACACACACACACACGATCTTCCTCCACTCCTGGCGTCACCAGGTGCACATACATCTGCAGATGAGACATCTGGACAATAGGCTAGCAGCAAATGCTCCATCCAGGGTCTTCCGGGATCTGGATCTCCTAGACATAGCAGACACCTATATCCTTATTTTTCCCAGGCCCAGAATTCCAGGGAGACTCATCTTGGTAAAAGGGCCAAATGAATCAGTAGAGACAGGAGGGAGCTACACAGGAAGGGGGAAGGGAGAGTCTGAAGCCAATCAAGGAGAAGTGGGGAATAGTTCTACCACCCACCCCTACATCTACCACCACCCACATCATCCTTGCCCCCTAGAAGGCCCGGAAGGGCCTTTATGAACATACGGGTGTGAAAAGAACAGTTGGGGCTCGCAGAAAGAGCTGCCAGAAGACACATAGGTGTGTGGCTAAGCGTCCTAACACGAGGCACACAAAGATGTAGGACAGGGGGATATGTGGGAAGATCAGGAGATGTACACATATGAACAAACCCCAGAGGACAGTGACATGATGCAGAAATCACGCTCTAAGTAGAGAAAGAAAATGATAGCTACTAGCAACAGGTTCTGAATTTCCTCTACGGCTTGGTCTTCATCAGACCTTTGGTAGAGAAAGAAAGCCCAGAAAGGCTGGGGCTGAGGTCTGGGCTAAAGGTGGGCAAGGTAGAGTCTCCTTTTCTTCCGAAGGTATAAGCATTGATTCTCCCTCCTACAGGAAGCTGAGTTGGAACGCCTGGAACGAGAGTTTGCAATTCAGTCCCAGATCACTGAGGCTGCCCGCCGTCTAGCCAGTGACCCCAATGTCAGCAAAAAACTGAAGAAGCAAAGGAAAACCTCTTATCTGAATGCACTGAAGAAGCTGCAGGAGATTGAAAACGCAATCAACGAGAACCGAATCAAGTCAGGGAAGAAACCCACCCAGAGGGCTTCGCTTGTCATTGATGGTCAGTGCCAGCCACAAGCTCCCATCCTGCTCCCAGACAACCAGGTTCTGTTAGGTCCCCCTCTGGATCCTTGCAGGCTCTAAATAGCCTCTTACCCACATACCTTATGGTCCATCCCTGAAAGGGAATGGGTAAGCCGGATGTTCCATTCTAATGATGACTTGCATGTGGAGGCACAAATGAAAGGGACCATGCACAGAACCCCGATGTCACTTATGACACCTCTCCTCTGGGGAACCTGGGATGAGCCAACTCTCTTCTTGGATGTCACCATGAACTAAGGAGGTTACTGTGATAGCCCAGCCTAGCCTCAAGATAGCTGAGGCTCTGCAGTTCTCAGAGACCTAGCCTCATTTCCTAAGATTGGAAGGCAAAGTGCACATAGCCAGTGTATTGGAGTTCAGTCCTTCATGTCACCATCCTGTCCCCAGTCTCCCTCCCTCGAGCTGATTCTAATACCAGGAGCTTCCTATCCTAAGCACTGTGGCTTGAAGGATTGGACTGTCCTTCATCGACTGTCTGGAGTATGCGCTCCTATCCAGGCTGAGGACTTTGGTGATGACGGTAAACCAGAGTGCCCTCAAATCTACCACCAAGCATCAGGTCTTTCCCACAGTTACCGTCTTTTCTTTTTCTCCAAGTCATTGAATTCTTGATAACATATCAAGAATTAGAGATAGAATTCTCCAGAGGGTATGCATGTTGAGAATACCACCTTAGTTCTAGGAAGACAGAAACTGATATGGAGGTTTCTGGGCTCTCTCTCTCTCTTTCTCTCTCTCTCTCTCTCTCTCTCTCTCTCTCTCTCTCTCTCTCTCTCTGTCTGTCTCTCTCTCTGTCTCTCTCTCTGTCTCTCTGTCTCTCCCTCTCCCTCCTTCTCTCCTTCTCTTCTCTCTCTCTCTCTCTCTCTCTCTCTCTCTTTCTCTGTGTATGTATGTATGTATGTATGTATGTATGTATGTATGTTTCATAATGGGTGCAAGGTTTCAGTATGGGAAATGAAAGCCCTATCCAAGCAGAAGGTGCACGGTGTGATTGTATGACCATGTTGCTGTACTTAAGGCCCGTGAACACTTAAAAGGGGTAAAAATGATAACCAATGTTACGTAGATTGTAAATATATTGATATAGATCTGTCCCCTAAAAATGTGGATGGATATACTAAGGAACCAGTGGTGAGTTGGAGATTACAAGATACCAAAGTCTGTCTCCTTGGAGTTCACCTATCAAATAATAGGGAGAAAATAGTTGGGAGGGATAGGGCTGACCATCAGGCATCCTTTTGGTCTAGGAACTCAGAAGTGCACATCGTTCTGTGTCTAACTCTGTTGCCCTTTGCCATGAAAGAGAAACTTTGCCCCACTTTCTAGCAGGGCTAGAGTGAGTCGGTCTTTCTTCGTCATCACCTCCTTTGGGGCCTCCTCGAAGGCTTTTGAACTTCCCTGCTCTGTAGAAACATTTAGAAGAAGCATCAGCGCTAGGTCTAGGAAGAGCAGCCTGGGGGTGGGAGGCCATCTTACCAAGGTGGCCTCAGGGAGCCCGTTCAGAGGCCTGCCTGAGTGCAGGCTATTTTCCCGGGCCTGCTGGCAGTACTGGCTTATAAATCATCGTGTGTGCCAGCTCCTGATTTCTTCCACGCTCACAAGCCTCCAGCCATTTTTGTTAACTGTTCAAGAATCTGCCTTCTCTGCTTCGATGCCACAATGAAGTAATGTTTTCCTCACAGAGGAGTGAGCATGCTCCTTAGGTCCTCAGTGTGTGTTTTATGAAACCCTAAAACTCAGAATCTGAAGAATCTGGGCCTTTGCTAGCATTTCCCAATGAGCAGAGTCGTTTCAGACAAACCCGTCTTTCCTGGGAGTACCTCAGTTTCCCCAGTGGGAGGGAGCCTCTTCCTAATTGAACGGTGACTATAAAAATAAGCTTCAGAGAGACGGAGTCTGTATTTAGCAGGCTTGTGTTCTCCTAATAACTTAAGTTCATTGAGAAACCATTTATTGCCATGTGAGCAAACCTAAGTTCCCTCCCTTGGTTTCGGATCTGTTGAATAACAGCTGCTCGCATCTTTGGTTTGGCTGGTACTTGCCCTGAGTTTGTTCTAGAACAATGGTGTGATTTAACCAGATCCCACCGCCTTTCTAGGACATGCTAAGCCATAGCAACTGGTGAACAAGAACCTAAGTACACAAAGACTAGGGCCTATTGCAAAGCCAGGGTGGGGAGGATGAGCTAACAACCCACCACCAGACTGTCAAGGGAAACACCCAACAGCATCTTTATGTTTCATGGCTTCCTTCCTGACTGATGCAAAAAAGATGGGAGGGTGTTGCCAGGATTGGAGGGAAGGTCAGGTTTTCTTTCCTACATACTGGGCTTTGTTTCCAAAATATGTTGACCCTGCAGACTTTCACTTTTTATTTTCTAGATGGAAATATCGCCAGCGAAGACAGCTCTCTCTCAGATGCCCTTGTTCTGGAAGATGGTAGGTTTTCCCGTTCTCTGTTCTTCTAAGTGTAATCTGGATTAAACCCAGATTACTCCATGTGCCACCTGGGAATGGCCTTGTAGACAGGAAAAAAGCTGTCTGAGACAGTGGCTGGCTGGATGCCTTGCAGGCTCTTTTTTTCTCCAAGAGTCACTGTTGAGCTCAGGTGGTGCTACACTGACACTGATTTTTCTAGGGGTGTCCAATCCACAACCCTGTGTTCCAGTAGCATAGAAAATAAACATGCATGCTCTGATAGCCCATGGGCATGGGTTGGACACTCTTGGGATAGATAGCCTAGAGAATTATTCTTGGTCCAGCTTGGCCCATATAAGCCAAAAGATTAGATGATATTCTTGAAGCGGTATCTTGTCTCTGTAATAGTCAAAGCACTTTTTTTGGCTGGCATGGTCACTTTTATCCTGTAATCTCAGCACATAAGAGGTGGAAACAGAGGCAGGAAAAAGTTCAAGGCAACCTGAGCTATATAGCAAGACCCTGTGTCAAAACCAAACAAGGGCCTGGGAGCATATGAGAGACCATTTGCCTATTGTATGCAAGGCCCTGAGTTCCACCCTTGGGCCAAAAAATAAAGTGGGAGGGGGGGAGGAGTAGAAAATTTTGAAGTAAAGAACTTGCATCATATGTGTCTTCCTTTGGGTAGCCCTGACACACACGGAAAGAGGCAGGCATTGATTTTGGTCACACAACTAAGGGTGGGACCTCCTGGGAGAGTCTGAGGCAGAGGAAGGACTTGGCCCATCCTCTGCTCCTAAGTCAAGACCGAGAATGTCCCTTTAGCAACACGGGCAACCTTGGAAACTTGTTCTATTTCCTGTTGAATTCTCAAACCTGGCAACTGCCAGGGAATATTTTCTTGGTCGGTCTTAGAAAAGAAGTTGAAAGCCCCTCCTGCCCTTCAACAGAAGCAGGCATTCCAGACTTAGAACCATTTCTGAAGCTCTTTCTACGGTTGCTAAACCAAAACACTGGAAGCTGAGAACACTAATTATATGGAAATTTATTAACTGGTAGTTAATTATTTTTGCCCTCTAGGAAAACCTCAGGCACTTGGTGGTAAGTGGCTATTCAGACAGAAAACATGAAAGGCCTGCCCAAGTCACAGTAGTAATGATAATTGCCATAATAATAATGATTGCTCTTGATGTGGGGAAAGCTTAAGGAACAGCTACCCAGTTGTCTTGGTCTTGCTATTAGAAATCAGATTGTTGAATCTGACTGTCTGCCGCATTAAATGGGTGGGGAAGCCCTGTTGTTCCATGAGAACGCAGAAGCCTGTCGTGTAGCATTGATCAGTGTCACCATATTCTGCTGAGGAAGGAACAAGTTGAAGTCCCCTTGTGCTAGGAGTCCCCAGGGATATATGTAGTCATTAGCTAATTTTGAGACATCATGAGAACAGTTTTGCCCAATGTCCTGGGCCTCAAACCTTCTGAGAGCTGGGACTGCGTACCCGAGTCCTGTGTTCCCACTTGAGGCTCTCACATCCTAGAGATGCCTCTTGTCTGATTTGAAGGGCTAGTAGGAGTAGACCAGAACACATATATCTGGCCTTTGAATTTTGGTGGCTGAGTATTAGACTGTGAAACAACAAAAATTGAAAATGGATCTAAGATCCCATAAATGGTTGGTGGGATTTCCCTCTAGCCTTCCCCTCCCCCATCCCTGTGAGCACCGAGCACTCCTTCTCTTCCCAAAGCCACCTATCACCAGATCTCTTCATTAAACCCTCTTAGTGTCTCTTGTTGGTTTTCCCAGGGTCAAAACTGCAAGAATAATAGTTCTAAAACAGGATTTTCACCCTGATACATCTATGCATGTGTTAAGAAAGTTTCTTGTAGCTTTCAGGCCAAATCTCAACTCCTTGCCTAAAATTCAAGGTCCCACACTATCTAAGTACACTCAGAATTCCTCTCTCCCTCCCCTTCTCTCTCCACCCTCTCCTCAGCTGAATGGAACCTCCTCTTACATCTAGACCCCTCACCTCTACACGTCTACTCAGTTTCCTTCCTTCTCTGCCCCATAGCTCGTTCCTTCCAGACAGAACCTTGGGGATTTAGTTGGGGGATTGTTGTTTTGTTTATAATTGGACCAGGTCCCAAGTAGTTCAGAATGGTATTGAACTCACTGTGTAACGGAAGCTGGCCTTGAACTGCTGATCTGACTGCCTCTGTCTACCAAGTGCTGGAATTACAGGCAAGAGTCACTGTGCCTTATGAGACATCTGCCTTTGTCTAAATGGGTTTGCTTTCTTTGTATGCCATCCAGCATACAGATGTGCTAAATTGCACTCCAGAGATGGTGGAGGGAGGGTACTACTGGGACAGTGCTGCTGGGTGTCCACTTGGGGGATGACAGGGTGGGGGTGGGGCATATTGCACACGCAAGAGCTGGACTGGAGGGGGGGAAGCTTAGCCTGGTGTAGGTGAGTGCAGTGCAGGATCTAGGCAGGCAATGACGAGTGTGCAGGCAATGAACAAACTCAGGAAGAGAACTGGTTCGGTTTATTGGGGTGGGGTGGAGTGGGTGTCTATGCCCCTGGGAAGATAGCCAGGGTCTCTGGGGCGAGGTCTGTGTGGCTGGTACAAATAACCAGGACAAGGGTGTTGGAAGATGCTTCATCTATGTACTCAGGAGTTGGGGGAGGGAGGCTTATAAGGTCAAACCAGGAGTGAAGCCTAATAGCTGTCAGGGTAATAAATTCATACCAGGGTTGCTGTGGCCGGAGCTGGCTTTATGGCGCTGGGTTGAAACTGGGGAGATAGCCAACCCCTGCCAGCCTACCTTTGAGGTGCCCAGGTTTGAAGTTCCCTAGACCCTTCTTTCCCTGTAACCCTAGGCCATTATGGTCCCACAGAACTGGGAACCTCTTCCTCCAAAACACCTTGAGCAGATCTGAGGATGTATCTCAGTGGAAAGCCTAGCACGAGGCTCTGGGCTCCATTCTGACATCACAGAATTAAATATGCCAGGACAGGTTGTAGAGAATGTTAGTAGGCTTGTGAGGGGCACACGGATGGTAGAAGCCAGACCTATCAGCACTTAATTATAATTGATAGATATATCAACTTGTTTTTTCTCCAACCAATATTTATTAAGTACCTACTGGGTGCCAGCTGTCATTCTAACCCTGAAGACATAGGGATTAACAGAGCAGATAAAATCCTCCGGAAGGTTAACTCCCCAGCCCCCAGAGCAAATGAGACATGTTTAGTGTTTCTTCAAACATAAGTTATGGCATAGCTCTATGCTAGAACGTTTGCTTAGCATGTCTGAGGTCCTGGGCTCAGGGTCCTTGTGCATATTTGATGTGTAGCTCCAAGGCACTGATATGGTGTGTCTGGGCAAAGGCTCCATCTCTAGGTTTGTAGAAATAATGATTCTGATCAGTCCCTCCTCCTCTGTCTGTGCAGAAGACTCTCAGGTTACCAGCACAATATCCCCCTTACAGTCACCACACAAGGGACTCCCTCCTCGGCCACCGTCGTCACACAACAGGCCTCCTCCACCACAATCTCTGGAAGGACTCAGGCAGATGCACTATCACCGTACTGACTATGACAAGTCACCCTTAAAGCCCAAAATGTGGAGCGAGTCATCTTTAGACGAGCCTTATGAGAAGGTGAAGAAACGCTCCTCCCACGGTGGTCATTCCAGGTGAGCTGCGTTTTAGGATGCCCAAATGAGGTCTCCAGCCAGCCACGCTTGAACAGAATCAAAGGCTTGCCCCACATTAGAACCTACAAATCTCAGCATTCTCAAAGGGTAGTCTTTTCTTTCCTGGAACTTACAGTTCAGCTTTGCTCACAACGCCCTCTGCTGTCAAACCCATAGAAGTACAGATTTGTCATCTGAAGGTGTATATGGGGGAGGTAAGGGTTTGGCTCACAGTCAACCTGTTGGCAGATGGCTTTAATGCTGTTAAATTCCACAGGAATTAATTAGGAAATTGTAGCCAGCAGCATTCCAGATTGGCAAAGGAGAGCCCGATCAGAGGATCCTCAAGGTGGCATAGAACCCTACACCATCTTCCGGCCGATTTCTGGAGCCACGCAGCTGTAATGCAAGCTGCTCATTACTTGGTTAATATCAACATCATAGAGAGGATTATCTGGAAGACATTTAGGTCCGCTTCTGTTTTCCTCATGTTCCCTAATTATATAGCTCCAAGAGGGTACCCTAGCAGGTACTGTTTCTTGGAAAGCAATACTTGTTCAAGATGGAGGCTCCACAGGATAGTCAACCTGTGCTTAACTGCATGGGTGCAGGGGGAGGGGTGGGATGGTGAGAGTTGGAGTCCCGAGCAAGCTCTCCCTACAATTAGAGCCAAGCTAGTCAGCCCCTGCCAATGGGGAACGTGGCCGCATTGTATTCGTTTGACCAACATGGCTTCCTTCTGCTTGCTTGCAGCAGCCACAAGCGCTTCCCCAGCACAGGGAGCTGTACTGAGGCAGGAGTAAGCAGCTCCTTGCAGAATAGCCCCATCCGAAGCCTCCCACACTGGAACTCCCAGTCCAGCATGCCGTCCACCCCAGACCTGCGTGTCCGGAGTCCCCACTATGTTCATTCCACAAGGTGAGTCTGCTGGGCCTTCAGGCCACCTGCCTTTCTGGTCCAGACCTTAGTATAGAAGACACCATTGGCTCCAACCTAGCCCAGTGAACAGGGGAGCTAAGGTCAGACTTGATTCAGCTCACTTTACCCTGGACACTCAATATAGTCAACTCTATCCATATCCAGGAATTTGTGGAGCCAGAGAACCCCAGCCTCCTAGAGACAGCTAACAGGGATCCAGTTAATGTGGGAAAGTGCAGCACAGCCATGTACACCCCAGGCTAATCTTTGCTCCACAAATCCATTCCTCATAGATCTTTCTCATGAGGTCTAAAATCTATTCTGGACTTACTTTAATGCCTCAAGGTATACATTTATAATGACCAAAAGAAATGGAACAGAAAAATAGGCCTTCCTGAATCACATCCCTTCTCTAAGAAGTAAAGCTGGGTCACAGAAGGCCACTGGTAAAGGTTATGTAGTAAACTTCTACCTGTATGTAGCCAAGAGTCGCTATGAATTTGCATAAGACATCCTATCACTGGGTACCATCATCTTCCTCTTGTTGATACTGATGGATCGGAGGCAAAGTACTACTGGTAGGTATTTGTAATCGTTCATGTTTAGGGGTTCCATGTTTCACTGACCCTCCATTTTAGAACCCCCTAAGAAAAAGCTATTAGTACATTGGCATTCATTTCAGAGGAATCTTTGGTTCAATCACAAGAGGGTCTCTGTGAGACTCTTTTGTTGTTAGTTTTGTGGTTTTGAGGGACTTTGGGTTTTTTAATTACCTGCAATCAATATTTTAAAGGGGTTAATATAATGCTTAGAATGTAATGTAATAATTTGCTTCTCTATCAATAGCATCATTTTCTTAAGAAGCAAAAGTCCTCGGGATATTGTTCAACACTTTTCAGCCACTCCCTAGGTTCCACTCGGACTCTAAGGATTCTTAGTTCCCTTCCTCTCCTGGAACCTTGGGAAGTACCCAGCTTTCCATGGGTAACCTCGCTGGGCTCTCCCATTGGTAGAGGCCCTGAGCCTGGCCTGTGGCTTTCATGGGACCGTTTGATCCAGAACTCTAAGATCAATCCTGTCTCCCCAACAGGTCAGTGGACATCAGCCCCACAAGACTGCACAGCCTCGCACTGCACTTTAGACATCGAAGCTCCAGCTTGGAGTCCCAGGGCAAGCTTCTGGGCTCAGAGAACGACACTGGAAGCCCCGACTTCTACACCCCGAGGACTCGTAGCAGCAATGGCTCAGACCCCATGGATGACTGCTCGTCGTGCACCAGCCACTCGAGCTCAGAGCACTACTACCCGGCACAGATGAATGCCAACTACTCAACGCTGGCTGAGGACTCACCATCCAAGGCACGGCAGCGACAACGACAGAGGCAGCGGGCAGCAGGCGCACTGGGCTCAGCTAGTTCAGGCAGCATGCCCAACCTAGCAGCACGTAGTGGGGCTGTGAGCACTGGAGGTGGTGTGTACCTGCACAGCCAGAGCCAGCCGAGTTCCCAGTACCGCATCAAGGAGTACCCACTATATATCGAGGGCAGTGCCACACCCGTGGTGGTACGCAGCCTGGAGAGCGACCAGGAGGGCCATTACAGCGTCAAGGCACAGTTTAAGACCTCCAACTCTTACACGGCTGGTGGCCTGTTCAAAGAGAGCTGGCGCGGGGGTGGTGACGAGGGCGACGCAGGCCGCCTTACGCCATCACGCTCTCAGATCCTGCGGACTCCTTCGTTGGGGCGTGAAGGCGCCCACGACAAAGGCTCTGGCCGTGCCGCTGTGTCCGATGAGCTGCGCCAGTGGTACCAGCGCTCCACAGCGTCACACAAGGAGCACAGCCGTCTGTCGCACACCAGCTCCACCTCCTCGGACAGCGGCTCTCAGTATAGCACCTCTTCCCAGAGCACCTTCGTGGCGCACAGCAGGGTCACCAGGATGCCCCAGATGTGCAAGGCCACGTCAGGTGAGTAGGGTGGCCGGATGATGGTGACTTGGGTAGCCTGAAGGTTGCCAAGAAAGGGAGTCGCTTCTGGAGGCCTTGCTGTGGAATGTGGGAAGCCATGGTTCTTACCCCAACCCAGGTGTTCCTTCTTCCTTTAACCCCTGGCACAGAGCGAGCATTTTTTTTAGCCCTTCTAGTTAAGGGAAGAAAGCCATATGAAGTCAGGCCACAGGGTTTATCCTGCCAAGGGTGCGAGGAAAATTCTTGTAGGTTAGAGACTCACGTTCTAACCTTACCAAGAAAGGTTGGGCTTAAAGTGGGGCCTGGATCTTGGGGCCCTGGGGAAAGAAGTGTTTGCTCTCTGAACCTGACCGCTGTGTCTGCACAGGTAACTTGGCTGCTCCTGGCTTTTCAGCTACTACTTCCAGTGTCTTTGATACTGTGTCACACTGGGGTTTGAACCCAAAGCACTGTACAGTAGCAAATCAAGCAAAAGATGGGAGAACTGTCCCTTCCCTTAAGTTCTCTATGAAATGATGCTACTAACCAACGTTAGTTGAGTGATTACCTGTGCTAGATCAGTGGTGGTCATCTCTATACTCATACCGCTTAGAGAGTAGTTAAAAGTAAATACTACAGCCTTTTACTGTAGGCGGAAGAAATGAGGGAGGGTAGGAGGAAACAAGAACAAAGGCAGAAGTGAAAACCTGTGAACTCCAGGTCAGGAAATTGACTAAAAAGCCAGGACCTGGAGATGAGAGTCCCTGAAAGGTACAGCCCAACAAAGAAGCTGCACGTTCTGCCTCTGTGTCCCCACTGCTCTCTTCACTAGGGCACACATGCCAAACAAGCTCCAGGGACTGGACTACAAACCATCTGGCAGTTCAGGGTCCTACAACCTTTGTCTGGTTCTGCCTATTTATGTGTAAATTAAACCCCTGGCTTCCCAGCAGGACCCCCGAGAATGGATACAGTAATGTGTGCCCTCACGTTAGAAGGTCAAGATTGGTTCTAGTCCTCCCAGATCCAGTGGTCAAGTACGAAGGGCTAAAAGATGGGAGTGGTTCATTCTCTCAGAACCGCCATGTTTATGTGGATTTGCTTTATTAAATAGC
Organism: Arvicanthis niloticus; assembly: GCF_011762505.2. NCBI lineage: Eukaryota > Metazoa > Chordata > Mammalia > Rodentia > Muridae > Arvicanthis > Arvicanthis niloticus. The sequence goes on along the minus strand of NC_047665.1, from coordinate 62,198,462 downwards.
AGGAAGATGTTACTAAAGTAAATTGTATCTCCCCCCCCCCAACACACACAAACCTGCTGTCACCACCAAAAGTGCAAAAGAAGCATCACCGTAGGATTTACTTGGTGCTGAGTTCTCCTGACTAGATCTACTCACATTTGGAGTAAATCTGTAACACATATGAGCTGTTAAAAGCGCTGTTCATTTGCAGGGTTACTGAAGAAGCACATGGTAAGTCTGGAGGCCCTTCCAACAATACAGCATGGTCCTCACACAGGAGCCACCTCTAAAATGCCCCAGGCAGCCCTCTATGCTCAGGTCTCCACAACAGAAACACTGGGGCTTCTCATTCTATGCAGTTGTAGAAATCATCCTGTGGCCTCGGTCAGAATGGGGGCGGGGGGACAAAGTTAAGAGAAAATACAGTTGGAGGAACAAAGGCATTTCCCACCAAATGCCATGACCCTGCCTACAAGATCATGTCCTTCATGTCTGTCATTGACTTATGAGCTCCGTGCATGCTCTTACTGTCTTCTCCCTGCTTTTCCCACACCAACTACAAATAGCTGCCTTACCTCAAAGCCAGAGAAGCTCAACACCGTCAAGTGAAATTGGAGCCACCCCACCAAGCAGTCCCCACCACATCCTGACCTGGCAAACTGGGTGAGTTGTCCTGTGCAGTAGTTGACTTGGTTCCTCTGGGCTCTAAATTACATTAGCCAGTAAGGACATCATCAGTATTGAGGTCCCAGCCATGGGAGGATGCATCAGCAAATGGGTGCCAAGAATGAAAACAATCTCCCTAGGCTGTCACCTTCTCCCCAGCTGGCCTACTGTTTTTTGATGGGGATGAATTCTGTGTGTTCTATTTAAAGGAAGGTAGTGATTCCTGGGCTGTAACAAGGCAAGCAAAGAAGTGGATTCAGTTCCAGGCAGCATTTGATTTTTCTGCAAAAATGTCAGTGGCAAGGGTGGGAGAGAGAACCCCAAGTCAGACATTATCCAGGCTTCTAAGTGGGGTTGATGTCTTAATATCAAGATGCATCCAAAGAAAAGGGGCTCCTGTCTAGGCTAAGCAGTTGTTCTTCATCAGCAAAGGAGATACTGTACCTTGAGACCTTTAAATAGAGGCCACCCACAGCGAAATACTGAAACTGGAAGTGTGGACTTAGGGTCAGTTAGGATGCTCTGATCTGCCGAAGGGTCAAGCAGACACAAGTGTCCTGCTGGTATCACACGCTGGCACTTTCTGCCCGACTCCTCTTCTGGTGCTGCCTCTTAGATGGTCCATTCTGTCAACACCTGTTGGTTACTGGAAGTGGATCACGTAGCCAGCGTAATCCCCAGCGCTTGCTTTGTTGGGCACTGGGGAGCATGTCTGGGAAAACCTGACAGCTGCAAGCTGAATTATAAGAACACCACGGTCCCACAGTTGGTCCTACTGCCTGCATCCAGGTTCCCACACTTGCCATCTTTACTCCTCCACATTTATCTGCAGTGACTTGACACCAGGCCTCTTCTGGGGAGCCAACATTTGTTGAATACTTAAAACACAAAGGCTGACAGCTTCTTTGAACATAAGTGAGTTTCATGGAATCCAGTCTGCTCCCTGGCAAGGGAAGTAGCTAGGTCTTTTGGATTTATAAGTGAGACAGAGAACATAAGTCACACACTCCATACTTTTCTGGTAGGTCCTAAAATGTGGACCCTAGACCAGCAGTTTGGGCTTCACCTGGAATCTTCTTGGGCCTACCCAAAACCTACTAAATCAGAAGCTCTGGGGGTAGGCCCATTGGGTATCCTTAAATGAACCCTTGGGTCATTAGGATCAACGGTTGGACACCCACTGAACCATCCCCAAACTGCCTCTTTACTCTTTTCAAATTAAAAAAAAAAAAAAAAAAAAAAAAACATATAGTCTGCAACTAGTGTTTGTCATGTCTATTCCTAGGGTGGCTTTTGCCAGTAGCTACCCCTCTCTTTTTATTATAAATCGCTGATTGTTGTCTATACCATCCACTCTACAGCTCCAGCCTCCAAGTCCAGACAGCTTCTTGGCTTAGGCTCTGCAAGTCTCCCAGGACTAATTCATACCAGAGCCACACAACTATATACCTCTATAGGCTAAATGGTACCATCCAACCAGGACACTTGGGATCCTCTGTGGGTCATGCCCAGTTTTATCTGATCTAACCATAAGACTATCATTTGACTGACAGTCAGGCTCTGAAATTTACAAGCAGCCCTCCCATGCCCACTCTCTCAAGTTGCCTCTGTTACCACATGTAGCCAGTGAGGCTCACAACAAACCGGAAACAGAAGGTTATTGTCCTTGAAGGCCAGTGTTTTGCCAGATTAAAAATTACTCAAGAATAATGTGATAAGAAAACAAGACAGTGGGGAAAAATTGCCACTCTCTGCCTTCCTAACGGAACTACTGAGGTCCTGTTGCTCAGCGACGGATCCTGAGCAGTTCTGCATGATTCTTACTGTGTCACGGACACATGGGTATGATCATTGGGTCTTTCCAGTGTGTTAATAAGCTGCTACTAATCACGTGTGTCCATTCTCCTATGTAACACGACCTCTCTTCTCTTCTCCTTCCGCTTTCCTTTGTTCAGAGAAGCAACAGAAAACTCTCCCATCATGGATGGGTCTGAGTCTCCAACTCACCAAAGTACTGATGAATAGAGGTACTGTAAGGGAACATTTTGTTCTTCCTGCCCACGTGTGTGATCCAGATGTCCCACATATGTGCTGCCTCTGCCCATGTCATAGTTTCCAGGAGGAAATGTCTGAATAGTGTGGAAGCTATTATTTTTATGTTTTATTTCTAGCTACATGTGGCGCTATATGTTTGGATGTGTGTTTTTACATCAGATGTAGGATAGTCCCCATGCTCCTTCCTGGAAGACACGACACCCCATCCCCTAGTATATTTAGACTTTCCAGGCTTTAAGAACAAAGACAAATTGTAGCAGTCCGTTGTTGTTTACCAGTTCCAGACGCTCTCTCCATGAACACCACACCCCCAATACTGTAACTCATCATCCTACCGCTTTTCAATGATATTTGCAAGTTGCACCAAATGTCAGAGTCCTGCTTTTCAAAATGTGGTTTGTAAATTACCACCACCACCTGGGAGCTCAGAATGACTCCTGGAAGCCACCCTGGCTGCTGAGTCAACTGCACACTGCAAGCTGCAAAATGCTGATCTCCCACGTCCAAAACAGAGGGCCCTGAAAGTCTAAGTAACGAACTGTATAGCACCTAAGAGGTTCCACTAAAGTTATGAGGGGGCCACGGCAAAGTGAGGGAAAAGGCTTTAGTAGAAAACAGTTGACTCAGGCTCTGAGCAAGAGACAGCCACGCAAAAGTACTGAGCGCTCTACAACTCAAATGCTAAATGATCAAAATGCTAAAAGGATTCAGAGATGAGAGATGCCCTTTAGTTCTTACACACTCCTCGTGACCCTGGCTTTAAAGAGCAGTGAAGAGGGGAGGCAGAGACCATTTCAAGAGGGAAACATGCAGATTTCATGGATACATGGGTAGGGAGGGTGCCATTAGGGGAATAGCAGAGTCCCATTCTGCAGGATAGAAAGAGCAGCGCTTTAGCCTGGGAAGTTTTTATAGTTGGCCAAATGGGGATTAGGAATGCAGGGGATAAAGATGGATGGCTCACACTTTGGTGACAGTGAAGGGACTGAGAGGGAAGGACACCACATTTTTGAACTAGAGTCATTTTTCCCCTCCACTGTGAAGGGAGTATAAGGTGCTTCAAGAGACAGGGGTGGTACCAGACATCTGAGAGGACTTAACACACTCATGTGGGAACAGAGTTGAGTCAATTCAAGATGGACTAGAGAGAACACTGCTGGGTGACAGCTCACTCACACAAAAGGCCAGCTGAGTCATGACGAGACCATGGTCTTACCAGCCTTTCACTTCCTCAGAGCACTTCACCTCCAGAAACACTTGATGGTGGGACTCCTTACAGTCAATGCTGCAGTCAGGAATGTGTCCCCAGGAGACCACATCACAAGTGAATCGGGAAAGCAGCTTCTGTAAGAATCTAGGAAGCTGTACCAATATTTGCTGCATCGGAGAGTGAAACCAACTCAATACGTTTAGCATGGATAAGTTGGTGACCCGGGAAGCTGAGCAACGCTGGGGCCAGAGCTCATTAGTTGTTTGCAACCACGGTGAAGAAATAATCATCCCCGTGGATGATTTCAAAGCCCCTTGGCCATGTCTGAACCAGCGACTGTGGCTGGAGAGCTAAGTGGCAGCCCTGGGTCATGTGTTCCCTTTGATAGGAGTGAACAAGGGCGAAGGACTGGTTTCCCCAGGAGTATGGCATGTCTGCAGCAGGGCCCAACCACCTTTCCCAGTAAAAGTTCTTGGTTCTTCTGGCACAACTTACAAAAGCCAGTTTCACAACAGGGGGACAATGTAGATGAAGTATAACCAAATCATCTACTTATTGACCCCCAACAAACAGATACATACGAAGAAAGACACCTAAGGCCAGTGACATAACCAAGGGCCTTTGCTTCTAACCTCATGGACGTCCAGTGCTCCAAGCACAAGACTGTCCTGTGGTTTACCTGAATATTCAAGAATACTTGGGATTCTTCTAGCTCTCGCAGACTTTGCTAGGTCAGATGAGGGACATTTACAAAGCATTGAATACTCATTCAATGAATTCCTGGAGAGGTCAGATAATGAGCCGGAGAAGTCAGGGAGTGCACTGACAGCTTTAAGATACCCTGTAAAACGGCCCAGTCCCAGAGTATGGCCCTGGCCCTAGGCATGGGAACTGAAGGGTAGCTTAGGGACAGTTAGGGACCCCTTGACTAGGGCTCCTCTGTGTGAGCACCATTGATATTTAGGAATTACTCCCATCTAACCTACTAAAAACACTTACCTGATGAAATGTCTGTTTTCTTCAATGTCTGTTTTTCTATGTAGAGACAAATACATTTTTGTTTTATATTATTTTTTGGTGCTGAGGATGAAGTGCAGGCCCTTTCTATGCTAAGCATGCTTCTTACCACTGAGCTACAGGCCCAGTTCCAACTGTATGTTTTTTAAAAAAATACTTCTATAAACACCACAACAGTATTGATTTAAAAGGCATTAAAAACTCAATTTAGAGTATCACTTTAGTACTGCTCCAGGGAAGGCACACATTTTGACTGTTCTTCTAGGATAGTGATAATTTACCACAGGTCTGATGTAAGGCAAGCCCCTGGCCATCATGTAGGAAGTCACCCCAAGGTATACAGCTCCATGGACTCCTCAGCCTTAGCTCCATCTGAAAATCATGTAGGCCTGGGAAGGCTCCGCAGGCCCACAGCAGCATGTCCAGACTCGGGCCTGGACATGAGCATTTCTGAGGTCCCCACGTGATCTTGAGGACTACTGTATCGAGCATTAACTTGCATTTGCTGAGGTTTCAGGAGGGTCCCTTTTGTGTGACTCTCATAATCTCTGAACACCTTCCGTGCACCAACTGTAATGGAGACTGCCGGGCCTCACCTATGTGGGGCCAGAAAGACAGCTTATCTGTAGAGTGCATCCTGCGTATTCTGTAGTTCTCGCCTCTGACCTCTTCTCTTCTCTTCTCTCCTCTCCTCCCCTCCCCTCCCCTCCCCTCCCCTCCCCTCTCTCTCTCTCTCTCTCTCTCTCTGATCCACAGGAGCTACAGTGACAGCTGCTTCCTGGATTCCTCCCTCTATCCAGAGCTAGCTGATGTCCAATGGTACGGGCAGGAAAAAGCCAAGCCCGGGACCCTTGTGTGAGCCAGCCGGGCCAGATGTGACCACCGCCACGCCATTCCAAGTCACCTCACTGCCTCTCATTTGCCTTACCCAGATGCACTGTCACCTGCACCAGCTTCGGCCCTCAGCACTTTTTTCTCCTGTCTCCACATCCCTTTCACCCTCAAAAACCTGACTGAGGAGACATTCTGGAAGGTTCCGAACCCACTGTGTGTTCCCTGGCTCTCTTGCCCAGAGAGCCAGACAACAATCCTCAATGGCACCTTGGCGATTTCCCTCTGCCATGACAGCCCCAGGCCACCATCTGTCGGGGAAGCCAACACATGCAATTCCTGTAGAAGAGAAGCGTTGGTAGAGAATAGAAAAAAAGCAAGCCCTGCCTGCAGAGACTATATAAAGCTGTTTCCGGCTGCCACGCTAGGCCAACCGAGTGCTTCTAGAGGAGAGCACCTCATGGGGATATCAGTTTACACCTGAAGCAAATATTCTCGAATGAAACAGCCAGCAAGATTCCTAAGGGGAAGCGTGAGAAAGGATGGTTGGTGCTTCAGAGATGCACCGGAGGATCACAAACGGTTCTATGCTGCCAAAGATTAGACACATTCAACAATGAACAGATAGGAGGGGCCAAGAGGAACACTTTTTCTGCAGTGAAATTTCTTTTTAATTCTAAACTGCTTCTGTGCAGCACAAGGGAAAGTCGAAAGTCAACCATTTGCAGACCACGTCCTGTTGTGACCCATCTCCTGGAGCTCCGTGTCCCCCTTAGAGTCCGGGAACAAACCCAATGGGACAGTGAAGATGAAGGAGGCGTGGCTGGCCTGGCAGACTCTTGTCTGTCTGGACATGGGAGGAGGAGCAGGGTACCATGAGGACCGCCCTATGCAGGGGCCTCAGCCTACACCCCTAAGCTTCTTTCCTTTTGGGATGGGGAGGAAGCTAAAAGTGGTCACTGCCAAAAGCAGTCCTCTCATTAGAACAGCCAGTAAAAGTGTGACCTTTCTGTTTTGTACAAGGCCTTTCATTTTCCTTTTTATGGGAAACCAAGGGAAAAAGCACACTGCAATCTAGTCAAGTGTTTTACTGTTGTGGTTCATTTTATGTTTGTTAACACTTGTACGAACTAGGACAGACCTCTCCTGTGTGTCGCTTAGTCAGAGAACTCAAGTACGCCCTTAGGTAGGAAGATTTTTTTTTACATGTCTACCAGTCAGCAGGCAGAGCAGAGTTGAAACAACTCAGCTCCCAAAGGGCCCACCCACCTCCAGCAGTATCTGTGACCTTGATATACCACCTCTGTCCACAGATACCAAGAGGATAAAAGGCAAAAAATAAAAAATAAAAAGCATGCGTGCAAGCTGCTCGTTTACATGTGTTTTGAGCTATGCTTAACACACAACCAAAAAGCCATCAATCTTCAAAGGCCTCAGAATTACTTTTATAATAACTAACCAGTGCACAGTCTTAGTTGGGTTACTAACGATGGCACAAGAGTCTCTGTGGAGGTAGTGCACATCAGTGCAAGTGCGGCTTGCAGGGGTTATGTCTGTAATGACTTCCTGTGGGAAAGGCATCTAAGACCAGGAGCCAGGGTAGGAGGAAAGCAAATCTGAAAGTTAGCCGTGGCATCAAAAGAAAAAACGACTTTGCTTCTCATGTACGTAAATCCAAGAATAAAAATAGACTCTACCAGACCAGGAATCTGGGAATGGATAGCAGAAAGGACTGACCCTGGTGCTCACTCTGCAGTGGCTTGGAAAGCTCTGGAAGTCAAATGGGAGCATTCATACTCGTGTGGCCTGAGGCCTTCTTTCGCCCATTCAAGGTTGGGTACCCCACAGCTGGGCATGGTTGGCTTGACGAGTCCAGCTTCCAGAAACAGTACTCTTCTCAGACACTCCAGGGATAACCCTGTAGGATGAGGAGGAACTGGATATGATGGTACAAAATAACCCTGGGGCTGCATGGAGACGGGGCTACCTTTCTTGCTCCTACTACAATAATCGGAGCTACATAAAGCAGGTTTATTTGGGGATTATTTCTTCCTTCCTTCCTTAGCTAATAGGGAATGTGACACATTGTGCCCATTTTCTTTCTTCCAAAAGGAGATGCCTGAATAATTAGCCTGAACTATGGTGCAACAGAAAAACTCCAAAAGGAAACAAAGAACAAGACAAGGTTACATGGTTACAGGTTATAACATAGCAGTTTGAAAATCAATTCTGAAGTCCTTCGGATCTATGAGAGATGCAGAAAGAATCTAAATGTAATAGACTTGGGGAGCAGAGGGAAACGGAATGGGAGCTGTGAACATCATTGTGATAGTCTGGTAGTAAGGACAGATTAAGTAAAACAGGTTTTACTGTTTAGCTGTGTTCGGTTAATACAATGTACATAATATAATAAGCATTAGTCCTTGGAGACTGACATGATAAATGGTCGCTGTGGTTGGTGGTGAACGCTCTAGGTATTGTATTCAAGCACCTGCAAACTCTTTACAGATCCCCAGTTCTTTAAAGGAAGATGAACTATGAAGTCCCCAGTCTGATCTAAAGCCCCTATTGGATTTGTTGGATACATGTAAGAAATTGCTTGTTTCAGCCGGAAGACTATGTTGTGAGCCAGGTTGGTTTATTTTGTTCTATGCAGGTGAGTGTTGTTTTCATACAGTATTAGTTTAGTTCTAATATAGCAAGCCTCACCCAGGTGCTATCAGATGACCAATTACTGCTTAGTTAACTAGGTGTAAAGTTTTACATATCCATTCATGTCAATAGTTTATTACAAGTTGTGGAAAACGGACTCTAGTTTAATAACTGGGGAGCTTAGGTTGCTCCTGAGACTGACTGTAGAGCATGTACAATGATTTTACTGGATTCTGTTCATCTGTAATCAATGGGAAAGATGTATGTTGTAGACAAAGTTGCAGAATTAAAAAAAGAAATCTGCTTTTAATTTATTCCTTTTGTATTAAGAATTTGTATAGTACCTTTACATTTTGCAGAACAGTGTTGTCAACACTTATTAAAGCATTTTCAAAATGAAAACACCCCAGTCGCCTCTTGGACACTCTTTGTTTCTAAATGATAAGTGTGTAACCATGCTCCAGAAATCTACATCGAGAAGACACTGAACTCTTCTTCTCCTCCTCCTCATCCTTCTCCTCCTCCTCCTCCTCCTCCTCCTCCTCCTCCTCCTTCTTCTTCTTCCTCTTATTCCTCTTCTTCCTCCTCTTCTTCCCCTCCTCCTCCTCCTCCTCCTCATAAACCTCGTTTGGCTTATTCTTTGAGACGGTCTCATTCTGCAGAACAGCTTTGAAATCACAATCTTTTTACCTCCAGCCCAAGTGCTGGCACACACCACCACACACACCCAACTACAAATGGTATGAATTGGCTTGGTAGAGGCTAGTTTTCTGCTAAATCATACCACATAAACAACAGTTGGCATTTACAAAACTGTTGGCATTTACAAAAGTCCCCCAATTATGACACAAAGCTCCTGGCTTGCATTGGCAGAGTACTGCAATTGCATCCCTGACCTGTAACCTGACAAGACAGCTCTTTCCTAGCAGGAAACTCAAAGTCTAGCCTCCAGGAACAGCCTGCATGGAAAGCCTTTCCTGTCAGAGAAAGGCTAGAGCCTGCCAATAAGAGCAACAATGCACTAAGAAGCTGGATCTTTCTGAAAGTGAGCAGATAAAACAGTGTTTACTACTTCCAAGACTGGCAACTGCCTGGGAACTTTCTTAGGGGAGAATCAGAGCATCCCAAAACAATCTATACTTGAAACAAAAAAGGCCTCATGTAAATACGTTACACATAAAGACACCAGAAATGAGCCTATGCTCATAGGAAAGCAACTAGAATCAAGAAGACAGCACTGGCCCATACACACATACACACACACACACACACACACACACACCTACTTCTTCCTCTCACATGTCAACAAAATAATTCTTGTTTCTATCTGATTCCTAGAGAACACAAAGTAAACACCCTGATCCTGTAGAAAATATTAAAAAATATCCAGCGCTTGACTTCCCAGAATAACTGTTAAAAGATGCACAGAACTCCCAAGAGCGTGCAGATCCACTTGAGGACTGGAGAACAGACAGTGACCTCCGTCAAGGCACTGCACACTTGGTACAGAATTCGAGTGCTCAAAATTTTAGGTGCTCATGGATCAGAAAAAACAGCACAGGATGGATATTTAAAGAGCAAGGAACTCTACCAGCATTAAACTGGGAGGAGCTTAAGCCAATTCCCATGGAAACTGTCACAATATATGTGCATACAGGAGCTCTCACCCTGACCTTGTTCAAGGAGTTGCCTCTTTGAGATGACAGGAAAAGGTGGACCAGCCACTGAGGTATATAACCTGCCTGGTTTACACTAAGCCATGCTCCCAGCAAGATCACTTCTATTCAGCCAAGATCTGAAAGGTCTGCATGGCAATAGCGTAGATAGTAACTGATAGTCTAGAGGCATACGTGCACATAGGTCCCTTTTGCTTCTTTCTGATACTCATTCCAATCATGCACTCCTTCCCTGCACTTCAGCTAGTCTAGTCATCAAGACAGACCCTCATGGTGCCAAACGCCGTTTGTCATGTCACCAGCCGCACTGGATGTAGATGATGCTCCTTCCTCGACCGAGCACCTTCTTCACACAGACCCTGTTCTATCTCGATCCAAAGCTCTCCTCATCTTCATTCCCTCAGCCTTCCACATGCCTCACAGCTGTGTTTGGACTCTTACTCTCGGCTCCCTGTATTTTCTCATCACTATTACAAAGTGCCTAAGAGAAACGTGAGGGAAGAAGGCTTTATTTGACTCAGGTTTAGACAGACTTCAGTCTGTCATAGCAGGGAAGTCGTGGAGCCAGGTCCTTGCAAACATAGGCATCTTGATTCTTAGCTGACCAGAACACAAAATGCAAGACTGGAACAAGAGGCAGATATAGCTTCAAAGACCACTCCCTCCTTAGACAACAAAGGCCCCACATCCCAAAGGTCCCACGATCTCCCAACAGAGCATTACCATCTGGGGACCATGTGTTCAAATGTCCTCTCCTGAGGACATTTCAGATTCCAGCCATAACACATCTGCTCTCCCAGTCTGCTGTGCCACCTTTTTGCTGATGCCTGTCAGTACTTTCCATCTTTGTGGACCTCTTCCTTCAATCTGTACTTCCTATTGCCTTCTCAAGAGTGAGATGTTTAATGTGATGAATGTCAAAAACCTAATTCTTGATTTCCTTTCCCTCCAAACATGCTCCAATGGCTGCCCTCGACTTAGAGGCAGCTCGATCCTCCTAGGACTCCAGTCAAAGATCTTCCAATTATCCCTGACCGTTCTTTTCCTTCCCACATCTGCAGTAAACAAAACAGATATGAATGTCCAACCTTGTGAGATTTATACTGCATTGTGGGAAAAGGCAAGAAAATAAAAACTAAATCCCTACCAGAGAGGAACAGGAAAGCAGGCACAGTAGAAGATTTAGCCCATGACGGAAAGAGTAATGCCATTTCCACCAAGTCTGCTAAGGGAGAATGCTGGTAAGCTTGCAGATACAGTTCTTAAGACTGCTTCCAAGTTCAACTGGTGTGAGAATAACGTTAAGGCCACAGCTTCATGAGCCAGGAAAAAGGGAGTCGGGATGCAGCAACCTCAAAGCTTTGGAGAAAATACACGTGAGTCCCAGAATCAGAGACTGCTCAAAGGAACAAGAAGTGCTCTTCTGCCTTCACCAATGTGCATAGGTGTGCAAGCTCCCACACCCTTGAGCTTACATTCACAGACACACAGATACAAATAGATGAATATAACAAAACACTAGGATTTTATAGAAAATACAAAAATTCCATTCCCTTCTCTCAAATCCGATGCTTGAAGGAATGCCACTATGATGACACCATTAAACAAAGAGAAAAGGGTTACATTAAAATGGGCATTCAGGCTGGGATGACTCTGTGATTAAGAGTATTTGCTGCTCTTACGAAGGGCCCAGATTCGCTTCCCAGCACCCATGCAGCAGCTCATACCATCTGTACCTCTATTCCGTGGATCAGATACTGTTTTGACCTCCATAGGCACTGCCCAAGTGTGGTATGCTTAACGTATATGCTGGCAAAATACTCATGAATATAAAAATAAGTGTATAAATGTATTTAAAAGATTAACATATGAATTGATTTTTTATGGGGTCTCTACTCAAAAGATAAATGAAAAGGTTATATCAATATCCAAGCTGGTCATGAGATTAGTTTCTGCCCATTAACAATTAGTTAGCACAACAGTCAGCCTCAGAGATATACAATACCTATGTCCATGAGAATGTATACATAACTATAAATTAGCAAGAGGGGCTGGAGACATGGCTTAGCAGTTAAGAGCATTGACTGCTCTTCCAGAGGTCCTGAGTTCAAGTTCCAGGAACCACATGGTGGCTTACAACCATCTGTAATGGGATGATGCTCTCTTCTGGTGTGTCTGAGGACAGCTGCAGTATACTTATATACATAAAATAAGTAAATAATTCTTTAGAACATAAATAAATAAATTAGCAAGAATATGTCCAAACCCCAACAGGAAACAACAGACATGAAGCCTGTCTTGATTCAGGCCTTCATAAAAGGAAATATATAGTGAAGGGGTGTCCAACTGGGTTAATCATCAGGTGAACACAAACTAAATCCACAATGTGACACTTCGAATGTGAGCAGATGCTGACAAACTAAACTCTCAAATCCCCAAAGCAGGAGTGACTAGTCTAAAGCTCCACGGGGATTCCTAGAGCTGAGCATATGCTTGCCTCGCGTTCACCTTGGTACGTGTGGTATCTATAGAAACATTCACCAAGAAAGGCATAAATAAGGTTCATGCAGAAGTGGAACAGCCCGCATGAGCCACAGCTATGCACAACAGTGACTACTAAAAACCTAAACATCCACTGAACATGTCACATAAGGAAGTCAAGCACAGGGACTGCCAAACTGGGAAGACATACAAACACAAAATCAAGCAAACACAACTTGCATATAAGTATGCAAGGCTTTATAATCTTATCAACTAACTGTAAGAGTCCAGTGTTACCTGTATATTAAAGACGATTCAACTCCTTATGCTTTGACTCCATTCAACAAGTCATTCCCTTCCTTAGCGGAACTAGTAATCCCTTATAATCAATAGTTTTCACGATTATTAGAAGGTTGTTGACTGAGAGGCTGCAGAGGTGGGGCAATAGGTGAGAGCACTTGATGTACAATTGTGAGGGCCAGAGTGGGAATTCCTAAAGTCCACGTGAAAGCCGAACATACAGTAATGCTAACAATTACAGCATTACTACAAGAGGATGGGAAGTGGACAGAAGCCCTAGAGCCATGTGTGCCAGCTAGCCTGGAGGATGCAGAGGCAAAACAACAGACATCCTGCTGTCTCAAACAAGGTGGAAGATGAGGACTGAGGTCTTCTGACACCTTCATGTTGTGACATGTATACACACAACCATCATCAAACAAACAAGAAACAAAAATCCCAGCAAAAAAACCCAGCAAATAAAAACCAGAACAGGAGCACATGCTGCCTTAGACATGGCCAGGCAGTGTTTGTTCCGGTCCTCTGTGTGGGTGGATATGTGATACAGGGTCTTAGAACATTCACTGTTCACTGCAACCATCAGGAACACCCAAATCTACAACTTGAGCTCCTTCACAGTAGGACAGTCTCTGCCAAGCTCAGGCTGTCACCCATAGGTGACAGTGTTTCTGAGTCTTCGAAGAAGAGCTCGCTACATGCAAAGGCAATTTGGTTTTGACAGGTTGTAAAACTGCAGCTGAAAGCCTGTGGGAATGACTTAGCTGCCATGCAGGAAGCTCAATGAATGAAACTGAGATCACCAATAACACCCAAAAAGAAAGTAGAAACTCTCAAGCGGCTGGCCACTGTCCTTTGCATGAAGGTACACACAAAGCTTGGCCACTGAAGGGGAGCGGGAGAAAGGCAGCGGCTAACCGTTATTTCAGAGCAAGACTTAGGGATAGGGAAAAAACTAGACAAAGGACGTGGTCTAGCTAAAATACAGTCATAATTGACAGGGCCCAGATTAGTTCAAGAACGCTGTGTAAAATATCCCAGTTCAAAATGTGGAAAAGATACAAATAGTCAATGTTTTAATAGTAAACTATTTTGGCCAATGTATAAAACTTATTCTTTTTGTAATGAGTGCAAAACTCCAAAATTTTGGCTGGGGTCAGCTCACATGCAGCCATGGCTGCTAGCCAGCCACAGGGTGCTCTCTAGTTACTCCACACCACCAGAAATTGTTTTTAAACTTCCAAAAGACTTTATGTTATTGTTAACCATTAAAGTTTCAGGGGTTAAAATTCAGCCAATGCAGCTGCAGAGTCTGTGATGAAAACCAGTTACCACGGCAGTTTCCCAAAGCGACCCTCTGGAGACTTGTGCTGGCCACGGCTGTCTGGACAGCTGGAAACTCTTCCATTTCCATACCGTGAGAAAGTGCTTTTCAGTTCAAGACTCTCGGTATGATGCCACACCATAAATTTCTAGAGGATAAAGTTATGCTTTCAGGGGCTTTGTGGGAGAAAACAGCAACAGGGAAGAGACACAATTCATTCAGTTATCTGCTCAAGATGCTCAGGCAAAAGAAACCGTAAAGCTCAATTCAAGAGACCCTTTCATCCCGGCCTCCCTTCTGTGCTGAGAAGCACTTGTGAGGACTTTGTGCCAGGAACGGAACCAGACATGAACACTCGAAGCTAAGCCTCCCAAAGACTGGGAAAACATTTCCCATCTTTCCCAAGCTGCTCAGTTTCAGAATTCCTTTTCAACATCAATAACAAAGGTTTGCATTCCTACATGATATACTGCAATCAAACTCCAGCACGGATAAAGTACTGGACGGGTTAAACCGTACCAGAAGAGCTCCAGTTCTAAGTCCTGTCTGCTCACTTCCCAGGCCTGGCAGGCCTACGTAGGACTGATTCCCATCTTCTGTTCATGACCACTGCCTGCCTCGTTCTGCTCTCCCTGGACCATCTCCCTTCTTACAGTATCTAGACAATTCTTTGGCCACTGCTGTATTTCCCTGATGCCTACCCTCCAACATGGAAATTACTGTCATTCCAGACTTCCTGCTATAGGCCATTAAATGGTGAAAGATTCGTTCACTTGACAGTGACACTCCTGGAAATGAGACAGTGTCCTTACAACCACTCAGCTTACATCGTGTGAGATCAGTAAGCACTCAGATAAACTGTACCCTGGAACAGGAACTTGGGGGTCTCTTCCAAGGTTAGCCACTCACAGTCCAACCCTTTTTTGATGCTGGGCTGTGGTCCCCTCCACAATGAGCTATCCAACTTGAGCTTCAGAAAAAATTACACTAATCCAAGCAGCTATACCACATTCAAAACAGTACATGACCTTCGAAGGCTGTACTATAGGAACAAGCTGTGTTGGACAGCTTTGCCTAGCCACAGGCTAATGTATGTGTTCTGAGCACTTTAAGGCAGTCGAGGTCAAGCCAATTAAGTTAGGGGCATTAGATGTATTTCCTGTGTACTCTATGTTCACCCACCTAATCAGAACTAATCCCACGATGAATCAAACAGCACCTGTATTTATTTTAAGGAAAGGGTGTTTTAATAAATGTGAATATAGAGAATCCCAGTTCTTGTGGCTGGAAGGATGGAGAGGAGAGAAAGGGATACAGTCAATTAGAGCTATGACTGTTGAAAAGTAAAGGTATGTCTTCATTGTTTTAAAAACAATCTTGAAACAAAAATATATAGTATATGCAGAAGTAAAATTTCCATGACATGAAGGGAAGGTCATTTTCCTACATGTCCCAAGAGCGTCTAGAGTTTCTTTAATTTGTACATAGCCTTTTAATTTCGGTTATGAAAAACTTTACTGAGAACCACATATTTGAACATGCTTCTCTCCACCCAAATTCAGAATGGCTAAAGTCACAATCCTGTAGAATATATACTTCCCCTGCAAACAAAACAAGCTCAAAAAAACAAAAACAAAAAATAGCAAAACAAAATCCCAGCCCATATAGGTCAATTTTAGAAGTACAGATGTCATATGATATAGTTTCTTCTTTACGTGGAATATTAACAACAGAAAGGAAGACAATATAAAATGACTTACCATTGCTGTGTGACCTAACAGTGGATGAAGAATGAGTGACTCGGGCATTTCCAATAGGATTTATAAAGAAGACCTTCATAACAAAACCACATGTCACAGTAGGGATTTGCTGTTCATCTCATAATTTTCTTCTTTGTCAAATCCCCCTAAGTTCTACCTGATTTAATCCTAAGAAAAGGCTTCTACTGTAGTGCAAGGGACACTGACTCAACCCAAGACAGCCACCACTCTTCAAGTTACTGGTAGAGACTACCCTATCTATGCACACCTTGGATTCCAAGTAGCCAAAGGTGACTTTCACTCTTTCTCAAGAGGGGCCAGCATAAGCAACTATGAATCTGAACCACTTACTACAGCCTCCAGGCCCCATCCTCTGAACTCCTAAACTTGGACCTGGCTAAAGTAAAGACAGGAAAAACCTAACAATGATTCCACTGTTTACTACTATTGCTGCTAATAAAATTGTTATTGTTGTTGTTGCATGAGTACGTACTATCCCATTGTAGCCACAGGGCCCCGTAATGGCCCTTGGTCTACACTGTAATATGCAGTAATGATGATCTCATGGCACTAAGCTAGGCAGCGGGCTCAGCATCTTACTTAAGCAATATTGATGTGAGGTATAGATTTTTATCATCACTGTCAGATAAGGAAGCCAAAGCTCAGCGAGATGGATCCCCCTTGACCAAAGCTGTAATTAGAGCATGGCCCTGAGAAGCCGTCAGTCTTGGCCTACCCGCTCTTCCTTCTCTGACACCACGGCCAGCTTGCTGGGTAACAACCATCTGTACACATCACTGAACTAGTCCCGACCTCTCGGCACTGTGGCACTGAGTGGCCATGGTGATCAAAGCTCCACTCTGTAAGACCTAGACCAAGTCCTCATTCTGTGAGGCAAGTGAGGACTGAGTGAGGCACAGTGAAGTCAAGAATTCTCCGACATCCAGTCATGAGGCTGCAGCTCTCAGCTGGCTCCACATCCCACTTCCTCACCCTATCCTTGATACACTGGTGTTCTGAACTTATGCTGGTATGATAGCCATCTTTGCTTTCCACCTTCTATCTCCTATTAATTCTGTCTATACAGAAAGGTGACAAACATGTTCTGCTTAGAAAGAAAAGCAAGTCTGAAACACAAGAAAAACAACACTTAAAAATAACATTACACTCTACTGCAAGATGGCAAAAAAGTCCAAGAACATGTAAAAATTATAAATGATCCCATACTTTTGTTGAAATACAAAAAATATTTTATATAAATACCACATAGAAAATATGTAAATCACAATAATTTACAGAAAGTTCAAAGCCACCCTCAAATGTTTCTAGGTATCCAATGACACATTTAGATATGGAGAATGGTCATCTCCCACCTCTTTTCCTGAGGTGGTTGTTGTCTATACATTTAAACTATGAATAACATAATTAGAACTTAATTTTTCAACTGATTAAGATGAAATCAAGACACAAATATTAGTTTGCAGTCCAGTACCATGTGGAAGCCAACCTAGCTCTTGAAGTCAACAAGAACTGCACCAGGTGAAACCCCACTGTGGAACTCTTCCCCCGTGGCTGTGGTAAGGCCCGAAGTCCATGTGCTAAGGGCGGAGGATTCCTGTTACACACACGGCGTACACAGCTCTTACAGTGCATTATACTCCACACATTTTGATGGGTCTGTAGGAAAGTGCTTCTGGCAAATTGTCATTAACCTCTTCAGTCCCTGTGAACATAAAATAAAAGTTCATTATGACATGGCTGAACTGTTTCCAACTGCCTTTCTCTGTAGTACTCAGTTTGTCAATGTCCCCTCAAAAATGAAGCACTGCCAGTAATTCTACTCAGAAGGATACCTAGACCAGTGTTCATTCATGGGTACTGTTCATCACAACATCCTTAATCAATTTAAAAAATATCTCTAGGGCTGTGACATTAGCCATTCTGAGTTTAGGTGGAAAGAAACACATTCAAAGATGTGGTTCTCTCAGAAAACCATTCCATGTCTCCAAAGTTAAAGACGCTACAAAGAAACTCCTGGGACACATAAGAAAGTGATCTCGACCATTCCAGCCAGGAAAATTTTAGTTCTGGATATACTGCATTGTTTTTGTTTGAAACTTTTTAAAACAAAAGAAACTACAAGGAGCAAAGAATCCCAGAAATAATACAGTTTCTACGAACATCTGAATACATGAACATGCACATACTCAGAAATAAGAGTATTTAGAGCAGCAAAATGCACATCTCTAGGTACCTATAATAATCGGCCCTCTCCAAACAGGCTGCCAGAGAGAACAGAGCCCTTAGTGCCCAGGAAAACCATTCAATATGACAATGCCTCTCTTGGTCTGGCCTTTTAAAATTCTTAGCTGCCCATTAGACTTTACGATTCTTAGCTTGGCTAGTTAGTTATTAAAAACAACAATAGACAAAAGCAGTGCTTAATTTCAATGACCCTAAACCATACCAATTTTTAGAACAAATTATTTTAAGGTGTTTTCAATCTTGAGTTCACAAAAATTAAAACCACCTAATTCTCATCACAGAAAAATAATGAAATTTAGGCCTAGAATAATAATATGAGCTATAAAAGAACATGTAGCATATTGCCTGGTACTTTAGATGGTGTTCAACTCATTTTCTTCCCTCAAAATGACACCGTGAGGCATCTTTAAACAAGAGACTCATGACCTGGTGGGAAGAACTATAGGACTGCAGTTACACAAACCAGTAACTGAAGAACTCACATAGAAATCCAGAGAGATAGCATTAAAATAACTCAGATACCTAAAAGTCCATTATTTGGAACTCTTAAACTCTAACTAAATATTCAAACAACTTTTTTATTTTTGCTTTTGGGGTGTGTGTGTGTGTGTGTGTGTGTGTGTGTGTGTGTGTAATTTTCGACAGGGTCTCATAAGTAGCCCAGGCTGGTCCAGAGCTCACCACACATTCAGGAAGTGGGATTACATGTTTGCTGCTGTGCTCAGATCAAGTAATTCTCAGACCCAATGAAACTGTAAAAAACAAAATCAGTTCACTGATAACATAAATATCAATTACTGTGAAAGGAGCTATGGTCTAATAGATTCAACGTCACTGAAACATGGTATTGAGACAGTTTAAGAATCCTTTCCAGATCCAAACGTCATCCACACTGAGCGCTCTAAACCTCGGGATGTGGAGAGATTATCTTTCAGTTAGCAGTGGGAAGAGAAAGCAGGAATTTACTTTGTTCCTCATAGTTCTCCCACTAACCAGTTATTTACTTTAGGATAAAGAACTTCTCCTCCATACTCAACTTCCCCTGCTGTTGAGTCCTAACCACTTGTGTATAAAATCTGAACTGTAGCTATGGCAACATATAAGACATCACTGGTTTGACATCTCTAAGAGTCCTGAAGGAATAGATGGAAAAAAGGTACAGCTAGGAAAGATGAGATACTTCAGCCAGCAGCTATGCATATGTCATGGACTGTTCTGAACAAGGAGTCAGCTTCAGGTGCTGTTCCTTAACTAGAACCCTAGGCAGTCGCTCCTCAGAGAAGACAGTATGAGGTACCTTTCCACACTGAACCTAAGACTTAGAACACAGCTGAACAGCCACAGTAGCAGCCTTTACCTGGAACGCTACTATAAATCCTTGTAATAGGACTGATAGGTTAGCATGGGGTTTTAACATGTCTCAGGACATTCTTTTTTTCCAAATGGAAACAAGTCTTTTCAGCTAGAACCCCCTGGCTTTCCACTTCCCACTGCTGTGGGTGGTTAAGCACAACAGCATAACTCACCATAACATATTGTAACTGACTTCTTAAAACCCAGGGTCTCATTCAATAGCCAGAGCTGGGCTCAGACTTGTAATCCTCCTGCCTCAGTCTCCCAGGTGCTAATGACCATAGATGTGAACCATCTGGCTTTGTACTTTTATAAAAACACACATATCTGAACAAGCAGGCACTGACCAGTGCCTGCTATATGCCACACACTGTGCTAAGCTGCAAAGAAAAGAAAAGAAAAGAAAAAAAAAAAAAAAAAAAAAAGCCAGAGGGAAACCCAACAAAAAGAAAAACCTACCCTTGTTAATAAGGCCAGAAAGACAAGACAAGGTAAATCAGTCCAAGGGGATGATGCTGTGCCATCAGTGAGGCTGGGGAGGGACTCCCGTGGTGGAGGAAAACTGAGTAACGGAAACTATAATTTAACAGCAACAGTTGGCGGTGTAGACAAGAATCAAAGGCAGCAAGGACAACTCAGAGGAGACACTGCAAGAATTCACACAGGGAAGGATGGTGACTGTCCCCAGATGGCAACTAGAAGAGAGCAGGCTCCAGATCTTGTAATACAGAGCCATGGGGGTTTGAAGGCAGGAAGTTTATGAGTAGGATGATCCTGGGACATAAGATTTTAGCGCTCACTGGCCTTTCTCTTTCCTCCTCCAATCCCAGTCCCAGGTACGTGCTTTAAGATAAAGAACTCCTCCTCCATACTCAGCTGCCCCTGCTGCTGAGTTTAACCATTTTCACACCCCTGAAGAGACTCTGCTGTTTCTGGCCATACTTGTAAATGCCCCGCAAGAGCCCTGTGGTTCTTCTTACAGATCATCTACTGACTTCTGACTAGGAAGCTACAAGGATTTTACGGCCTATGTCATGCCCATTGGCCCCACACATGTGTATACCCTACATATTTTCTTCCTATCCCCTAATCCATGGTTCTAAGTGAAAGCCATATTCAAAGTCAATCTCCTAAAGATTACCCATGTCCTCTATGCAAAACTACACTGTGTTACTCTAACCACTCTGTTTCTAACGGTCTTTAAAATTCATAATTTGTGTAAAAGCACTTAGTTAACAGTTGTACATACATTCTTCTGCCCGAGCTGCAGCATGGATTTCAGGGTAAATGACACAGTGACTCTGTACTTAATTTCACACAGTGCTAATTAAAAAAAGAAAAAACTGTGGCAACATTTAAAAAATAAGAATGTGTTTTTTTTAAAAAAAAAAAAAAAAGATTTTGGATTCTCCTTAAAAGAAAATGAGTACCAAGGAACACTGGAAGTACACTTCTACAAGGCAGCAAGACTAACCAAAGTGACCACCACCAAGGAGACTGAGCACCAAGGCCACCCACACTGTACACTCATGGCCCACTCTCTTACAGCAGAACGAGAAGGAAAACGCACTGCTGTTTTACATGCAAGAAAATACAGAACCAGAGGCCAGGCAGGAGGCCGAGGTTGAATGCTCAGCTCCCTTGCTGTATGAAGGCCTGCCACAGGCAGAGTTTCAGCACAATGTTGAGCAATGGCCTCTAGGAGAAATGGCAGAGAAGAATCAGACAGATGTATGTACAACTGTTAACTAAGTGCTTGCAAACACTGCCACCCTCCTCCAACTGTGGGGCAATTCTGCCTACTATAAAAATCTGTTTTGGGGCTAGAAAGATGATGGCTCAGTGGTTAAGAGCACTGACTGAGGTCCTAAGTTCAATTCCCAGCAACCACTTGGTGGCTTACAATCATCTGGAATGGGATCCGATGCCCTCTTCTGGTGCATCTGAAAACAGCAACAGTGTACTAATATACATTAAATAAGTAATTTTTAAAAATCTGTTTCATACTTTTTTTTGCAACTTCTTTTGACTCTCAAATAAGAAGTTTTAAAAAGGATTTTCCTAATACTAAAATTCAGACTTTATGTAACTTAGTTGGACCTTTACTGCAGAGAGTAAAGGTCCTCTTCTACCATGAGGCACTAGCATTATCTAGGAATCTCTCATAAAGATTCCCATCAACAGTCTCCATCCCTAACCACTAGGCAAGAACAAGACTATGAACCATAGGGCTGCCATCCAATCAGGAAGTATTTATTGAGCACTATTAACAGGTGCTGTTCTGTAATTTGGGGACAACAGTAAACTATGTTCTTACCCAGCACTAGGCAATCCTGTATGACTGTGACCTGATGCACTTTCCTGTGGACTATAGTACTAGTTCACTGTCTCACTACCACTCAGTCCATATACTTGACCGAGTGGGCTGCTGGGTCCAAGGTTTTATTGTTGTCCTTACTATCAGAAACTGTCCTTTGTGCCAATATGTCAAGAACTTCTGCAATGTCTACTTCTTTTCCATGTGAATACACTCCCTTATTTGTTCTAGTTTCTTATCAGAAAATCTGATAAATGTATTTACTCACAATTACCATGACCTCTGCAATGGTACAGTGATATATTATTCTGAAAGTATCTCAACCTCAGAGAATAAACTTTTGGCAGACTTCACAGAAAATTAACACTCTGCCTTGAGATTAGTCAAGGCTTTGTATTCAACCCACCATCTTCCTCCATGCTTAGCCTGTGTAAGTTTAGCCTTCCTTTTCGAGAACACATAGCCAACCTTACTGCGCCTTGGATTTCCCATGCAGTCAGTTTTTACAGTCGAAGGCACATGCATAGCTTTCATCTTAAGTTACACACTCCATGCCCCGACCAAGAAGATCTGTGTGTATGTTTATGCTGTAGTAATCACTTGATGACATGAGCCAACAGGTGGGAGACAATCGTGAGACAAATCTCCACAGTCAATGTTGCGAACAGCATGAAGATGCAGTTCATCTGTGGTGCTGAGTGCTACTCAAGTCATGTGGGGTCAGTAAAGTGGCTTCTTCCCTGCAAACGCTGTTAAAGAATCCCTCAGCCCTTCCCAGCCATGCGTTCTGTGCTGTCCAAGCCCTGTATTACAGAGAAGCACAGCCCACAGGAACAGAGACAGACAGATCATACACACAAAAGAGGTCAGTAACTGTACAACCTACAGAGAGCAGCAAGACGGGGAATTCAAATTTGCGCTAGTTCTTAGTCAAATTAACCCAAAGGAGAGTGCTGTGTTTTCATTGCTCAATGTGATATTCACACACACTGGTGCCTCTCAGGTTGTCTTCAATGTGTTAGCAATGCATCACAGTGTGCGCTTTCTAAAACAGTGGTTCTCAATGTGTGGGTTGTGACCCCGTTAGTAAACCTCTATCTCCAAAAATATTTACATTACAACTTATGACAGTAGCAAAATTACAGTTATAAAGAAGCCACAAAAATAGTTTTACAGTTGGGGTTCACCACAGGCTGAGAAACTGTATCATGGGACACACAGCATTAGGAGGGTTGAGAATCACTGATCTAAAGCCTTTGAAACTGTGAGCCGAATAATCAATCCTTTCTTCAGATTTTGTTATTCAGGTATCAGACACAGTGACAAAACGTTTCTAACACATCATCAAGTCAACCAGAAAAACACTAGAAAGTCTCTAACGCGTATGTCACTAGCTCAAGGAGAGACTTAGGTTCGTTATTTAGTATTCCAAGGCTTCCCTCATTCAACAGGCTGAATCCAAAAACACCATGTCCTTTCTACAGCAGCAGTAGCTGGTCTGTTTCAGACAGCATACTTATCAACTTTCCCTAACTATCTTACAGGAAATTTTTCTGACCTTGACTATTTAGCCCAGGCTAGCCTTAACCTCGAGATGGTGTTGTAATGCATCTCAAAACTCTCAATCCTCTACAGCCTCCAGTGATGCAACTCCAGCCATCAACCCTGGCCGAAAGGAGAATCAAGTAAGAAAATGTTACAGCTTATTCTCAAGTGCTTGCTGCCCAAGCAGGAGACCCAGAGCTCAGTCCCTAGAACTCAGTAAAAAGTCAGGCTCAGCGGTGTGCATCTGTAATCCCAGAACTAGGAGGAGTCTGGGACTTGCTGCCCAGCTAATCCAGCCTAATCAAGTACCATGTTAGAGACCTTGTCTCAATAAACAAACATAGGTGGAGGCTAGAAGGACAGACAAGAGAGATGGCTCAATGGTTAAGAGCAATCACTGCTCTTACAGAGGACACAGGTTAGGTTCCCAGGACTCACAGTGGATAACAATTGTAACTTCAGTTCCAGGGGATCAAACACTCTTCTGGCTTCCATAGGTACAAGGCACACACATATGGTACACATACACATATGCAGACAAAACATTCATACACACAACATAGAAATATTTCCTTTTGTAAAAAGTCATCCTGAGAAACAAATCTGAGGCTAGCTTCTGGCCTCCAAATGGCAAGTGCACATCCAGGCACATGTACCTTCCACACTATAAACACCACCACACATGCATTCATGCACACATTTTTTTGAAAGAATATTTTTTAAAATAGAAAACTATAGTGTTTTATTTTATTATTTTTTAAATGTATGAATGTTCTATCTGCATGTACACCTGCATGCCAGAAGAGGGCATCAGATCCCATTACAGATGGGTTGTGAGGCACACATAGTTTCTGGGAATTGAACTTGGGACCTCTAGAAGAGCATCCAGTGCTTTTAAACACTGAGCCACCTCTCCAGCTCCCCTGCCTGTAATACATAAATTTTATTTATATAATAGCTTTATTTAAATGCCATGATAAGAACCTAAAAATTTACTCAGTGAAAGCATCTTATATAACACCAGAATCAAACGATATTGTTATGAAGAAGACTGGAGGGAAGACAGGCCATGAAATAGCTCCAAAATAAACTAGAAATCCTCTTAAATAAATTATATATATATAACTATATATGAACTAATTATATAATTATATATATATATTTAGTCTAGGAGGAAGTAGAACCACATATTGTCTATAAGAAATACTGTCTTTAAAATTATCTAAATTTATGAACTTTTAAACACTATAATTTATCATTGTATAAATGAGCATGCTTAACAAATTTAATCCTTGGAAATTATATTCAATTGTCAAAGAAAAAACTACTTTTTTAACTCGAAGCGCTAGCCTTTACTACAGTCATCTGTGGTTTTAAGAAATGAAAATAGGGTCAGTGAGATGTTGAGCAGACAAAGGCACTTGCAGCCAAGCCTAATGACCTGCGTTCGATCCCTGAAACCTGCATAAAGGTAGAAAAGACCCAGTACTTTACATGAGCACCATCACTCAACAAAAACATTAATTTAACTCTAAAAATTAAAAAGAGGAAAGTCTTTGAATTTACCCATGTGTATTTGAACTCCTGAAATGTTTTTAATGCTAACGTGTGTGACTAGGGCACGAAGTATGCCACACAAATTAACAGTCAGCACTTGGAATTAAGATACAAACAAAGGTAATTCGTGAATGGTGACCACCGTTCTCTGGCACAGCATTTGAACACACTTCACGATTTTAAGAAAATTTTAAGTAAATCACCAGAAGTCATCTTCAGGTTTAAGAACCGCCCATCTGGCAAGTTGTTCATACAATCTGGGATTTGTGACAGTTTGCCAAAGCTAGATCATAGTTTTGTTTTTTTTTTAAACTCCATCAAGTTTTCAGAAAAGTTTAGCCTAATACAAAACAAGTTTATATGAGGAATATATAATTTCAAGAAAACAACTACAAATACTTCAGACTTAGTCACATAATCAAAAAATATTTTCATAGGCTACTTAAAAATAACTATAAACAGTGAAGCCAAGACTTCACTTTCCATACCTTCTTGGTCAGCATACACTAAGTCCACACTCCAAGTCACATTAGCATAAAGACTCCAAACTGGCTGTCTTAACTAAGCCCTCGCATTTCTCTCATGCACCCAATCTGTAGTTTGCTTATTTGTAAAGCAGGCTGGATTATGATTCATATCAATAATCCCAGCACTCAGGAGGTGGAGACATCAAGTTTGAGCCTAGCCTGGGCTATACAGGAAGAACCTGTTTGATAACAAAACAAATTCCAAGGGTTTTGTTTTAGTGCTAAGCAAATTAAAAGCCTAGTGATTTCCCCTCCCTGCCCTCACATATGGATGTCATGGGTCCTTTACTCTGTGAAGCTGTCTTAAAGACAAGTGCTCATCCCGAGGAATTCTCCTATATCCTCCTCACCATGTCCTACTCACTGCAAAGTCACTTCCCTTCTCTGGGGTTTCACTCTCCACACTTCAGTTACCCTAGTCAACTGTAATCATGGCTTGAAAATGCTTTCACAGGATCACTAGAAGCTCAGCAGGAGCCTCCATAGCCTCCATCACCTCCATCACCTCCATCACCTCCACCACCAGCCTCACTTCACCTCCTTATGTAGAAATCATACCTCATGTTATCACAGAGGTGAGAGTACCATGTTTCCAGGGAGGCCATATTCACACAACTTTCATTACAGAATATCCTTACAACTGCTCTTTTCACTGATTCTTTTTATTCCTCTATTTACTCTTTTCTCATTTCAGTTATTAACAAGCCCCTGCTTCTTTCTGTTCCTCCTCCTCCCGTCTGTGATTATGATTATCTGAGACATGATCTCTCTCTTTATTCAGAGCTGGTTCAGAACAAGATGCTCCTAACTCCACCAACAGAGTACTGGAATACAGGTGCATGCCACCATGTCTAGCCAGTGCTGTTAATTTCTTACTCAGCCTAATAAACCAAATTTACCATAGTTGAATATGTATCTGGGCTGTGGGGCAAAATGTATAGGGCTCAGTACCATGCAGTGTTTCAGGTATCCACTCCCTGCACAGAAGGGAGCTAGCATAAGCCTTCCTACAGTTTAGAGTTCTATGTTTGGAGAGTTAAAGAATGTTAGAGCAAAGCCTTCAAGATTTAGTAACAGCAATTGCTAAACAAGCCTGATGGCCTGAGTTGAATTCTCAGAACACACATAAATGTAGGGGAGAACTAACTTCACAGTTACCGTCTGACATCTATATGTATGCCATGGCACATACACTCGTGCACGCATGTGCGCAGGCGTGGACACATACGCATACATACTCACACCCCATTATTTTAAAAAGAAAGATTGTTAGAGTAAATCTTGTCCCTTAAAGCTGCTTACCTGAATGTATTTCCGTTGGGTTTCATCATTTAAAACATGTGCAACGTGCTTGGAAAAAATCTTCTCCCTGCCAGTTCTGGCATGGATACCAACCATAGTGACACCAATAGGCCAGGGGGCATTTCCAATGGCCATCTGAAGGTAAGCATCATTTGCCTGTAAAAAAAAAAAAAAAAAAAAAAAAAAAAAAAAGGTTAACAAATCAAAAAGGCAAAAAATATACTGGTTCAAATGAGTACTGCATAGCCCCTTCCTGACACACATTTTATTGGAATTAAAGTTTGGGGTGACTTACAGCCCTGCCCAGAAACACAAATGCCTGTGAAAACACAAGTCAATTCTAACCATGTGGGAAAGACAAACAGCCCTTTCTAGCCTTTGTGCATGGAAAAAAATGCATTCAGACCGGAGTGGCAGGCAGTTCATCTCACATGCTAACAGATACTCTATTTTAGATTCAGTCTCTGTCATGTGGAGCAGGAAGGCAGATAGAAGTTAGGTAGCCTTTCACCACCCAATCAGATCCACTCCCCATATAGCACTGTGGGGCTCTGGAAGCAGTGGGGGCAGGGGCTATCTGCTGGGACAACCACATAGGGGCCACAACAGATGGCTACACAAGCCCGGACCCTGGCTTACAGGTCACACAGCTGAAGCATGTGAAACAGGACAACTTTCTACTTTGACTCCCAAGACTCCCACCTGCCAAGAGCCTTAAAATAAAAGCTATGAAAAATCAAGATAGAAGCCAGTAAAGACAAAGGGCTTGGTTTACAGTCAAGTCTGGCTGGCTGGCTGGCTGAGAGAAAGAAGAAAAAAACACAAAACACAAGTAACTTCTAAAGACCCCAAGGACAAGCAGGCCGCACAGAGATTTCAATGTCAAAGTTCTAACTGTATGGTCTGTACTGTGGGTGAAGTCACATAAGCACTGGGAGGTCACTGTCTACCCTAGGGATAAGTGTCACCTTGCTCTGCAGCACATCTTTAGGGTTTAATTTCAAAAGGAATTCTGTGTTGTTTTGGTCACTGTCTCTCATACATAACTTCCACACAAGACTTCAACTAATACAACTTCCAATTTCCCCCGTCTCTAAAACCCAAAGAGAATTCGCAACACACTATTAAAACGTACTGGTTCTCACTGTCATTTATACTAATTTGATATACATTGTGAGTAAAAGATAATGAGAGGCATCAACTAGAGCAGGCAGCGATTAGAATGTTGTCGGCCATGAGAAGACCAGCCATGCATTGCCATGCATCCTTATTAAATACCATGGAGGGGGAGGGGAGGAGGGAGAATGACCAAAAATGCATGAAACACTCAAAGAACTAAAATAAATGAGAGAGAGAGAGAGAGAGAGAGAGAGAGAGAGAGAGAGAGACTGATTTATACAACAGAAACTAAGAATGAAAAGTTATCTTTACTGAACAACTGGCTTTAATAATAAAGCCCCTCCTTGATCCAATGCTCTCATCACATCCCCTGCATCCCCCGAGAATGCCAGCACTTCCCTCTTCCCCTCTCTAGTGCTCTAGCACTGCCTCTGGGATTCAAAGGAACCTTCGTGGATGCTTCAGCCATTGGAAGCCCCCTCCTCAGTGTCGTTATCTTCAGTACCCACAAGCCTTCTCTCCGCTCTACAAGGGCCTTCCCTCCAATGCTGGCTTCTAAGCTCTCCCCAGTAGTTCTGGATCCTAGGGTGCTTCCCCCAACACCTCGCCCAGAGCCCACTCAAGAGCTAAGACACTGGAGTGAAGAGCAACCGCTCTCCCAGCGAGCAGTCTGCCGTGTCTACAGTACTGTAGAGGGAGGGATGAGTCCTCTCAGCCTTCCATGGGCAATTTCCAAATGCAGAAACAACCACAACACATCCATAAAGTCCTCGGAATCAGCCAGAACAACAGTTTGGCTGTTACCAATTAAATAAGCTTTGCAGTGGTCTGAAGAACCTTGCTTGTATGGGAGGATTTGTACACTCTGAAATTCAATCCCATCCATAAGACGAGTATGCCCATATATCGCACACGCTCTGAAGAACCTTTTAACTGGCTTTCAAAATGACTAAGAAACACAGTTGAGGTCTCAAGTTTGTTATTCAACGCCAAGAGAACAAAAGGACTTTTCCCTCCTGTTTCACACTCATTCTTAAATGTACTATGTAGAATCCTCCCCGTTCCATAAAGTCACAGCAACTGTAACACATAGTATAATAATTTACCTTCACGTATTCTCTCTGTAACATGAACTTAATGATATCTGTTATTGACTCTTTAATATCAGCAGGAAGATTCTGAAAAAAGAAGAAAAACACAACCAGTTTTAGAGGCTACCATATGTAGTGAAAACTACTTATTCTATACTTTCTGATTAAAAAAAACAAAAAAAACAAAAACAAACAAACAAACAAACAAACAAAAAAAAAACCATGAGTTTAAAATCTTCCAGAAGCCTCACCCTTTTCCGGAGCTTTCTGAAAAGTGGTCTCAGGTAGGACTCGGTCTGCTTCTGGGTAGCACTGTTCAATTTGCCCTGCACACTGCGTTTCACATAGTCCTCTCTGGCATTCAATTCTTTAGCCCAAACACCAAGAAGAAACTGTTGGAAAAAAAGTTAAGGCTGCAATGCCACCCAGTGGTATGTGTGGAAAAGCTCTCTAACACAGGGACGGCCAATACAGAGTCATCCTTACCACATCGTCCTGCTTGAATAAACTGTTATTAAGTAACATTTAATTAACAAACAACTTCTGTTTGTCTCGTCATGTGCGTCAAAGTCAAGACACCCGTAATTTATGTACTACTACACGGTGAAAATGAACCACTTCCTAAAAAAGAGCTATCATATTCCTTCATGACTGACTGAAACAAACACTGTATTTTTACTTGTACCCATTACGTATTTAAAAATCCCACCAATACCCAACTAATGGTGAGGGAAAAACATAAAACTTTAACTGTGATCCACGCTGAGTTCTCACTCTGGCAAACAAACCCAGAGCCCCTTGGGTTTAACTGCAGACTCTTTCCAGGGGCAGATGACAGTGAAGGCAGACGTGAGGACAGACCATCAAGGAGAAAAGGCAGCTCTGTGCTGCGGCCCACTGTGGAGTCTAGTTCTACACTGTGTAACCTAGGGATACTTAAAACCCTGACGACTAAAGCGTTCAAAGCGTAAATACTTTAAAATTCTAAATAAAAAACTAAGTAAAAAAATGTAAATACAAATAAAAGCACCCCTTGCATTATATCTCCCAGTCTGCAGACAAGTATTTAAATGAATTTAGGACTCAACCATGTTCTCCCTAGATAACTAAAGAGAAATGACAACAAATACAGAATTAGTAAATAAATAAGCAAAAATAAGCAAGTTTACACAGTACTCAAGAAACAGGCCTTGCTCAAAGGTTAGATCTGGTCACTTTGTGCACCACCGATGTCCTTCCCAAGCTCCCTTTCTCCCTACTTCCCCACCGCCTCCCTGGCACTTCTCTCTAGGGTATTTGAGGAGAACAGGAAACTCCTTCAAACGTGTGGTCCCTCTACTGCTGCACTCATTGGCCCTGACTCTGGGAAGCCCACACAGAAAGCAGACGAACACTGTCATTCGTTATCACTGCATATGCAGTGAGGGCTCCAGTGGAGCAGCCACTTAGCACCAGGCACTCACGTGACGAGTACAAATGCTTGAGAATGACCCTCCCCAGGATACACCCAAACACAGGGAGGCTCCTTACAAGCCCACAATGCCTCCGTCCTTCCCTGCAGCACTCACCTTCAGGAACTTGGTGATGATGTCCATGTCCTTATGGTCGTCACCCTTCCCTAAGGACTCCCCCAGTGCCTCAAGAGAAGAAAGAAAACATGTCAGTTCACTAACACAGAGCAATTTAACAAGAAGGTGTATGAGACTGTGTGTGTGACCAGTAACAGGTCAAAAGGGGCTTTAATAATGCATACTGACCAATTTTTATTTTAATTTGTTTACATTTCTAGACAAGTCAGGAAAAACTGCATATTTCTATGTAGAGAATGGTAGAGAATGTGGTACCTCTTATGAATGGAGAGGTAAGAGAGTCAGCAAAATGTCTCAAGGATAAAGGCTAGTGCTACCTGCCTAGGCAGTCCACGCTCAATCCCCAGACCCCAGGGAAAGGCAGAAAGGATCGGCCTGCAGTCACACTCTGCACTCCACACACATGCAGTGGCAGATGTTCCCGCCACAAATCACACGCATACTACACGAGTACACACCACACATGCACACACTAATAGCTCAGTTTACAGACTGTCATTGCCTTTTGCTACATATCTGCGTTTGGACGTGTGCACGAGAGTGCAGGAGCTCAGAGCCCAGAGCTGCAGCGAGAACTGTTCAGCATGGGTGCTGGGAACCAAGTCTGTCAGAACAGTGCAGTGTCCTTCACAGCTGAGCCACCTCGCTAGCCTCAATTTTGCAGATTTAATATGAACCATCAGTGGCCGGGCAGTGGTGGCGCACACCTTTATAGCCAGCACTTGGGAGGCAAAGGCAGGGGCGGATTTTTGAGTTCAAGGCCAGCCTGGTCTACAGAGTGAGTTCCAGGACAGCCAGGGCTATACAGAGAAACCCTGTCTCAAAAAACATTAATTAATTAATTAATTAATTAATTAAAATCAGTGACTGTTAACAGAGCTGGGCACTTCTCCTAGATGATAAAATGGCCTGAAATCAGATTATGCTGGTAGTAACAACACCCTGTGGATGTATTTCATGAGCCACTCAATTGTATACTTTATTTGGGTAAATTATATTGCATGAAAATATCTTAAGATTCTTTAAAAAATAGGGAAGAAAGAGAGGAGAAATGGGGGGGAGAGGGTTAGTGGGACAGAGGGGGGAACAAGTCTGACTGACAAGTGATTGCTCACTCTAATTATTTAGTAAAAGTTACAAAGCCTCTTAAACAAGCAATAGGAGGGAGAGCAGCAGCGATGAGCGGAGAGCAGTAAATGGCGTCCTCAACCACAGCCTCACTCTAGAGATCTATCCCTCCATGCTTTGAAGCCAGAGACTAAAGCAAACAAGTAACAGCTTGTGTTGTGTTAAACATCAAGGAAGCAAAGAACTTTAACCTGTATTTGTTACATGCTAGATACTCACATGATACAGCACTGTTTTTTTCATGAAGATTACACATATTAGCCACATGTAACGAAGCAGTGCCAGAATCAGGAGGCTATACAGTGGCAAGTGTTAGCAGAAATGTAAGGCCACGCCCCTCCTGTGCTGCTAGTGGGACAGCCCTGGGACAACCATGCCAAAGAGCAGTTTGGTAGCACTGAGACAACTAATCTGTATGTATAAGCCCCACAATTCTGTTCCAGTCCATGCCTATGTCTATGTCTATGTCTATGTCTATGCCTATGCCTATGCCTATGCCTATGCCTATGCCTATGCCTATGCCTATGCCTATGCCTATGTCGTCTGTCTATGTCTATGCCTATGCCTATGCCATCTGTCTATGTCTATGCCTATGCCTATGTCTATGTCTATGCCTATACCTATGTCTATGTCGTCTGTCTATGTCTATGTCTATGCCTATGCCTATGCCTATGTCTATGTCGTCTGTCTATGTCTATGCCTATGCCTATGCCTATGCCTATGCCGTCTGTCTATGCCTATGTCTATGTCTATGCCTGTGCCTATGCCTATGCCTATGTCTATGTCTATGTCTATGCCTATGTCTATGTCTATGTCGTCTGTCTATGTCTATGTCTATGCCTATGTCTATGTCGTCTGTCTATGTCTATGTCTATGCCTATGTCGTCTGTCTATGCCTATGCCTATGCCTATGCCTATGCCTATGCCTATGCCTATGCCTATGTCTATGTCTATGTCTATGTCTATGCCTATGTCTATGTCTATGTCGTCTGTCTATGTCTATGCCTATGCCTATGCCTATGTCGTCTGTCTATGCCTATGCCTATGCCTATGCCTATGCCTATGCCTATGCCTATGTCTATGTCTATGTCTATGTCTATGTCTATGTCTATGTCTATGTCGTCTGTCTATGTCTATGCCTATGCCTATGTCTATGTCGTCTGTCTATGTCTATGCCTATGCCTATGTCTATGTCTATGCCTATGCCTATGCCTATGCCTATGTCTATGTCGTCTGTCTATGTCTATGCCTATGCCTATGTCTATGTCGTCTGTCTATGTCTATGCCTATGCCTATGTCTATGTCGTCTGTCTATGTCTATGCCTATGCCTATGCCTATGTCTATGTCGTCTGTCTATGTCTATGTCTATGTCTATGTCTATTTCTATGCCTATGTCTATGTCTATGCCTATGCCTATGCCTATGTCTATGTCTATGTCATCTGTCTATGTCTATGCCTATGCCTATGTCTATGTCGTCTGTCTATGCCTATGCCTATGCCTATGTCTATGCCTATGCCTATGTCGTCTGTCTATGTCTATGTCTATGCCTATGCCTATGTCTATGTCGTCTGTCTATGTCTATGTCTATTTCTATGCCTATGTCTATGCCTATGCCTATGCCTATGTCTATGTCGTCTGTCTATGCCTATGTCTATGCCTATGTCTATGTCTATGCCTATGTCTATGTCTATGCCTATGTCTATGCCTATGCCTATGTCTATGTCGTCTGTCTATGTCTATGTCTATGCCTATGTCTATGTCTATGCCTATGCCTATGTCTATGTCTATCTATGTCTATGCCTATGCCTATGCCTATGCCTATGCCTATGTCTATGTCGTCTGTCTATGCCTATGTCTATGTCTGTCTATGCCTATGTCTATGTCGTCTGTCTATGCCTATGTCTATGTCTGTCTATGTCTATGTCTATGCCTATGCCTATGCCTATGTCTATGTCGTCTGTCTATGCCTATGTCTATGTCGTCTATGTCTATGTCTATGCCTATGCCTATGCCTATGCCTATGCCTATGCCTATGCCTATGCCTATGCCTATGCCTATGGAGGAGCTGAGGGCAACCAAAGTGCCCACTGTTATAAGAAATCTACAATACAAGAATGCCGTAATATATAGCCAATCCAAAGCAAGAAAAGCAGTATGGATCTTTAAAACAGTATGAAATAGGGAAAAAGCAATAAAATAAAGATTACCACACCACACTATTACTTTACATGCACATAAAAACTGCAAGTTCTACAAATACACTACCAGCAAATAAAAGGATGCACATCAAATACTACAGTGATCACTTTGGAGGTAGGAAATGTGAGTCAACGAGAAACTCGGGAGCAAAGCCATCGCCTGCGCCGCAAGGAAGAAGTGCTCGGTGCAGGAACACTGCTCAACCCAGTGAACTCCGGAGGAGGAAGGCATGCTGGGGAACGGGATGAGCTGGGGTAGACTACCTCTAATTCTTCAATGGTGGTGTTTTCCTCGTGAACTTTCAGGTCATTCTGTGTGTCCTCCTCGCCAGGTTCCTGACCACCCACAATTTCATTCAAGTACTGCTGGTCAATCTTGTCCAAAGCTGCTTTCAGGTCATTCCTTAAGCCCTAAGGTGAGAACAAGAAGTGTAACAGTCAGGAAGCTTCACTGTGTGATCTGTGCTCCTTCATTCTTATCAAGCACACTCCTGTCTGAGATGCAGCTCAGTCAGCAGGGGGCTGGCCTAGTGTGCACAAAGCTTCCCCAGGACCTGTAAATTGGTCATGGTAGAACACACCTGTAGTCACAGCACTTTGAGGTAGAAGTAAGAGGACCAAATGGCTCAGTTCGAGACCAGCCTGGGTTATATGAACTCGTTCAACTGTCCCCTTCTAAATGCACACCAAAAAGTACACGTCATGTTAAGGGCTTATCAAAACTAGGGAACAAAACACATCATTGTACTAACACTAGCATCACTTGAAAAGTAATTCTTATAAACATAGTTAAAAGAGTATATGCACACTGTCCAGTCTACTGCTAAGAAAAAGAAAATAGACATGTTACAAATCTAAAGATCCTCATCAATACCATAATGTTCTAATAACAAAGCTTAGTGAATGTGACCAGGTCTCATTAGAGGTCCCGAATCCATTTTCCCAGGTCACATACGTATCTAACCTCATTTCAATTGCTCTGAACTCCCTTAGGTCAATGATAAAAACCTGGTGTCTCTTTAAGCCAGGCTCTAAACTGTTTCTACCAAAGTAGCAAGTTCTACATTCAATGTATCTCTCCCGGCTTGAATATTTAATTAAGAAGACGAGATCAGGCTCCTTTAGCACCAGCTGTGAGGCAAAGAACCAGGGAGCAGGGCTGGGGATGCTGAGCAGAAGAGCCAGGGAGCAGGGCTGGGGATGCTGAGCAGAAGAGCCAGGGAGCAGGGCTGGGGATGCTGAGCAGAAGAGCCAGGGAGCAGGGCTGGGGATGCTGAGCAGAAGAACCAGGGAGCAGGGCTGGGGATGCTGAGCAGAAGAGCCAGGGAGCAGGGCTGGGGATGCTGAGCAGAAGAGCCAGGGAGCAGGGCTGGGGATGCTGAGCAGAAGAACCAGGGAGCAGGGCTGGGGATGCTGAGCAGAAGAACCAGGGAGCAGGGCTGGGGATGCTGAGCAGAAGAACCAGGGAGCAGGGCTGGGGATGCTGAGCAGAAGAACCAGGGAGCAGAATGGGAGATGTTATGCAGCAGGGCTTGAGAGCAAAGGTAGACTTGGTTCAGACCTATGCTGCATGGGAGTTCTTGAGCAACTTACCTTTATGCCTTGACTGCCTCATCTGTAAAACAGGATTCACTCCACCCACTATGTACGTAGAGTTGTTACAAGAAGTAGTTGTTGGCTTATTTTACATTTACTATGTGCTAGGGCTGTTCTCAAACTCTTAGCAAAGTTCCTTTCTGAGCTAGTAAAGGCAGTGTGCACCCTCAATGCTCACTGCAATGCTAGCAGCATCCAAGCATCCGAGCATCAACACACATGAGAAATACTCCACGTACACACTTTTGATTTAGCAAACACTAGTAACTTGCTCTATGAAATGTACAGGACCAGGTTCCCAACGGTTACCACATTTAATTCTCAAGATACCCCAGTGAGCAGAAGGTCCCACAATCTCTATTTTACAAGTGAGGCTAGAGTAGATTAAAAGACTTGCCACTGGTCACACAGCTCATGATTAACATCCAGGAATAGAATCCAGACCTTTAGACCTATGCTTTTCCTCAGAACCTTTATACGTGAAGTCTAGGCCACAAATACAAAAACAAAACATCCCTGACCCCAGGATAGGATAAATACGCCCAAAACTCTGCCATTAGTGAAATACACTAAGTGTATCTGCAGAGGTTAATTATGGGAATACAGAGAAGGAAACAACTAATTCTTTCTGATGGGGACTGTGATTAGGTTTTAAAGGGGGGGGGGGAATTTTTGCATTGTGTCTAGAAAGATAAAGACAATATTTTCAGAGGCATTTTAGAGAGACACTGCAAGTACATCATTATAATCAAAGAAGACCACAAATATCCCAGGAACTTGTTACCACAGGGCTGGACTGTCACTGCTGAGATTCAATGCAGAAAGTGGTCTGGAAACAAGGAAAGCAGACAGGAAGCACTAACTAGCAAACAGAGCACACGGAGCAAGACCCCAGCTCTTCCCACCACTCCATCTGAGACAGTAAGCCAGTGAGTAAAGGCAGGACCAGGCCAAGGCAGGCAACCATAGGCAACCATTTCCCGTGGATTGCAGTCACACAAAACCGTAGGCAAAGGACTGTCTAGCTTAGACCAATCAAATGATAGAACTGAATTCGTCTGGTGTCATTAAAGTCACAAATAACCAAGAAGACTTGATTGATATTAATAAACTGCTTCACAGCACCAAGTTTTAAGAAGGTCTGTTATACAGAAAACCATATACATCTTTCAGTATTTAACAGAGTAAATTGAGAAAAAAAAAAAAAAAAAAAAAAAAAAAAAAACTAATGAAGCCACAGAGAAGCCGAACAAATACTACCCTGACACCTGTAGAACCAAGCAACCAAAGCAAAACCACATTCCTTTCCAGTGGTCATGGAACAGACCAGATGCTGGGCACTAACACATAACCAGAGCCTCCCCCATAAAATCTATAACTGTTAACCTCCAGAAGAAAACACAAAACATCTCTTCAAGTCCTTGGCATATGCAAAGAATTCTCAAGCAGAACACAAAACCCAATAACCATTAAGAAAATAAAATTAAAATAAATAAACAAAAATTAAGAAAGAATCTGTCAATTGGGACTTCATCAAAATTTAAAACTTCTGATCAGCAAAACTCCATTAAGAAAGTAAGTACTGCACAGGCAAGGAACAAATGAGTCAAAGACCCTGCCTGAGGTCCTCACAAAGGGCTTATCTGCAGCACAGATAAGGAACTCCTAACTCACTGATAAACGAAAGCAAACCAATTAAAAGATGAACACAGGGCTTTCATAAGCCTGTGATGGTTGCTCTCTCCTGTGGGACTTATGGAGACAGATCTCTGGGGTTAGCTATGATTCCTGGGACTGGGTTAACTGAGGCTGGACACCTGCACTAAGTGTGGGGGGTCCCATCCCATGGCCTGTGGTCCCAGATGGAACAAAGAGGAGAAAGAACCAAATACCAGCACAGATACCTCTGTTCCTGTGTGTGCACAATGTGACCAATGGCCCCCTGCCTTCCGTGCTCTAGGGACTGTATCCCTTCAAAATGTCACCAAAATAAACCCTTAGTTTTTATGAGGTTCCTTGTCACAGCAATTAAATAGTGCAGACATTGTACAAATGAAGGTATGATAAGATGCTCATTCATCTTCACATCAGGGACATGAATAAAATGAGGTTTTACACATACAAGAAAGAGAATGGTTTAAATTTCAGTCTAACAATACCACAGGTTGATCTTTAGAAATGCCCAGCACTTATAAAGCATGCACTTATTCCTTTTATTCAGTAACGCTGCTTGTTGATATTTCCCTGAGAAAACATTTACTTAGGAGAGTGGGGGGACTAGATATCCACTCCCTGAAATACTGCTTACAAGTGTTCATGATAGCAGTGGCCCAAACCAAAAAACACACTGCAGTATGTTCATACAACCAAGCTAACTAAGCAGTGACAAGGAGACCGCCCACAACAGCATGGATGGCACCTGAAGAAATGTCATGCTGAGCAGAGGGAACTGTGTCTAGCCATGTGAACTGACACCAAAACAGCTTAATTCAGTGTCTTCAGTCAGAAAGGGAACAGAGAAGTGACACGGACTGGATAACGACAATATTCTTTATCCTCTGACAAGTACTGCTAATACACTCAGTGTTATTTATTTATCAAAATAGACAAATTATGCTTAAGACACAGACTCTCCTTAAAAGCCTTAAAAGACTAACGTCAGCAGCACTAAGTGGACACTGTCTCACCTACAACGGTGCTGTCAGTCAAATCTCACACTGCCCAGTTTACGTGGGACTAGCCTATGTTTTCAGGTTTGGTCTGACTTCTTACCTTGTTAACTTCTGGTGTAAGAATCTCTATTTTTCTTAAACGTTGGAAAGCATCATAATCCGTTTCCCCAAACAGTCTAATTGGTTCTCCTCTTTCTCTCAGTCTTCTGATGACCTAGGAAGAGAAACAAACACTGGCGAAACTTCAAAGGAAGAAAACCTGAATAAACATCTCAAAGCAATCTGCATTATTTATCTTAAACTAAAACCTAAGTTTAAATCTAATTTAATTACCTAAATAGGTGTTTCTAAATTAAATATAAAATGCTTCAAACTTTTAAAAACAGCGTACTTGGGTGGGCAGTGAACCATGAAGTGTGTGTAGAAGTTGGAGAAAGACATATAGGAGCCGGTTCTCTCCTTCTACTGTCTAGGTCCCAGCGATTCAACTCGGGCTGAGGCTTTGTAGCAAGGCCATCCTCCACTGAGTAGCTATGACAGCACCAAGATCCTTCAGGTCAATTTTAACAACCATCTATCTCCATTATAATAAATACACTTGTGAACAGATACATTTATAAACAAAAGGGAAAAAATACTTTACACCAATACTATTTTTACACAAGTATCTCATAAACTATTTTTTTCTGAATAATTCCTATCAAATGGTTTGACATATGAATCTGAAATGCAAATCTAAAGCAAGCCCTTAATGTAAACCATAGCATAGATACACACACCGTCAGAACGTAAGGGACACACTGTCGGCCCTCATCTCATAACCACAACCACTCAAGCCTTTTCTTTAAGCCTATGTTAATACACACGTTAGTGACCAAACACCATTTTGAAATTTAAAAAAAAACCAAAAACCAAAAACCAAAAAGCAAAAACCAAAAACCAAAAACCAAAAAAAAAAAAAAAAAAAAAAAATGCACATCGTGTTTGTTCTTCCAGGATTTTATACAACAAGCATGCTATGTTATGACAACACTTTAACATTCTAGATCTAACAGCTTGGGTCCTCTGGAGACCTGTTTCAGGCAGGGAACTCAATCTGCACAGTAGGTCACACTGAAAACTGCATGACCAGGGGGAGGAGTAGGCGATGCAGCACCACTGTCACAAACTGGAATCCTAGACTCAGATAAGAAAATGGCCTGGGATTACAACGGCCACACGCAGGGCTTTTAAAGCCTGGGAACTATTTCAGTTCCTGACTTGGGTTAATGACTACACCGGGTTTGGTTTTATAATTAGTCTGTATTATGTATTTTCTACACTTCGAGTACATCTTTCATTTAAAAATGAGAAACAAAATATGTAATCAAGAAAATAAAGGTTTATCCAAATTAAATAATTAAATTGATAGACAAATAGATAAATAAATACCAGGTCATAGCTGCAAGAGTCAGCTGACACTGCCGGGTAGGCGTCCATCTATGTGGTGTCCACCCAAAGCATGAGTCATGGCGCTGACATATATATTACCTGCCTGTGCACTCATCTTTGAGAAGTAAAAACAAAAACAAAACAAAGCCAAATCTTCTGATCTCATCATCTTTACATTTAATCCTATCCACAATTAGACATGTTTTAAAAAAAACAGATTTATGAGGCATTTCAATATAAGACTACTGAGTCAATCAAAAAATCAAACAAACAAAAAAGAAACTCCACTAAAATTTTTAAAAAACAGAAAACATCTGAGCTTATTACTTTAAAACAGTTCTTCCAACTAGAGACTACTACCAAGTAACTATAAATTATGTAATACTTATTATATCTATTTAAATAGGGAATTGCCATCTACAATGCCTAAAGGCAAGGCAATAAACTATTTGTCCTCAGAAATAGGTAAGAGTTCTATTACTCTCATTTATTAACTAAAGGAATATGGGGAGATATAGATATATATGTATATATACATATATATGTGTGTGTGTATTTAAATTGCTCATATCATATGGATATGTTAATTTGTTAAGTAAATTAATATGTTAATTTGTTAAGTTGAAGTAGACCAGGCTGTGGGTAGACACTACAGATCAGATTATAAACTAGTATAACATGTAAATGTCTACCATGCTATTTGATAACATGTATTTTAAACAGATCTTTAAAACATACAAAGTCAGGGCTGTAGAGATGGCTCGGTGGTTAAAAGCACTGGTTGCTCTTTCAGAGGACCCTGGTTCGATTCCCAGAACCCACATGGTGCCTCATAACCATCTGTAAGGAATCCAATGCCTTTTTCTGACCTCTACAGGCACCAGGCATACACATGAGCTCATATGTATACACACATATAAATATGAATGTATATATATATGTGTATACACACACACACACACAAAGTGTCCAGAACTTTTCCAAGGGACATAATTACAATTAGGCATGCAATAATATCTCACAGGGGTTTCATACTATCATTCACAAGAAAACACTGAAGCAATCTAAAGACAATGAAAAAGGAACAGTTTAAAAGCATGGCAGAAAAAACCCAGGACCTGGGAAGTGGAGGCAGGAAGATAAAGAACAAGAGGCATGCTACAATACATAGCAAATTTCAGTCCAGCCTGGGCTATTCTTTAAACTTTATAATACAGTCATTACAAAAGAAAGACTACTGAGTGGTAGAGAAAGCTTAATTAATAATGGGAAGGCATTTGCTGCACAACCCTGGTGACCTGGGTTTGATATCTGAAACCCATGGAAAGGGAGAAGATAAAAACCGGATTACACAGCACTGTCATCTTACCTCCACATATGTGTCCTGACACATGTGCCCACACTGGCATCATGCACTCACACAATAATGTTAAATATGTCAGGGAGAGGGGGCGTTATATGTACATTTTCCCTGCATGTAGGTCTGGTGCCCAAAGAGGCCAGAAGAGGGCACTGGATCCCTGAAACTGGAGTTCCAGGCAGTTGGGAGCCACCACCATGTGTGTGCTGGGAATCCAACTCCAGGCCTCTTGAAAAGCGGCCACTGCTCTAAAGCTGTAGCTCCTGCTTTTGTTGTTGTTGTTTGAAGTAAGAATACTATCATGGGGAAAAAAAGTCTGACCACATAAGATTTTTAAGTCAAATCATTTCATTTCAGAAAGTTATACAAGTCCAGTGTAAATTTTTCTTTCTAACTACAAAATAAACAGAACCTTACCTCTTGCCTAGAAAGAGTCATAGGAAGCTTTTCCTCTGCTAGTTCAAGTTCCAGCACTGGATTTGACGATGTTAGTGGTTTCTGGTCATCTTCTTTTGGCTGTATCTATATTAATAGGCCAAAGAAATAAAATTCAAACTTACCAACATATATTTCTATTCACCATCTAGTCACCTTAGCCAGCGCATACAAGAGTGTTCCAGCTGAAACATAAGCACCTGTCCCCTGAGCAAAGGCTACAGAGTAACTGTGCATGCTTCCAAGAGCTGAGCAAACATCCATTCAGGAGCAAGACACACGAAGAGCATGCACACGGCAGGGCGAATTCTTGCTATAAAGAGTCGCATAACTACAATGTTTCCAAAATAAAGAAACTCCATAGTGCTTAAAGATGAAGTTAACTTCTTCCCAGACACTAAAACAGCCCACTTTCTCTCTTAAGACAATCAATTTGCCTCTGTGAGAAAACTGTCTTCAAGGACTACCCAACAGCTGCTCACCTCTACAGACTAAAGAACTGCTTCCCGTTTTGCTTCTTCAGACACAGTATTCCAGCCTTGGATAAACCACTATGAGGCATGTAGAAGAATGCTCAGAGCTGTGCACAACTGGACTACAAAATAAGCTACGGACCTTGAAGAGTGGGAATGAAGGCTGACTGCCCCCGGGGAGTGTGGACTCTCACTCATGACCCTGCACGGGAAAATACCTTCAGCTCTTTCTTCAGATCTGGGCAGAATCTGTCACAGACTGAGAACTCTGAGTGCAGCACTTTAAAGCCTCACTGTGTAGTCTGGAAATATACTGATGTATATTTCCATCCACCCACAAGGTAAGCTTAAAGTTCAGAAGTAGAAATAAATTCAAAGAAACAGAAAGAACTGCTTTAAGAAACTACTGTCCCATTAAGAAAATTTGCACAATAAAAATTATGCAATTCATGATTCCATAGTTTCTGGTTAAAGGTAAAATAAAATAGAGATAAAAACCTAGTGTTTTGAATACTTATACAGGTAAACCCAGCACCAAGCTTTAAAACTGGGGGCTAGCTCCAACAAAGGAGTAAAAGCAACTGTATTATACAGTCACTACTCCAAGGAGGGAAGGTTGTTAAAGAGCAACAGAAGACAGGTATTTCTTCCATCTAAGTTCTGATGTACTTTTACATCATATATGCGAATACATACATAGACAGCTGACAGCTCTGGGACAAAGATCTAAGCCATTCTGTCAGTTGATTTGAAGATTGTGGCACTATCTCCATAGAGTCAGCACTGCTCACATCAACAAAAGGATCCACATAAAGCAAAAGGCACACACATTTGATTACTTTCCTACCTTCTCAAAGGGTAGCAAAGGTTCACACTTAAAAAGACCGAGTCAGCAGAGAGAGTACATGATAAAGGATTCTGACTCCAGGTCAAGCCTGGCCATGATGCTGGGCAAGCAAGGCATGAGAACTCTTCTGTCTACATAGCTACTCAATGGTTATTTATATAATAAAATGTCTTTTAGTTTTCTAAACTAGAAGTAAATGAAGTTGGTATCTTTACAGAAACCTATTAAAATATAATGATAAACTTTAAAGCATCTATCTTTAAAATATTCCTTCCATACTTGCCTTTTCAAACAGTAAAAGAATAAAGTCAAATGCACACACATGAGCACTTACATTCTTAATGCTTTCCTCTAGAAATGCTATACCATACAAATTAACTTCCAGAACTTTCTCCAGTCCATGCACAGGAGTATTATCAAATGTATGATCCAGCATGTTTTGGTGGAACCTGTGTTGAGCTGAGTAGTAAACTATGTCTGCTTTGAAAACAACTGAAACAGCTTCTCCACCTTCTAAGCTTCAACCCCTCCCAAGCATCACCAACAAGACAATGTGAAAGGTCATCTGAGTCATGCAGCTAAAGCACACAAGTGAGGCCTTTCAGGAAGTTCATGGACTTAACAATTCTTCTAACCAGACTATACAAATGCTGCCCCATGATTAAAGCAAGCAAAGGCAGACAGGCTATGTCTCTATTTCAAGCAGGAGTACTAGGCCCAAAAGAAATTATGAGCAATATTAACATAAAACTAACTTCTTAAAGTAGGCAGAAGGAAGCAGAGACAATACCACTTGCTGCTGAAACAATCAAGGCTGAATGAATAAAGTGTTTTGAGCTCTTTCAAAACACACTTTTATTGAGAGAGATAGGAGAGAGAATAGTGGGAGAGATGAAGATAAGAAATATCAGAACGGGGACTTAATTTAAAAAAAAAATTCAAGCTTTGATCTCAAGCCAGTTCATGCTGTCCACAGAAAGCCAAACCATTCCAAGCAAAAGTCATGCATGTATTTTCCTGAATTCAAGATCTGTTGTTGTTGTTTTTTTTTTTTTTTTAAAGCCAAATCAAAACCAAAAACTCCTACCTCTCCAGAAGGCTTCTCACTTATAGGCTAATGTATAACATTGATAAATTGAACAGAGATCAATAATTTTGTTATTTAACAACAGCTGTAAAAAAATTTAAACTCAGAAATATCTGACAACATAAAAGCTAGAACTTTCCTACCTTGTAGCCACATCTTTCAAAATATGCTTCCTCTTCTTTTTTGGCAAGTTCACTCCGCTTGAAGTACTTTTTATTTTCCTAGCAAAGACAAAACAGTGCATTACTAACATGCCCTTGGCAGAAGTTCATGCCTAATAGCTATCAAGCAGGCCTAGAAACCTTTCAAATAAAAACACTTCTCAGTTTTTCAAGAATTTAGTATTTTCAGTCCTGAAGATAATCCCTCCAAGTCCCCGTATGGTGGTCCCCTCCTCCAGAGAAGACCTGTGTTCTGATATGTGATAAACTCAAGTATTTTACTTGACTGAAGTAGGAGTTCTCACAGCAAAGAGAATATACCAACAGCATTTTCAAAATGTTTTTTTATTCAGTTTCCTAACTTACAGACATTGACTCTGAACCACAGAGAGAGATTCTTTTGTTATTTTCTCCAAATCAAAACAGAAATTGTGGCATACAGAGCCAGTTCTGGAGATCTCACCAACAGGAACACTCCAGAGGAATGTGTGAGGTCTCATCATCTGGAATCTTAGCCATCTTAGCATACCAATTCTGAGTTTTGTTACTTTATAACTCCTCCTTTGCATCAAATGAAAATCTGATTCAAAATGTTCTTAAAATGACCAGTATTTCATAAACATCTGTAAACTTGTAGAAAAGATAGCCGCCTATATAATTTACTCAAATGTATCCAACAGTAAGAATGGCGGGCTCACAGGCCAAATGTCCACTTAATTTTAAGAAACTGCCCAACTATTTTCCAACTGG
Source organism: Arvicanthis niloticus (assembly GCF_011762505.2). NCBI lineage: Eukaryota > Metazoa > Chordata > Mammalia > Rodentia > Muridae > Arvicanthis > Arvicanthis niloticus. The sequence continues at coordinate 62,153,709 of NC_047665.1, read as the reverse complement.
ATACACTGTCTTAATCTCCCAAAGAGACACAGAAAAAAAAAAATGATACCATTAAAAACTCCCCATACTGAAGCTAGATACACCACTGTAGTCCTAGCTTTTGGGAGGCTGAAGCAGCAATTCAAGCCAACCTGGATGATACAGCAAGACTATATAGAAGAACTGAAAGAAAGGGAAAGGGTGGAAGCAGGGTGAGGAAAAAAACAAACTGTGCTCTATCAAAATAAAAAGCCAGTGGTGGCCAGGCAGTGGTGGCACATGCCTTTAATCCCAGCACTTGGGAGGCAGAGGAGGCAGGCGGATTTCTGAGTTCGAGGCCAGCCTGGTCTACCGAGTGAGTTCCAGGACAGCCAGGGCTACACAGAGAAACCCTGTCTCGAAAGAAAAAAAAAAAAAAAAGGAAATAGCCTAATCTGGAAGAAAATATGCAGAAAACATATACTTATCAAAAAAAAAAAAAAAAGTGGTGGGATACATAGAGTCGTCTTGGGAATTCATAACTAACCTAATTTAAAGTCCAGAGAATTAAAGACTAACCTAATTTAAATTTGAAAGCAGTTTTCACACTTCGAAAATACGTATCTTAAAAGAAAACAAAAAAAAAATCACACAAAAAGTACTTATAAATTATCAAGAAGATGAAAATTAGAATCATACAGATCCCTCTCCACCGAAAAGGCAGACAACGTAAACAGCGGGCACGAGTGCAGACTAGCCAGCCTCTGACACTGCTCACGGATGTGTAACATGGTAGAGCTATGTTTAAAAAGACCCAGTGGCATTTTCTACGACTCAAGCATACGTGTACTCTGTAACCCAGGGAGCTATGACAACAAAGCTTCTCGAGGACTCAGAATCTGCTCAACCAATTCTGAGAAACAGCTCAAATAAATCAAGTGGACGTTGCTATTTTAATCTCCTCGTGGAGACTGGTGTTTGCATTTGTCAAAAAAAAAAAAAAAAAAAAATCACTGAATAGTTAACAAGACCCAAGCAGTCCTTCGCACATAAATTTTTACACACTCGCACACAAAGAGGAACAAACACTGAACTCTAGGACGTGTTGCCAGATCGCTTAGGGGCAAAGCTTACTAACTCCTCGCAACATGATTTGGGATACAGAATGACTAGTAAGTTGTTTTAGCACTCGGCCTGCAGCTGATACAGGTTAGGACAGCAAGCGCCGCCGAAGTAAGCCAGACTAGGGTTCAAATCAACACTCTAGCCCTTACCTCCTCTGCCAGCAACTTGCCTAGCACCGTGGCTGATCTGTCAGCCCCGTGGCTGCCCCAAACCCTCTCAGTGCCGACACCGCACAGTAACAACATCCTCAAGCCCAAACTTCACCGCCACAGGACTCACCACCAGCAGGTTCCTGTCCTCCACCAGCTGCCGCTTCCGCAGAATCTCTGACTTCAGGATGTCCATCTCGCTCCCAGTGTCTAAGCTCCACTTTGACTCTCCAGCTCCTCCGCGGTAACCCCACCGGCCGAAGGAGGGGAAAGAAGACGAACCACCACACGACGAGAGCCCAATTATCAGAAAACAACAACTGCCGGAGCCGCTTCCGGCGGAAGTCAGGATGAACGAAAGGAAGGTAGGGAGCGCCCCTCGATGCTAACGCTGGCAAAGCCGCTGAGTATTGTTGCCCCCTAGCGGTACCCTCCAGCTGCACACTTGTGATTTTAGTAGACAGGTAGAAAAGAACAAAAGGCAGGCGTCCATGTGGGTGGGTTTGTCTCTTTAAATCGTTATTCTGCCCGTTTGAACCAGCTTGTTTGCTCCTAAATCCTCCTTGTAGGGCATCTCAATTGTATTAAAGCAAGAGCTTTACTGGTTTGCTTCATAGTCCCTCAATTTACTTGCTTGCCAAGAGGGCTAACATACTAGAGAATGAGAAATAAATGAATAAATCAAGTTTAAAGTGGCAGTATTTAATAATTGCCTGTTCAATGCCCCGTAAATTTATTGTGTTTCCTGGTTATGCATTCAGCAATGAAGATTTTCAATGATGATTGGAGATTATAGTCATTCTTTCTTATAACCTAGTCCAAGAAAAAATGTTGAAATTTTATTTTTATTTGTTTTTATTGTCATGCAGGGACTCACTGTGTTGCCTGGGCAGGTCTCAAACTCTTGATATCAGAGTAATCCTCCTGCTCCAACCTCAGAGTGTACCACCATACTTGGTAGAATTTTGGTTTTGATTATTTTTTTCTGATCTTAGAGCCTCTTGGTTCCATGTCATGAAAGCATTTTTATTTTTAGTTGTCATAATTCAACGATATTTTATATTACTTTTTTCTATTCTAAAAAAAATGAAATAGCATTCAGTTCAAACTCAACTATAGGTAAGATGGTTTATCAAAATAAAAACTGAAAGGGTTACTCATTAGAAAGTTTTATACTGTGTGAGTGTGTGTGTCTATGTGTGTAATAGGATATTTCACCTAAAGGATATCTGGGGACCAGAAAGATGGCCAAATAGCTAAAAGCAGTTGCTGATGACCTGAGTTCAATCCCTGGGAACCCACAAGGTGGAAGGAAAGAGCAGATTCTCAAAGTTGTCCTCTAACCACGACCATACCACAACATACACACACATATACACACACATTCACGAATGCAAGTGAATAATAAGTGACTAAATGTAATAACTTTTTTTAAAAGTAAAAGATGTATGTGTAACTTCTGTTCTTAGATGAAACATGCTGACATTCTTTTTTTTTTTTTTTTTTTTTTTTTTTTTTTTTTTTTTTTTTTTTTTTTTTTTTCCAAGACAGGGTTTCTCTGTGTAGTCCTGGCTGTCCTGGGACTCACTCTGTAGACCAGGCTGGCCTTGAACTCAGAAATCCGCCTGCCTCTGCCTCCGAAGTGCTGGGATTAAAGGTGTGCGCCACCACCACCGGCCACATGCTGACATTCTTAAATGAATATCTGTTGCCAAGGTGAAACTATATACCAGCATCCTTCTGATTTAGGAACTAGAGATTGTGACCCCCAAACCTGAAGTGTTGGCATGGCTCCTAATAACAGTGTGAGGGTTCACAGACAACAAAGGCTTCACTGCCAGATGGGACACTCTCAGTGTAAACTCAGAAGGGGCTAGCTCTTCTTCAATTCCCAACTTTGATTTCTATGTTTATGCAAATGTACATTAAATCATGATGAGCATCTCAAATCAAAGACCCTCACCCTAGCTGCCTGGAAGTCAGTATTCTGCTAGCAGCCTTCAAATAAAGATGTAGAACTCTCAGCTCCTCCTGCACCATGCCTGCCTGGATGCTGCCATGCTCCTGCCTTGATGATAATGGACTGAACCTCTGAACCTGTAAGCCAGCCCTAATTAAATGTTGTCCTTTATAAGACTTGCCTTGGTCATGGTGTCTGTTCACGGCAGTAAAAACCTTAACTAAGACAACAAGAAATCGAGGGGTTAAGGGAAGTACTATTTCAAAGTACTCATGATCATTCAGTGTCTGACACAACCTCTTCATTCCTTTAAATGCTATAGCCCAAACCAAGCCCCAAAGCACAGTTCCTACCCATGAAGAAGGAATCAGTGAGCTTGGGAAGAACAGGAATTGGGCCCCGAGAGCTTAAATAGTATTAGATTATATGATGATTTGCTGGTGTATATGGGCCACAGTATTCACAGAAGTTAAAAACGGCCATCTTTGGAAAGATGAAGTAATATAAATCAATACACAGTTGATGAGATTATCCCGGTGGAGGAGCAATGCATCCTAAAAACTTATCTGTCAGATTTGGAGACTGGAGGGTAATACGAAATGTTATCAAGATAACCTAAATTTATCTTGTTGTAATCCTAATGGATAAAATAGAACTTTTAAAAAAGAAAGAGAAATAATCGTAATAGTGGGTCTCAATCTTTAGCCTCAGAAGAGCCTGTTCGTTGTTTTTTAATGACAAAGCTGCTGGTTCCCACATCCTAGAGTTTCCGAGTGAGGCAGCTGCTGCTGCTCCATCGAGCACTTTGAGAATTGATGGTATATTATTGCAGAATCTCACTGTAGAAAGGGGGTACGTCAGAAACAGTCTGAGAGACAGAGGACAAGAGGAGGTCCGTGTCTATGTGTCTATGTATTTGCAACATTCTCATAGGTGTCATGTTATGGTGCCTATCTCTTCTCTAATGAGATTTCTGAGGTCTGATGGGTCCAGCCACATTTACATGAATGTTTTGTTAAATGTAACTCTGGGCACATACAAAATCCAATCCAGGTCAGAGACCTTCCTCCCTTCGTTGGGAAACAGGAACTGGAATTGTATGTCTCCACGAGACTCAGGAAATAAACATCTGAATTTGAGAATGGTAGGTAGCCATTTCACTGGCAGGTTAAAACCAGACTGGTGGACTCCAACCCACAGGAGATTGTTAAAGGATTTTGTGAATCAGTGGCTTACTTATGGTTTTACTCTTTGTGCTGTTGGGTTTGTGACATCTGCATCTTTGAGGTGAGATGTCACTCAATAGCATGGAACATCTCTGACCAACTCCTCACTTGTCCATTATGTTACTAGTTTGAAATCAATGATAATGACTGTGCCTCCAGAAGAACAGAACCACCAGGATTTGTGTAGAAGATATATTAATTTTCTTCTGATTATAAGAAGATTGTATCCCAATAAACCCCCTGTGTTTGATGTTTTTCTTGTTTCTATAACCATCAATCTGACAAGAAGCAATTTATGGAAGATAGATTTTATTTTGCCTCACACTTTGAAGAGATACATCCCACCATGGTGTGGAGAGCATACCAGTAAAAGCATGGTGACACGGTATCTGCAGTTAAAAAGTAAAGTTAGTGCCCTGCAGAGAATGGCTCTGATGCTAAAGTTCTGTTCCACAATCGATTTTTGATCTATCAATGTGGGGAGCTGACAGAAGGCGGCTATCACCCTTGCAGCCATCTTGAGCCATATACCCTGAGAAGAGACTTGATTACAATAGCCTAAAACAGCTGAGCACACTCTAATACCATCTTGTTTTAGATACCCAGGATTTTCCCTTGGGTGTGTGAGACTTAAAGGTGTGATTTAGAGCCCAGACTTAAGGGTGTGACTTAAGGTGTGATTTAGAGATAAGACCTAAGGGCGTGACTTAAGGGTGTGACTTAGAAGCGTGGCTTAGAAGTGAGACATATAAAAGGTGAGAGGCAGACAGAAGAAATCAGTAGGAATTAGGCATTGAGGAAGAAGACACTTGGACTAGAGAACTCGGAAGAAGGATTATTAGGTATTAGGCACTTGGCAGTTGGAGGAAGAACTTGGAATTAGACATTAGGCACTTAGCACTTGGAAGAAGTAACTTGGAACTTGGAGGCACTAGGGACTAGGAACTTGGGACTTGGACTAGGAAGAGAGACTGTAGAATAAACGGGATTGAATCACCTCTGTCTGGTCTCCATTCTTCGAGTCTGTCCTCTCCCTCTTTCTGAACCCCAACTCGCAGACCAGAGCTGCTTGGGACAGTGCGGGCTCTAACAGTTTAGCCCCCAAAGCTTTTGGCAGTGTGGGTTCCAACATTGATAGAGCGGTCCCCAACATTTTTGGCCCCCAAGTGTGGGGCAGCTCCGGCAGCAACATACCAATAAAGATGCTAGCGACTAATGAGCTGGGAGAAATAGGTGGGATTTCCGAGTCCCTGCAGGCAAGCTAGAATACTCAGTGGAGAGAGAAAAGGAGTGTTCGCCATGCTTCAGAGGGAGAAAAGCAAACCAGCCGTGAGATCTCAGGCAGAGCGGCCACAGGATACTTCTCCAGGAAGGAGTTTGGTGTTAGAGCTGGGACTGGAGGTGGTTGAGCAATGGGCATTGAGGGCAGGTTGAGAGGTGCTGAGCTAAGAGTATTGGGAAGAACAAGCTAGCCATGTGAGATTGGAGATGCCCAGCAGTTGAGCCAATAAGGCTGGTTGAAAACTAATTAAGTGTTTGTGTGTGTGTGTGTGTGTTTCATCCTCAGATCCAAGGGAATCTGGGTAAGCTGGTAGTGTGGCTGTTCCAGAGCTTAGGGGAGGTAGCAAGAGCTACATGCCACAGTGCCCAGCTCATTTTCTCCTTACCTTCAGTACCCCAGCCACATCTTATGCCTGTTCATTTAACCCTTTGTGGATGCACCCGGAGATGTGTTTCCATGGTGATTTTGAATCCAATAAAGTAGACAATGAAGACTAAGAATCACAGTCATCAAGTGTGGAGAGCCAACAGAAGGCAGCTATCATCCTTGCAGCCATATACCTTGACAAGAGACTTGTTTTCAACAGCCTACAACAGCTGAGCACACTCTGATAACAATCTTGTTTTATATACCCAGGATTTTCCCTTGGGTGTGTGACTTAAAGGTGTGACTTAAGAAGTGGGATTTATAAAAGGCAAGAGGCAGATAGAAGAAGGGCTGGAAACTTGGAACTTGGAGGCACTAGGGACTAGGAACTCGAGACTTAGGAACAAGAAACTTGGACTAGGAAAAGAGACTTGAGAATAAACGGGACTGAATCACACTCTGTCTGGTCTCCATTCTTCATGTCTGCCCTCACACTCTCTCTTTTGCTGAACCCTGACCTAAGGACCAGAGCAGCAGTATGAGCCAGAACAATTTAGCCCCCAAAGCTTGGGGCAGTGCGGGCTCTAACAATTTTGGACCCCAAGCTTTTGGCAGTGCGGGTTCCAACATTTGGTAGAGCGGTCTCCAACAATCAAGAATATCATAATTTGAAAATATATTTACTACACCTAACCTCACAAACACCTGCCTAGACACACACACACACACACACACACACACACACACACACACAAAGTACACTGTAGAAAACTGACTGCTACCCAAAAGCTCAAGATAATATCTTACCAGGTATCACCAACCTGGGGAGAAGACCAAAATCCCAAGTATGACTTCTACTGTGTGTGTATTGCTTTAACATTACTATCCAAAATGACTACGTGTAACCACAGATGCTACAAGAGGAGATTCATGTGCAAATTGATTTATAATTATGGCAGCCTGAAAGTCTCACTTGCATCTGCAAGCTGAAAACTAGGGAAGCTAGTGTTGGAACTCAGTCTGGATTTTTGATAATTTGGGTGGAGCAATAAGATGGTGTGCTGGTTAAGCCCTGAAGTCTCAAAACGGAAGAGCCAGGAACTCTGGTGTCCAAGGGTGTAAGATGTTCATGAAGAACCCACAGACATCGCTACAAATAATCTTTTACAGGCTTTTTGGTCATCTCATAGGTCAGACACGATGCAAGTACACTCAATCTAACATTTTGTTGTTGGTATTATATAAACTATGGATATGTCTCAAAAAATAAGGTGGAGAGTGAGAGAAAAATACCTGACATTGACCTCTAGTCTCTAAACACAGGATGCCCTCTGACACCATGTATGCAAAAATACAGTTATAGTATTAATAATACAGGTTAGGATTCCTCGACCTTGGGCAACTTTAAAAAGTAAAGTGTTAGTGCCCTGTAGGGGATGGGCCTGATGTTAAAGTTCTGTTCCCCAACTGGTTCTCGATCTAACAGTAAAGATGATAGTGGCTAACGAGCTGGGAGGAATAGGAAGGACTTCTAGGTTCCCGCAGGCAAGCTAGCAGATGAAGGGGAAAGAGAAAAGGAAGGGTCTTTACTCAGCAGATCAGTAGCAACCCCTTTTCTATTTGTGACAAACAGGAATGTCCTGGTCATGGCTAACCATTGCCTAGGGAGCCAATCTTTCTGTAGTGGAGAACTATCAATACAAAATAAGTTAAAACCCACAAAGTCTGTAGCCATCACTTATAAATGGGACAAAATCCTTAAAGAAACATTCTTCAGGACATTTTAAGACCTCTGTCTGTTGCAATGGCCTCTCACATCATTGACAAATAAGTGTAGCTCTGACATACATCTTCATTGTTTTGTTTCTGTCTCATTCATTAATCTAAACAAAAATATCGCCCAGCATTTGTGTGAGAGATGGCCTTGTTCATCAACTACAATCATATGTCAGCTTGGGACACAGGAGTTCTGTGAAAAATCAATGGAAACATTGAGAATCAGTTGGATGTATGGAATTTACAATAAAGAGTACCGTGTGCTTTATGGCTATTTATAAATTGTGTCCTCTACACACTTTGCTTTAGTAAACATGTATGCACACATGTGCACACTTCTGCACACACATGTGCATAAAGAACAGGTACTAAGCATTTACCAGCACAGCACTGGCTACTACCCTCTTCTCCTAAGGGTGTAGTTACTGGAAAACTGTAAACAGTTTGTTAAGGCAAAGTCAGAATGCCAAGGAGAAGATGGATTTGCAAGAAGAAATTTGAATGGCAGGCAGTGAAAAGCAAGCCCCAGGCCTCCAGACTGCTAATTTTCTATTCTGGACTTTCTAGACTGTGGCTTGCTCTGGTTTTCTAAAACCACAAATACGTCTTCATGCTGCAGTGTTTCTGATACCAGGGTGCATCCTATAACTGATGTGGTTGCCATAAGTCTTGTGGTATTTTGCTCAAATTCTCTCTTCAGATCAAAGCATCCCTTGTCCATCTACTGGGAATAGGTAGCACAAGGCAGCAACCCTCCCAGGGTGTGGCCCTGGCCCTCAGACACCCACTTCATCACACAGCCCATCCTAGCCAATATTTCATGTGGAAATTTAGAGGTCTCATTTCACTGCCTCAACCTCAGGATCACAAGTCTCATTACAACCTCGTTCCTCTGCCAAATCCTGCAGATTTGGAAATTCTTCATCTCCTTACTGAGGTACTCCAAGAGCACTTCCAAAGAAAGGACAGCGATTTACAAGCAACGTGTAGAAACACTTTGACCCAGAGATGCAGGAAATTAATAAACAGACATTCTAGTTTTTAGATCAGTCATGTCTGTAAGGGTTGTTAGAATGAGTCTAGAGCCTGATCCAAGGTTGGTAACAGAATTAAATTTACGATTGTTTAAGATTGCTGGAAGTTGAGAAGCAAATCTTGGCCAAGAGGGGCTGGAAAAATCTACAAATATCAGTCTTCCTTTGGAAACCCACACTGAGACACCTGTTAAGAACCCAACTGCCATGTTTTTCTTGACTTTCAAAAGATCAGATGAGAGGCCATCCATAGGTCACTCAGCATCCTTTCCTTCCTTGACAGTTCTTGTCCACTACTGTCTCCTATAGTCTTTACCCAAAGCTTTTACAATGTTTTCTAGCAGCATGTCTGCAATTAAGTAGGAAGTTCCAGAGAGAAAAATTCAAGGTCAAGAAGAAGAAAGAAGCAATAGCCAGAACTTGGAACAGACTGGAAGGAATCTCCTGAAGCCTACTGACCATGAACTTGAAAATCTCAAAGAGGTGGGTGATTTGCTGTGAAAAATTTATGAAAGTGACCAAACAACTCCAACATAAGAGTGATGGAGGGGACCCCATTTACAAAGGTATCATGTTCGAATCTCTCACTATTGAGAATGACATGATCTTCAAAAGGTCACCTTAACTTTATGTAAGCCATAATTCATTTATAAAATACCATGACAAACATATTACATGTCATGGTTTGAATATGCTTGGCCCAAGGAGTGGAACGATTTGGAGGTTCGGCCTTGGTGGAATAGGTATCTCACTGTGAGCATGGGCTTTAAGACCCTCATTCTAGCTGCCTAGAAGTCACTATTCTGCTAGCAGCCTGCAGATGAAGGTGTAGAACTCTCAGCTCCTCCTGCACCAAGCCTGCCTGGATGCTGCCATGTTCCCACCTTGATGATAGTGGACTGAACCTCTGAACCTGTAAGCCAGTCACAATTAAATGTTGTCCTTATAAGAGTTTCCTTGGTCATGGTGTCTGTTCACAGCAGTAAAACCCTAACTAAGATACTACATAGTATAAATGTGCTTTTTAAGAAATAACATTTTCAAAGACTCAAATGAACATAGTGGCATTATTTTATATTGTTTAAAATTTGTTTAACATCTAATACAAAAATATTTTTCATGTCTATTTCTGCATTCAGTTGAATGCAATATCTTATTTTGGCTAAGTAGCTCAAGAAAATCCAACCTCATAGAAATATGTAGTTGGAAAAAGGGAAGAGTATCTCTAGTAGGTCCTTGTGATCTCTCTCTCTCTCTCTCTCTCTCTCTCTCTCTCTCTCTCTCTCTCTCTGGCTGTGGAGATAGTTCAGTCTTTAAAGTGCTTGGCATGCAAGAAAGAGGACCTGAATTCAAACCCTTGAGCACCATCCCTGCCCTTTTTAAAGCTGGGCATGGTGGTACACGTTGTACTCTCAGTGTTGGGGAGGCAGAGACAGGCAGATCCCTGTGTAGGCTTAGATTTTTCAAAACCTACTTTTTGATACGAGTTCTCAAAAGCTTCAACCTCCCCGCTTCTAGCTTACCATCCAAAGATAGGGGAGGGAAAAAATGGTAAATAGGACAAGGGGCTATAGACCTGTTTAGAAGTAATTCTTTGAGGGTGATTCCAATCTCTGTCAGGATACCAGCAGCCCAGTTCAGGATAGCAAACACAAATCAGCAGCTGTAGCACAATCCAACAGAAACATCCACTGAATCTGGGCTGAATCTGCACGAGTTAACAGGAACAACCAGAACCAGCAGGGATACCAAGAGTTCTCTGCCATGCCTCTCTCAAGGGAGTGAAGATCAGTGAAGACATGAGACCAGCAAAACATTGCAAAGCTAGTTATGCAAGCATGCCTGTCACTGTCTGTTGACTCCTGGTTATTCTCTCTCCAAACATAACGTGTCCTCCCTTGGGTGTTGCCTCATCAAAACACCATATGAGCCTGCATCACATGACCCAGCCAGAAACTTCCACTTCATCCCTGAAGTTCACAGGCCAGCCAACTGAGTTTCTCTGGAGACTTCCATGTCAATCAGAGACCCTATCTTAAAAGGAAAGGTGGATGGCACCTAAAGAACATCACTCAGTGTTGCCTGCTGGCCTCCCCCCCCCCACACACACCCTTCTACTCAGTCGCAGTATGGAATCTGAAACTATACTGATGAACTGTTCATTCTCTTACATTAAAAGCCCGATGGTTCATCTTGAGCTTGGAATAAAATTTTTTCTTCTCATTCATAATTTTGTGACATCATACATTAGTCATTTGGAAAATATTGGTTCGTTGATATATGTAGATCTCACAAATTTTGTCACTTTTATTAAGCAATATTTTAAAACCCCACTCATATCACCATTTCTCATCAGTGAATCCAGCCACCCCACACACACACCCCCCCACACCCCGCCCCAGACGCGGTCCGATGTGGCTGGCTATGAACTCATTGAGTACCTAAGGCTGAGCTGGAGCTCCTGAGCTTTCTATTTCCACCTCCCGAGAGCTGGGATTGCACAGTCGTGCCAAGTTTCACACATTGCAGGACATGGAACCCAACTCTGCCAACTGAGCCACACCCCCAACCCCAGGAAAGCCCTTTGATGACTAGGAAGAGATCAAGCTTGTGAGGACAGATAGAATTTTCACCGCTGGCTCACATTCCAATACGAGTCACAAACACTGGCAGATGCATAAGGATCAAGCTGATTCGTTCTTTACAAGAAGACATTTGCCAACTATCCAAGCCTGGGAGCTAGAGTTCTCTACTGGTCCTTTCAGCATGCACCTCAATCTCGCGATGCGTTCGTTCCCTAAGGGCTCCCATCATGTTCTGTGTAGACACTTCACGTTTCATCACACAGAATATTGAAAACCATATCTACTCGAGTGTCAAGATTTGATAAAATGAATAAATCTTGCTGCTTTCCTACAGCGTCTTAAGTGCAGCTAGATTTTATCTTCCTTTCACACTCGTCAGTGAAGAGTGAGAGGATTGGAGAATCCTATGATGGGGTGATTGCCTTCCATGTGGACGGCAACAGAAAGGGTACACGGTGTTCCATTATTGTAAAAATAGCGCTGACTTCAGCTGTCCTCTAAGTTGGTCACACTTTGAAAATCACTGGTCTGAGAAATCTCCACAGACTATAAGAAAAAAATTTTTTTGGCAAGTTCTCTATTGCACTTTATGAAACAATTATAAACTTATCACTGAAACTTGATATGTGACCAAGAAGAATGATGCACTTATAAATGTAGCGTAGAAAGTAGCTTCTGAAATATTAGCATAGAAAATTTAGCAGTATATAAAAGCACACCAAGTAGAATTTATTATAGAATATCTAGCTAAAAAATGAATCACATGAACAAATTAAAAGAGAAATAACAAGTAATTAAATATATTTAAAGCCCTGAGAAGGTACCTAATACAATTCAGTGGCTGTTGTTAATAAAAACTCGGAGTGAAATAAATAGAAGGGAGATCATGTAAGCACGATAAAGATTTAACATCAGACATAATTGTAGGTGTGAAATATTCAGATGGCAAGGCACACATCATCACTGTCATAATTCAACAGTTTTGCTGCTGTATGAAAGAAATAAAACAAATGACTGGTGTTGTGGCGTCAGCTTCTATACCTAAGGCTCAAGGAACATTACTGAAATGGGGCAGGGAGGTTGTAGAAGCAGAAGACCAGGATATCTGCTATGAGATAGTCTATATATGACAAGGAGCTGCATGCATGAAATAGTAACAGCATGGCCACCTAAACAAGACCTGCACAGTGATGCAGTTGATATTCCAAAGTGGATGGGGACAATCTCACAAAGCACCACCCATGGATCAAAGGCTATAGGCAACTAATTGTTCATGTGAGGGATAGAACTGGTCTTTTCTAGGGATGAGCCCCATGAAAAGCTATCCAATCCAAGAGGTCAGGTCCTAAACAGATAAGCAACACTAAAACTAAATGAAAAAAAAAAATATATATATATATAATATATAAATATATATATCCATCCCGTGGGTGTGGGTGTGTCTGTGTGCCTGTGTGTCTCTCTCTGTGTGTACATATATATGGAGTGGGTATATAACAATGTTAATTAAAGGGCTGTGATGAAGTTGAGATGCAGGGGGCACAGGGACAGTTGGAAGAGAAAAGTATGGAGTACAGGTTACATAAATGTAGTACTCATGTATGAAATTCTCAAAAAATAAAATAAATGTATGTCGGAAAAGAAGGGATCAAGTTATTACCTTCTTTACATAACTATTTTCCTAGAAAACCCTAAACTCATTGGCTTTCAACACAGGAGAAGTAACAAAAAAAAACAGTAGTAATGGGCTGTAGAGATGGCTCAGTGGTTAAGAGCACTGACTGCTCTTCCAGAGGTCCTGAATTCAATTCCCAGCAACCACATGGTGGCTCCCGACCATCTGTAATGAGATCTGATGCTTTCTTCTAGTATGAACAAAGACAGCTACAGTGTACTCCTATACATAAAATAAATAAATAAATCTTAAACAAATTTTGGTAAGATAGGCATTCTCATGGCAAGGTTAAAATTAATGTTTTCATATACAAAAAGATAGGATAAAGATGGAGGTGGGAAAATGCTTCATTCAAAGGTACAAACATCTTAGAAGTAACTTAAATAAAAATATCCAGAAAGTATGAGTAAAGACTTACTAGAGGTTGATGAAGACTAGAGAATAAGACCCAGAAAAGAAAATAGCACAAGGCATTCTCAGTGAAGAGAGCAAAGTGACATGAAGTCAGTTTCAGAGACAGTAATTGTCTTAGTTAGGCTTTTACTGCCATGAACAGACACCATGACTCTTTAAAACTCATACATAAATATAAATTCTTGAATAATATTTCAAAAGATTATGAGAAAGCATGACTCTTTTTCTTAATACTGGGACTTGAACCCAGGGGCTCGGATGTGCTAGACAAGAGCCCCATCACTGAACTGTGCCTCCAGCCCTTCTCTTATAGTTTATTTTGAGACAGGGTCTCACTGAGTTGTCTAAGTTGGCCTCAAATTTTTAATCTTCCTGCCTCATCCTCCCATGTAGCTGGGCCACTGGGCATGGCAACATAGTGGATTTTTAATACACGGTGTACTACCAACTACAAGAACCCACCATAAATAAAAGTATGAGAGGAATGAGAGAAAGGCAGGTGGGTGGATGGACATAACATAAAAAGACATGAAACAAGTATTTCCACACTCTGTGACAAGCAGCAAGGCTAGAGATCCCTAAGAGAAGCGCTATGGTGGGATGAGGCCTCGCCCCGGATTACCACCAAGGTGATTGGCAGAATCCAATACATGTAGAGGAAACTGAGTCCAGTTGTGATTAATCTTAAGGGGGCTGCATTTTGAGGAAAAGAGAGGGTGAGATCTCCGAATTATTTAAACAATTGGCCGAGTTTTTGTCTGTATATTTGGGTATAGCCCCTACCCCCACCCCACCATACAGCAGTAATGCAAACAAAACCCAGAACTTACACATGGCGGATAAGCACCAGGAAAGAGTCCTCAAGAGGAAATTACCCAAGCAGCGGGGCTAAATTATCCTGACACTATGGGTTGTTCTTGCTCACCCTACTCAAGCTTAAAAGCAAGCTTCAAATAGTCAAACTGACTGTACGTGACTTGACCACCTGTTAATGAAGAGCCAGTGTTTTACTATTATTTTTTATTTGTATGAGATTTTTGAGGACATGTATGTTTGTACACTGCATGCATGGCTGGTGCCCATGGAGGCCAGAGGAGGACATCAGATCCCAGAGCAGGACTTACTGATAATTGCTATAAGCCAACCATGTGGGTTCTGGAAATCAAACCTGGGTCCTCTGGACAAGGAGCCAGTATTCCTAACTGCTGAGCTATCTCTCCTGCCCCAAAGGCCAGTGTTTTTAAGTGGATACAACACAAACCACTATTTAACGATGTAAAAAAAAATCTGTGATGTCCGGAGATACAAACAAAATTATCAGGCGGGCAAGAAAATATAGACTATAAAGAGAAATGAAAAAAAATCAAATAATAGAAACAAACTTGGAAATGACAAAGATGGTAAACGGGCTGCCTCTGAAGTGGCCGGTACACGCGTGTTTCCGGTGTTCGAGATGTAGAGAATGCAGTCTAGCTAATGAATGCGAAACATAAGTACCAGGAAAGAGACCCTGAAAACAGGTCCAATTATTGTATGGTAATTAAAAATTTTTAAATATTAAAAAGAATCTTCAAAACCATGATGCATAGAAAAATGGAAGAAAAACCAATATAACACAGATTTACAAAATCATCTAAGAGGTAAAAATGACCTTGGGTATGCTAGTAACAACACATAAAACGTAGAAGAGAGAAATACTAATGAATTTAAAGACAGGGTGGTTGTTTCAAATGATCGTAAACAAGAGTAGAGGGGGAAAGGCTGCAACCAGTAAATCCGAGGGCATCGTTGACAGTTGGACAGGATCAAGTGTCTGGCTTATCTGTTATAGGAGCTCCTTAGGGACATAGGTGGCTTATCTGTAATGGGAGCCCCCTTAGGGACTTAGGCACTGGGAGGTTTTAAGAAATATGGACATTTTTTTCCCAAAAAGTGATGAAAAGAAACACGAATCTACAAAACTTATGAACCCCAGTAGGAAAAGCATTAAGGCACATCATAATTAACTTTCTGAGAAGCCGTGGATAAAGAGAGAGGTTCAGCGGTGCCTTCTAGAAGTTATCATATGAGCATGAACAAAGAACAGCTGTGGACTTCCTCTCAGTATGCAAGACACAAGACAAAGGAGTGACATTGTGAAGGTGTTAAAGAAAAAGACCCTGTCATCCTACAATTCTATTCTCAGCAAAATATCTATCAAAAGGAAGGTGAACCAAAGAGTTCTTCCCTCAGACAACAGTTAAAGGTACTCATTACCATCAAAGCTGCACTGTAAGAAATGTTAAAAATGGTTCTCTGAACAGAAGAGAAATCATGAAAAAGCAAGAGTACCAAAAAAAAAAATGCTAAAGATACAGATAAACAAAAATTAAGCTTTATGGTGTTTTGATTTCTCGAACAGCTAATTAGCTACTTTCATCAATAAGTATGTTGAATGAACATTCCCAGCAGGTGCTATGGTGGATTCTTATAACCCCTGCACACAGAAGCGGGAAGGATCTTGAGTTCAACCTAGTATATAAATAGATAGATAGATAGATAGATAGATAGATAGATAGATAGATAGATCTGCTCAAAAATGCAAAATGCCTAAATAGAGCATCAAAGTGAGTCTATGACAGGAGAGCTATCCAACAGTCTACAAGAACACCATCTAGAATATAAAGAAACATATTGTGAATTAAAGGTAAATTAGATCAAAGTCTAAGACTTCCTCGTGAAGCCACTAATGCAGATTTAGAATGATTATATTAATTTGAACAAAGTGGCAAATGCCACTGTCCCCTGGAAGAGTGTGCTGTCAGCCATGGTTAACCTAACCATTTTCTTTAAAAGCACTATTGATCAGCCCTTGAGCTGTGTCTCCTTTGAACTGTTTGCAGACAAATGTACAAACACTGCAGAAAACTTCCATGCTATGTATGGTGGTTTGAATAGGTTGAGCCCCCAGAGACTCATGTGTTTGGATCTTGGCCCACAGGAAGTGGCACTATTAGGAGGTGTGGCCTTGTTGGGGGTAGGTGTGGCCTTTTTGAAGGAAGTATATCTCTGCGTAGTTGAGCTTTGAGGTCTCCTATGCCTAAGCTCTGCCCAGTGTGGAATCAGAGCCTCCTCCTGGTTACCTGCAGAAGACAGTCTACTCCTTGCTGCTGATCAAGATGTAGAATTCTTGGTTCCTCCAGCACCATGTTTGTCTGAATGCTGCCATGCTTCCTGCCATGATGATAATGGACTGGACCTCTGAAATTGTAAGCTGGCCCCAATTAAATGTTTTCCTTTATAAGAGTTGCCTTGGTCATAGAGTCTCTTCATGGCAATAAAACCCTAACTAAAATACCATGAGTACCAGACTGGGCAAGAGGATTTTGTTACAAGGATTTCTGTTTTCATACACTCATTCACAATAATTTTCACAATAATTATATTGTGATAAATATTCACATCACAGGATTCATATGCAAGGGTAGTGACTTCACACACCATAAACAGCACTAGCAGGAAGTCCATCTCTGGGGGAAATCTGAGGATGAGAACTTTTTTTTTTTTTTTTTTTTTTTTTGTTTTTCAAGACAGGGTTTCTCTGTGTAGCCCTGGCTGTCCCGGAACTCACTCGGTAGACCAGGCTGGCCTCGAACTCAGAAACCCACCTGCCTCTGCCTCCCAAGTGCTGGGATTAAAGGCATGCACCACCACGCAAAAACTTCATGTTGAAGTTCTTGCCAGGCAGTGGTTCTATGACAAATACAGGACAAAACAGAAATTGTTCCCAGTCTTTCAGCTTACTGATTTCATCTCACTGAGCAGTTCAAGGACAAGCCTGTGTTCTCTGGGAGGGTAAAGGATGGTGCTAGCATTCTGGAAGCCAGGAAGAACTTTGGGTCCAAGAAGTGCAAGGCCAGCAAGACCATCACTATTGTCAATGATGGACAGCTCAGATACTTTTGACTTGTATACGTCTTCACCACCAGACCATCCCATCCGTAGCTCAGGAGCATGCACTAAGGCATGTTTTAGGGGGAATATTAAAAATATTAATAATGGAAGGAGAGACGGATCACCCATTAAAGGCTAGGCTCACACCAAAAATACAAAAATACTAATAAATCTAAACAAATTAAAATTATTCAATGTATGTTGTCTAACAATAAGAAATTAATATACAAGTCACAGTAAAACATTTGTAAAAGTATGCAAATATTTGAAAATTTAAGCAATAGCCTTCTTAAAATCCCAGAGAGAGAAGAAATCACAACAGGGTTCACTTATACACATGCAGTCCCAGCACTTGGAGGTAGGCTGAGGCAGGAGGATCTCAAGTTCAAGGCTACATCTGAGTTGCACAGCCTGTGGTCCTAAGTAGACAAACTGGAAAGAAGAGAGGGAGGGCAAAAGAGCGGGAGAAGGGACGGGGAAAGGGATTGATGGTTTCAAATGGGAAAAAAATCAGGAAACAAACTCTGTAGGATGGAAGCAGAAATTTCCAGGCCCCAAGAAATGACCCAGCGTTCACAGTATTGACGCTGATTCTGTAGTTTCTTCCAGGAAGCTGAAGAGAGGGACACTCCCCAGCTCATTGTTTGAAGCAAGTATCCCCCTGATACATAACAGACAAGGGCAGTATAGAAAAAAGAAATCTGCGATCAACATCTCCTGCACTTATCCATAAACTCTCAACTGCACACTGTGTAGAGAGCACACAGGAGCTGCTTTGGTTTGCAACGGTCAGTCAGTGGAGACGAGTCAAGGCTAAATCCAAAATCCTCAAATCCATGCTCCAGGTCAGAGTCTCAATGTTATGATTGAAATGATGAGGCAGGAGCCACCTGATACCTTTAGATGAGTCTGAGGAAGCGCAGAAGTTATAAACAGAAGAGTTAGAAAAGTGGTTAGATCAGGTCCCACCACCAGCAGGTGGCACCAAAATCAGAGACTGCAACCAGGTGGCCTTGCCCTTGGCTGGCACAGGAAGTGTGGCTGACTCATTAAGGGCTTGAAATTAGGTGACCGGCCACGACGATGTTATGAAATCCCGGACTGCTGCAGTATCGCCATCAGGCAGGCCCAGCACTGAAATGACTGTCTTTCAGTTCCTTCATCTGTAGAACGGGGAACCCTAGTACCCGTGGGATGGAATTAGTGTGCTGATTTAAGAAACTGCCGGGTAGTGGTGGCGCACGCCTTTAATCCCAGCACTTGGGAGGCGGAGGCAGGCCGATTTCTGAGTTCGAGGCCAGTGTGAGTTCCAGGATAGCCAGGGCTACACAGAGAAACCCTGTCTCAAAAAAAAAACCTAAAAAAAAAAAAGAAAGAAAGAAAAGAAAAGAAACTGCCAGGTATAAAGAGAAATATAGAGAGAAATCATGCTTTAATCTCAGCGCCTCGGAGGCAGAGGCAGGCTGATCTCTATGAATGTCAGGCCAGCCAGAGCGAGCTCCAGGCTAGCTAGAGTGAGACCCTGTCTTGTAAAACAAAACAAAAACAACACAAATAAATTCTGCATATAAATGAATAAAACAGGGCCAGTTTTACATGTCAGGACAGCTCTTTTCCTGTTTCTAATTCAACCATTCATTCTTCTTCCAACAAACATTTCTTTAGCAGTTCTGCCAGCAGCTGAGTTGACAGCGTATTGTTATTATTACCTTTATCTTTTTAATTCCCTTGGAAATGCCCGGTGCCAACCCCCCAATCACTCTTACTTGTCCCTTTCTTCTGTTTTATTTTTATTCCATAAGCATTCCAGTCAACCAATGAGTTCAAAGTAGGGCCAGAGACTTACCACTTACATCAAAGAAATGACACTGACCTGTCATGTAATTTACCAAACTTTGGCCTGCCAACAGTGATCTAGAAAAATACAGAAGACTAGATAAAAGAGAAATGCGAGATGGCATTTTCACTTATGAAGGCACAAGTCCCGAAATTTGTAAAAGACGTATTTAAGGTAGCAATTTTGAAAGAAACTTATGAGACAGAAATGTGTCAAAATGCATAAATGGGTTCTAAACTGTAAATCACAGCATGGTATCAAAAATAACGTGCTTCTTCCTTGGATTACTGAAGATTTTCATGATTAAATATATTTGCAGGGCTGGGGAGATGGCTCGGCGGATAAAGATGCTGGCTGCACATGCTGACAACATGGCTTGAATCCTTGGTACCCACAAAAAGTCACATATGTGGTAAGTTGTGTCTACAATCCCACCTTTCTACAGTGAGATGGGAGGCAGAAACAGGAGAACCGACAAGAAGCTGGAAGGCCAGCCAGCCTAAACTTCAGAATGTCAGAAACAATAAGATTCCTGACTCAGTATGGTAGAAGGACTCCAGAAGTTGTCCTCTGACCTCCATATGTGTGTCTCAGCAACACACATGGGTAGGAATACACTCACATGAACACCACACAAATGAGAAATAAAGTAATTTTGTACATTTTTACATAAAAAACTTCTTACTTATGAACCCCTAAATTTTAGTCTCAAGACTTTTGAACGTTCTGAAGGGCAGAAATTATGTATTGTTTCAAGTCTAAATTCCATTTTTAATTCCACTGGATTGGAGAATTATCTAAGATTTATTAATAGGTATAGCAGTTGGTAGGCTTAGACTTGCATTTTTCTCTTTGATTTCTAAGCCCCTTCATCTTTCACAGGGGAAAACATTCATAAAGACCAGAGGTTCTCAGGCCTAGCTGTTCACTAATGTTAACTGGGAATGTCTGAAAACTGATCATTCCTAGGCCTAACCTTCAGCCTCTGGAGGAAGAGGCCAGGCATCAATAGCTTGAAAGGCTTCCAGAAGATTCAGGGATACATTCAGGTGTTGCGAATCACTTGTAGAAAATGAAAGGCTGGCCATGTTGAGCGTCACACAGGTACTCTGTGTACTGTGTATGCTCAACCTCCGTCCTGCCGGGCCTGAGTGCCTGCTCCGTGGAACACCCAGTACTAAATGTCAAGTGTCATGCTGCCCCTCGAGAGCACCACTCTGATCAAGCATGTAGCTTGTTTTAGAGCTATTTCTGTTTGTTTGGGTTTTTCATTTTTGAGATTTGGACTTGCTAGTATAGTTAGTTTCAGCCTTGAAATCCTCTTCTCTCCCCCTAAGTCCGGGAATTACAGGCTTGTGACACTGTTGTAGTAATTATTTGATCTCAATGGGGAGTGTGTGTGTGTGTGTGTGTGTTCCTACCCCACCTCTTATAGTTCAGTTTCCAGATAAAAGACACAAAACCTTTATATTTATAATAAGTCTCTAAAGCACTAGAGTTGGACAGATATCTACCCTCTATGTTTTTAAAATCTACTTCCCCATCGATAACCCCGAGTTATGACTTGCCATGTTTCCTCTGGGCTGCTCTTAACTCCAACTGGTCAGCCCTGGTGGCCGTGTTTTCATGACTCACCTGCCCCTCGTGTCTTCTCTTGTATCTTCTCCTCTCTCTACCTTCTTCTCGCCTTAATGGTCTCTCCTCAGACCCCAAGCTGGGAACTGAAATCCACCTACCTCTCTTCCACCCAGCTATAAGCTGTAGGCATCTTTACTCAACCAAAGTCTTAAATTAAGGAGCAAGGTTAAATAGTATCTCTTTCTCATCCCTGGGGGCAACCAGACCTTACCGCCAGTATTTAGCATTATAATACATAGCTACCTTTCTTGGGGCTGGAGAGAAGGCTCAGCAGTGAAAAGCACTTGCTACTCAATTATAAGGGCCAGAGTTCAGACCCCAGGCCCACAATCAGACTGCCCACAAATGCTCCAGCTCCAAGAGACTGGATATCCTTGTCTAGCCTCTGTGGGAAATACATGTGCCCATATATGCACACAGACACATAAACATGCATAAATAAATACTTTTTAAGTCATTTTTTTCTTGAATGCAAAAGAAACATCTACTTGGGCAATCTCCAATGGCACTCATTTGCTGCCTCTTTAATAGCCTCCTGGAGCGGCAATTTTGGAATTTTGGTTTCTTTAAAATATTACAAGAACGTGCTTTCACTTTAACCCCAGGTGTGGATCTGGTGCTGCTTCAGACTGATCATGGCAGCTGACTACGATGTACCTTCTGTCTAGCAGAGGCTTGGTTTTGCCAGCTGCAGACAGTTTCTTCGATTGTGTGACATTTGGAATTCTGGGAACTTTTCTGAGGGTGTATAAATGTGAGAGCCCCAGGAGTCGGGGTTGGTGGTTGGTGATGGGTCAGGGGTTAGTCAAGGTTTGTTAGTAGCCGTGCTCAAAGAAGAAAAGAAAGGAAAGAAATTAGATTTGGGAACCTCTCTCTCTTTCTCTCTGTCTCCCCCACACACACACTACCCCCATTCTTCTTTCTCAATTATCTAGTGATTCGGGGGTGAAACTGGGGAGATAAAGGGTGGGAAAAGGAATGCACAAACAGGCAAAGACCAGCTCCAGCCTCCCTCACAATTCTGCCTTGGTATGACCCTGTATCTCGCTGCCATGCCTGCTGAACAATTGTCTATCACATCCATTCTTTCTCCTTCTCCTCATCCCTCACACAAACACTTTCTTTTCTTTGTGGAACTCCATTTACCAACTATGCTCATTTCCAGGGTTCTGTTCCCCCACTCGTTACTTGAACAACTTTCATCCCTGAATTTTCACCCTGTCCACGTTCACCTCCTCACCCTTCATCGTACTGCCTTTCCGGAGAAGGGAATGGCTTTCTTGAAAAGACTCCATTGCCCATTGTTCAAGACTGTTGTTGCTGTTATAAAACACCAAGGCCGAAAGTGACTTGTGGAGAACAGAGGTTATTTTAGCTCACAGTTCCAGAAAGGAGAGGACACGATACAAGGGAGACGTGGCAGCAGACAGCTGGATCAGAAACCGGAAGATCACATCTTCAACTACAAACAGAAAGCAGAAAGCACGAACTGGAAGCAGAGTGAGGCTAGTATCCTCAAAAATCCTGCACCCAGTGATGTACTACCTCCAGCAAGGGTGTACCCCACCTCTCCAAACAGAACCACCAACTGGGGACCGAGTGTTCAATACTTGACCCAATGGGGGACATTTCTTACCCAAACCATCACAGCCACGAAAACAGCTAAGCTATTGCATGTAGTTTTCCCTACCTCTGGGAGGTACCGCACTCAGCCCCCACGAGACTTCCCTTTAATCTGTGGATAAAAAAACACACACAGTTTGTTCCTTTTCAACTTGCCTTAGGACACAATTGCTGGGCATTACTATCTCCCGCCTGGAAAACGTGCCCTTAATAGTATATTTATCTCTGCTCCTCCCTACCCTAAACTTCTGTGGCTAATCCCACCTAGGCCCTGCCAAACATCCACAACTGTCCACCTGTAGCAGTGGCCACAGGCCCCAGCTCCTCCTGAGACCTCAATGGCTGCTCTCTTCTTCTGCCTCCAAAGCATGGCAAAAATCCAGGCAAGTGGAAAAGGAACAAACGTGTGTGTGTGTGTGTGTGTGTGTGTGTGTGTGTGTGTGTCTTTTATCCTTGGATTAAAGAGAAGCCCAGTGGAGGCTGGCAGCTCGGACACCTCCCAGAATAAAGGCAGCAGCAGAAAACAACACACACTAGGCCATTAAGGAGCACAGTTTCCAACCAGTGTCAGGTAAAGTGGTTGAGAGAGACATGGGTCATTTGTGGGAAGAAGACTTAATTGTTCCGAAATTGCAAGCAGGGTGACAGATTAATATACTAAAGACAGTAAGAGCCACTGTCCAAATACCAAGGAGAAGAGTTAGGTCAAGAATATCCATAAGTTCCTGAATCCATCAAGAAGAAAAAGCTTAGAGTCAAGGACAGACAAATACAAACACAGAAAACACAATGCAGAGATCAGGTCCATGAGTGACATAGACATGCATATTATTCACAGCTAGCTGGCTTTATCAGCACACCACACCGCTTTTTTTGTTTTGTTTTTATTTTGTTTGGGTTTTTGTTGTTGTTGTTATTGCTTTGTTTTTGTTTTTTCTAATTGGGGGGGGTGGTGTTTGTTTAAATTTGTTTTTTTTTTCTTTTCTCAAGATAAGAGTTTCTTTGTGTAGCCCTGGACATCCTGGAACTCTGTAGATCAGGCTGGCCTCAAACTCAAGAGGTCCATCTGCCTCTGCCTTCCCAGTACAGGGATTAAAGGCATTCACCACCACCACCACCGCCTGGCTCAAGAGACCTCTTTCATGATGTCACTGGATCACAGCTTTTTGAGGCAGAAGAGGTAAACTTGCTATGTTGCTACTATCCTGATAGTACTGTGGACTTACAATTTTTTTTTAATATGTGATGCTGATTAACATGGCCAGAGTGAAAGTTCATGCCATAGAAGGTAATGCCAAATTTCACAATGGATGGGATGTACCCGAAAGAAATATTGACTCAGAAAGCTGGAACAAGAGGTAACCTGAAAATCACATCAAGATGCTATGAACAGACATCAGAATCTGTCCCTAAAGGACAGCAATTGGAAGGATGAAGTAAGCACAGAGCCACAGAAAAGAGGTCAATAGGTCAAAAGGTCAATAGAGGTCAAAAGAGGCCAAAGTAAATAGGACCAGAAATCTTTCATGAGACAAAGTGAAATCATAAAGTAAACATTTGATATTGTAGGCTGCACACTAAACATCAGAGGAAGAGTCTATTTACAATGACCCTTGAGTGTATGTTCTAGGAGTAAATGGCCAGTTTAGAGATAGAGGGTCAGATAATCTTCCATACATCCCTTCTGTCAGACAGGATAAGTCCAGGGTCCCATCTGGATTTTCTTATAAAAAAGACAGTTACTCTCCAAGGAGTAGGCCAGTTACGCTAAGACAGATGTTCTCAACCTGTGGGTGTCAATCCCTTTGGGGGCATCAAAGGACTACTTACTTCATAGGAGTCACATATTAGATATCCTGCATATCAGATATTTATATTACGATTCACTAACAGTAGCAAAGCTACAGTTATGAAGTAGCAACAAAATAATTTTATGGTTGGGGTCACCACAACATGAGGAACTGTTAAAGGGTTGCAGCATGAGGAAGGTTGAGAACCACTACCCTAAGAGCATCCTTCAGTCTATGCTTGTCCTGCCAGGCTGCACTAGATCTTGTGGTTGTGAGCAACTTCGACTTGTTTACATGAAGACACACTTGAGATTGCTGGAGTGACAGAGGACAGGTGCTAAAATTTGGGGGTGGAATAACATATACAGAAGATGACTCTGAGAAACAATGAGAACTGTGAACTTTGTAGATTACTCTCTGGCACAGACAGCTACAAAACAGGAGAGAGGGCATCAGATGAGATCCCTCTCACCTTCCTGGGGGGCTCTTACTGACCAAGACCTTTTATTAAAGTTTCTTTTATGTGGCCAGAGGGCGTCCTGCATGTGATCCCGGGAAAGCTGGTCTCCTCCACATTTTTTTTTGTTTTGTTTAATGCAACATACAAACTTTATTTAACACAAGTAACAGGTAAAATAAAACAAGCATTTGTATTAGGAAAAAAACTGCAAGAAAACTTATCTTTAACAACTTAAAATAACCTACTTGCAGTTGCATTTAACTGAGCTCTGATGCTGTGAAGAACACAGCTCAGACACGGGTATGGATGAAAAGTTTGTACATTTTTTTCAAGTATTTACTGAATACTGCCTTATACACACATATACATTAAATTTGAAAAAGATTAGATGATCCCAGCTGTACTTCAATTTTCTTATTCTTTTGGAGTAGGTCGTCTAAAGAGAAGAATATGCAGTTCTGGCTCATGCATCCTGTAACAAACCCATCCTAGACTCTTTGAACAGCAAGTCTTCTCCACTCCTCTTCGAACATCAGATGAGTTTTAGGGACTTGTTTAGAGAGTTCTCTGGGTAACATGACATGCTGGTACTTGGAGTGCTTGCTTGTGGAATTACTTGTCCGAGTAGTAGATTTGCTTGTGAACCATCTTGCTGTTACGCAGCGGTGAAAAAACGGGAGCAGGAAACCCAGTGCAAGGGCTCCACATCCGCCTAGGGCTGGCGCAAAGACTCGAATCTCCTTCACGTTCTTATAGCTGGGTTCACAGAAGTTCTGGATAACATCAGGAAGATGGGATAGAAACGTCACCAATACCACAAAATGGAATAGTCAGGAGAAATGGATTCAGAGAGCTAGTCTGTGTGGATACAGTGCTCAGTGCAGTGTTACCCTATTGCTTTTGTGCCAGAGCATCTTCAGAAATTGTTCTGCCTTCAAATTCTGTTGCAGAATATTTACATTCTGGGTGACAGTAACTTCCAAAATGTTACAGAAAAGCCAGCCACTAAGACAGGCTGAGTAGCAAGAAAATAAATACTTTAACATAACCTTGCTCTGGTCTTGCTGAGTAAGGCATACAGAATCTACTCAGGCCAGCATCCTTCTACTAGTGTAGCAGGAGGTATTAGAGAAGAGGCGTCCAGGGGGCTCCCGGCTTAGCCGCCATGTTCCTGCACTAATGCTAGCACCAGCTGTGGTCTCAGTAGCACAGGCGGGGCCAGAAATGTTGGTGTGGCTGCTGCCTCTGCCCGCCACCCATGGCCTCCACCGCTCTAGGCCTGGCCCCTAGGCCAACCCTGCCGCCTCCAGGGCGCTAGGCTAGCCCCATGAATAACCGCCATCCTTGAGGTTAGATGTCAAAATACCCATTAACCTGGTAAATCAAACTCTTAATGCTTTTAGTTAACCAATAGATTTTTATATATCAATAAAATCTCAATACACAAGATGCCCTCACAATTTAAACAATTATTCTAACCTTTAGATTTCATATCTACCTATGCTACTGAAAGCCACATGGATCCACTTCCGATGCCATTTTCCCCGCTGCCTTTCTCACCCCTTGTCTCCCTCCACGTCTCCACCTCTGCCATCTTTAGCTCTGCCTCCCTTTTCCCTGTCCAATCACAAACTGCAAATAGATTGGACATGGAAATTTCTGCCACAACCAGTAGCTGTTTAAATTCAAGGGACACAAGCAGTCTATCGGCACGGCATCCTTGGCCTTGATAGAACCAGCTGCTAATACTACATAGTAAGTAACTTCAACCGCGAGCGAGCAGAGACAGGGTAACCAAACAACCTGCCCAGTCACACAGATGTGGGTAGACGACCCAGAATTCGAACTCTGATCAATCTTTTTCCATAGCTATGATTTTATTAACTGAGTTAATACCACTTCAAAGCACAGATAAAGAACAGTGTTGGGAGGGCAAAAATTGTCATGTCCACTGGACAATAGTTGAGGCTTACTGACTTAACATTAATTCCCGTCACAGCCAACTCGAAAAGAGAAGATGAATTCAAATTAGGAGCACATGGTGGACTGGAAGGGTCAGGGACCCAGCTCTGCTTAAAAACTCAGTATAGCCCAGCAGTGGTGGCGCACGCCTTTAATCCCAGCACTTGGGAGGCAGAGGCAGGCCGATTTCTGAGTTCGAGGCCAGCCTGGTCTACAGAGTGAGTTCCAGGACAGCCAGGGCTACACAGAGGAAACACTGTCTCGAAAAACCAAAAAAAAAAAAAAAAAAAAAAAAAAAAAAAAAAAGAAAGAAAGAAAAACCAAACAAACACAACCCCCCCAACAACAACAACAACAAAACCCTCAGAATAAAGCCATGGTACATTTTGAGTATTCAGATGTCCTGTAGGATGTGTGGTGGTTTGAATGAGAAATGTCCCCCATAGGCTCAAGAATTTGAACATTTTGTTCCCAGTAGATTGTGTACTGTTTCTAATTTCCTTTCTCTACTTCCTAGTTGTGGTTCAGATGTGAGCTCTTGACTTCCAGCTCCTGATGCCACGCCTCCTGTCACGACGGACTCCTCCCCTCTGGAACTGTAAAACCCAATACTTTCTTCCATAGGTCACTTTGGTCGTGCTGCCCTATTACAGCAACAGACACGTGACTAACATGGATGCCTTAAAAAGCAATGCTCTATCTTTTTTTCCAAGGACCAAACCTGCTTTGGGGCAATTAAATGATGATTTTCTCCAAATGCTTAAGTTTAAACTCTCATCCCAGGAGAGGGAGCTATCAGTGCTCCAGCAGATTTATCAAAATGATTATTTAAATCAGAGGTAAATGGGAAGAGTTACAGAATCCTTAAAGCAAGATATAGCCATTTATGGTTTGAATCTGAAATGTCCTGATGGGGTCATCTACTGGAGGCTTGGTTCCTAATGTTAGTGGCTCTAATTCAGGAAGTTACAGAAACTTTAGGAACAGTGGCCTAGCTGGACGAAGGTTGTCACTGGTTCATGAGGATACATTGTCACTGGCTCCGGTTCTCCATAAGGTTCTGCCCTGGCACATGAGGTCAAGAGAACATGGAATGAGCTCTTTGAAACTGTGAGGTAAAATAAGTTGTTCTTCCTCTTAGTTGTTCCCTCAGGAATTTTGATTATAACTATGTAATGCAAACTACTACAACCAAATTTGATTCCAGTTGTTGCCACAGTTTGGGAAGACTTGGGGGGGGGGTGGCCTTGATGAAGGAAGTACATCACTTGGGGGTGGGATTTGAGATTATACAACCTCACCTTATTTCCAGTTCTCTTGTCCAGCTTCATGTTTGTGGTGAAAAGTAAGCTTTCTCAGCTTCCTGGTCCAGCTGCCTGCTGCCATGTTGTTTCTGCCATGTGTATGCTAATTCTCTGGACCATAAGCCAAAATAAACTCTTTTATTATCCTATATGTTGTCTCGATCATGGTTATCAGAGCAACAGAAAAGTAACTAATAAATTTACATATGTAAAATGTATTAAGTGTACAAATGAGTTTTGGTGAATATATGTGTATGTTCACTAACTTACTATACAAATTCATATTACTTATGTAGTCAAGACATGTAGTCTACTGCCTGGTCCTCATAGCATTTATTTTTATATTTCTTCTTAGTTAAAATTTTAGTTTAAAAGTCTACATTTAGAGCAACTTTGGGTTCTATGTATCCCTTTCACCCTTTCTCCATCTTCCCTTTAACTTACATCTCTCATTGATGTAGTTAATTTGTTATTAGTGATAACTTGATATACATACATTGTAACTATGCTGATGGTTTCCATTGAATGTTACTTAGTGGATTTTGGCAAATGTATCACACATACCCAAAGCTACATACAAAATAGTTCCACTGCCTGACCATTCTCCAACCCTCACCTATTCATCCCTTTTTCCTTCTCCCCTGATCTTACTGTGCTCAGATTTTGCCTTTTGTGGTATGTTGCATAATTAGAATCACACAGTATGTGGCCTTTACAGATTGAACTTGTCAATACACAGTTAAGGTGATTGCATGTGGGTTTCTTTCTCTTTTTTTGTGGCTTGAAATCACATTTCTTTCGATTACTAAAAATCCTGTTGTGTGGCTACACCACAGTGAGAGTGTATACATTCATCTATTGAAGGACATCTTGTTACTTCCAAGTTGCAACAATTATGAAGAAAGCTACCAAAAACATTGTTTGTGGGTTTTCTGTCTTTTTCCCCCTTGATATTTTTGCAGTACTGAGGATTGAACTGTGGGTCTCTTGAATGTTAGGCAAGTAAGTATCTACCACTGAATCACATCTCCAGGGACAAGTGCAAGCTTCTGCATGGACATAAGTTTTCAACTATGTTTAGTTTTGTAAGGAACAATCCAACTGTCTTTTAAGTCAGCTTGTTATTCTGTATTCTAAGGATCAATGGATGGGCATTCCCATTTCTCCACATCCTCATTAGCATTTGTTCATTAGCATTAACATTACTTGTCTGTGCTTTGGATTTTAGTCATTCAAACAGACAGTGAGAAATAACTTAGTGTTGTCTTAACCCATAATTCATCAATGGTATGCTTTAAGCATCTCTTCATATGCTTATATGCCATTTTTGTTTGCTTTGGCAAAGTGTGTTCGCTCAATCCTTCCCTTCTTTTACTTGGGCTGTTTTCTTGTTAGGTTTTCACATTTTACATACCAGACTTTTCATAAGATTTCATAAGATTTCATAAAGATTTTTCTCTGGGTATTTATTTACACTACTGTTTTATCTTAGAAAATTGTGTTTTTCATAGAGCACAAAGCACCCATCAACTTGGCAGAATTTGCTTTGGTGATATATCTGAAAAGTTATCACCAAACCTGGAGTCTTCTCAATTTTCTCGTATGTTGTCTTCTGGAAATCATACAGTGGGGCATTTTCTATTTAAGCCTAAGGTTTGAGTAGACCAGTATGAAATGTATTTAGAATGACATTTTTATATTAATGTCTAGCTGTTCCAATACCATCTGCAGAAAAAGCTATTTTTTTCTGTCTGTCTTTGTTCTTTTGACAAAGATCAATATAGCTATCATGTGTGAATTCCATTCTGCACTTTTTGTATTCTTTGGAAATGCACTGAGTCTATAGAGTAAGACAGAAAGAAATAGATATTTGACCGTAGTAGGTCTTCCTATTTATGTGCACAGAAATTTCACTTTAGGATACTAACGTAGGTTCTCTGTATTTGACAAATCTCACTTGTTTGGCGACTAATTATGTCATCTGTACAAGGGCACAGTTACACTACTTTTCCTATCTGCCTTCATTTCACTGTCATACAGATTGTGAGAGACTTCATATTGAATAGGAAGGAATAAAAGTCAGATATTTCTGTCCTCTTGATTTCTGTGGGGAAACATTAGGTATTTAAGAACTATAGATGTCTTTTATCAAATGGAAGAAACACTTTTGTTTTCCTACTTTGGTGAAATTTAAAAAAAAATAATGTCTTGTATGTGTTTGAGTGTTTTGCCAAGGGCAGTGTTGGCTCACACCTTTAATCCCAGCCCTCAAGAGGCAGTGGCAGGTCTATATCTCTGTGAGTTTAAGGCTATCCTGGTCTACATCAAGTTCTAGGGTTAACTCTGTCTGAAAAAAACAATAAATAGACCCCCACACCACTCACACCCAGAGACAGCTTGACCCCCAGTAGTTCTGACACCCCCAGGCTCACAGGAAAGTTCCCCACCCCAGCTCCAATACCTGGCCTAACTGGGACTACCACTACCCCTGGGGCCCAGAGGATTCAGGACCTTCTGCTCTGCCAGAGACACGCATTCCTTCCAGTTCTTATCTATGTCTAGGAGCAGATTCTGTGCTCCAGCCTCCATCCCCACCCTGTCCACCCTGACCCTGTCCCAGAGTCAGCTTGACCTCAAGGAGTTCTGATACAGCCAGCCTGGCAAATCATGCTCTCCAGACCCCCTCCCATACTCAGAGGCAGCCTGACCAAGGAGGCCCAACATAACTAGGCTCACAGGAGAAACAGGCTCCAGTCAGAGACAACAATGCCAGTTAATGCCAGAGATAACCAGATGGTGAGAGGCAAGCACAAGAACATAAGCAACAGAAACCAATGCTACTTGGCATCATCAGAACCCAGTTCTCCCACCACAGTGAGCCCTGGATACCCCAACAAACCAGAAAAGCAATATTCAGATCTAAAATCCCATCTCATGAAGATGATAGAGGACTTTAAGGAGGTCATAAGTAACTCCCTTAAAGAAATACAGGAGCACACACATAAACAGATAGAAGCCCTTAAAGAGGAAACATATAAATTCCTTAAAGAAATACAGGAAAACAAAATCAAACAGGTGAAGGAATGGAACAAAACCGTCTATGATTTAAAAATGGAAATAGAAACAATAAAAAAAATCCCAAAGGGAAACTACCCTAGAGATGAAAAACATAGGAAAAAGATCAGGAGTTATAAATGCAAACATCACCAACAGAATATAAGAGATATAAGAGAGAAACTCAGGCATAGAAGATACCATAGAAGACATTGACACAATAGCCCTGAGAGAGGCTCTGCCAGCACCTGGCTAAGACAGATGCAGATACTCACAGTCAACCATTAGACTGAGCCTGGGGACCCCAATGGAGAAGTTAGGGGGAGGACTGAAGGAGCTGAAAGAGATTGAAACACCATAGGAAGAGCAACAATATCAACCAACCAGATCCCCCCCTCCCCCCAGAGCTCCCAGGGACTAAACCACCAACTAACAAGTACACATGGAAGGACCCATGGCTCCAGCTGCATATGTAGCTGAGGATTGCCTTATCTGGCATCCATGGGAGGGGAAGCCCTTAGTCCTGTGGAGACTCCATGCCCCAGTGTACAGGGATGCTAGAGTGGTGAGGTGGGGGTGGACAGGTGGAGAAACACCCTCATAGAGGTAGGGGGAGAGAGAATAGGGTGGGAGATTTGCAGAGGGGAGACCAGGAGTGGGACAACAATTGAAATGGAATAAAATAAAATAACCAATAAAAAATAAAATTAAAATAAGCCAAAAAAGGAGAAAAAAACAATCAATCAATAAATCAAACAAACAAAAATAAATAAAAAGACTGAGGGATTTGCCGGCATATATGTATGCACCACACGCGTCTGGTGCCCATGGCAGTCAGAACAGGACATCAAATCCAGTCACACTGGAGTTATGGATGGCTGCGAACCACTCACTATGTGGGTGCTGGGACTGAACCTGGGTCGTCTGCAAAAACCTTAAGCCATAGCTTCAGATTCTATTAAGACTTTTTTAATCCTGAAACTTTCTCAAGATTATATCTTTTGATATGATCATGTTTTTCAAATTAATATGCTTACATTGATTTTACAGTTGCATTTCTAGGCAACACCTCATGTGTCATGATCCACACTACACTTAATGTTTGATAATAATTTTCATGCTTATTTTATGACAGCAATTTTTGTTATACTTGCTTTGGTATTGGTATTAGAATTATACTGGTCCCATAAAACAAATGTTTCTTTCTAATATCTGAAAGATTTCCGTGTATACTTGGTATCACTCCTTCCTTAAATATTTGCTAAGGAATTCACTATTGAGATTTTCTGGATTCAAATTTTTCCTTCTAGAAAGATCATTTATTTTTTTACTTTACATCCTGATCACAACCTCCCCTCTCCTGTCCTCCCAATCCCAACCTCACCCCCTCCCCGGCCCCCATCCTTTGGTCTCTCTACATGCAGACATCCTGTTAGACCAGCACCATTTGTTGAAGATGCTTTATTTTTTTCCATTGTATGGTTTCATTTTTTTTGTCAAAAATCAAATGTCCATAGGTGTGTGGGTTTATTTCTGGGTCTTCAATTGTATTCCATTGATCAATCTGTCTGTTTTTACACCAATACGATGGAGTTTTTATTACTATTGCTCTGTAGTACAGCTTGAGATCAAAGAGGATGCTTGATCTAAGAAGTTCTTTTACTGTACAGGATTGTTTTGGCTATCCTGGTTTTTTTTTTTTTTTCCATATAAAGTTGAGACTTGCTCTTTCAAGGTCTGTAAAGAATTGTGTTGTAATTTTGGTGGGAATTACATTGCATCTGTAGATTGCTTTTGGTAAGTTGGCCATTTTTACTATGTAAATCCTACTGATCCACGAGCACGGGAGACCTTTTCATCTTCCATAATTTCTTTCTTCAGAGACTTGAAGTTCTTGTCATGCAGATATTTTACTTGCTTGATTAGAGCTACACCAACATATTATATATTATTTGTGGCTATTGTGAAGTATATTGTTTCCTTAATATTTTTCTCAGCCTGTTTATTATATGTATAAAAGAGGGATGCTAATTTTGTTATTTTGGGTTTTTTTTGTTTTGTTTTTTTGTCTTTGGTTTTTTTGTTTGTTTGTTTGTTTTTTGTTTTGAATCCAGCCACTTTACTGAGGGTGGTTATCAGCTGAAGGAGTTCTCTGGTAGAATTTTTGGGGTCACTGTGTTTACCATCATATCATCTGTGGATGGCAATACTTTGACTTCTTCCTTCCCAAACTGTATCGCCTTTAGTTGTCTTACTGCTGTAACTAGAACTTTAAGTACTATATTGATTAGGTACGAAGAGTGTGGGCAGCCTTGTCTTGTCTCTGCTTTTAGTGGAATTGCTTTAAGTTTTTCTCCAATTATTTGATGTTGGCTAATTGGCTTGCTGTGTATTGCCTTTACTGTGTTTAGGTATACATTGTATATCCCTGATCTCTCCAGAAATTTTAACTAGAAGGGGTGTTGGATTTTTGTCAAAGGCTTTTTCAGTATCTAATAAGATGATCATGGTTTTTTTCTTTCAGTTTGTTTATATGGTTTATTTATTTGATTACATTAATGGATTTTCATATATTGAGTCATCCCTGCATCCCTGGGATGAAGCCTACTTGATCATGGTAGATGATGTTTTTGATGTGTTTTTTGATTCGGTTTACAAGTATTGTATTTTTGCATCAATGTTCATAAGATAATTGATCTAAAATTCTCTTTCATTGTTGAGTTCTTATGTGGTTTAGGTATCATGTGATGGTGGTCTCAGAGAATAAGGTTGGCAATGTTCCTTGTGTTTCTTTTTTGTGGAATGTTTTGAGGAGTATTGGTATTAGCTCTTCTTTAAATGTCTAGTAGAATTCTGCACTAAAGCCATCTGGACCTGGGCTTTTTTGCCTTGGGAGACTTTTAATAACTGCTTCTATTTCTTAAAGGGCTACTAAAATCGTTTACTTTGGTAAACATTTGGTAAATAATATTTATCAAGAAACCATCCATTTCATTTAGATTTTCCAATTTTGTGGAGTACAGGCTTTTGAAGTAAGACCTAATGATTCTTTGAATTTCCTCAGTTTCTGTTGTTACATTTTTCTTTTCATTTCTGATTTTGTTAATTTGGATACTGTCCCTCTGCCTTTTAGTTAGTTTGGCTAAGGGTTTGTCTGTCTTGTGGATTTTCTCAAAGATCCAGCTCTTGGTTTCATTGATTCTTTGAACTGTTCTCTTTATTTCTAACTGACTGATTTCAACCCTGAGTTTGATTATTTCCTGCCATCTACTCGTCCTGGGTGTGTTTGCTTTCTTTGTTCTATAGCTTTCAGATGTATGTTAAGGTGCTAGTATGAGATCTCTGCAATCCCTTATGAAGGACCTTAGTGCTGTGAACTTTCCTCTTAGCTTTTATTGTGTCCCATGAGTGTGCATATGTTGTTCCTTCATTTTCATTGAATTCTAGAAAATCTTTAATTTCTTTCTTTATTTCTTCCCTGACGTAGTGGTAATTGAGTAGAGAGCTGTTCTGTCTCCATGAGTGTGCAGGCTTCCTGGTCTCCCTGTTGTTGTAGTCCAGCTTTAATCCACAGTGGTCTGATAAGTGGTTATTTCAATTTGCTTGTATCTGTTGAGGCTTGCTTTGTGATCAATATGGTCAATTTTTGAGAAGGTTCTGTGAGGTGTTGAGAAGAAGGTATATTCTTTTGTGTTTAGATGAAATATTGTGTAGATATCTGTTAGGTCCGTTTGATTCAAATGTCTGCTTGTTTCATTATTTCTCCTTTTTAGTTTCTGTCTTGATGACCTGTCCATTGGTGAGAGTGGGATGTCAGCTGTATTAGGATATCCAGGATATGTGGTAGAATAGCTGGGCTCGGATGATGCCCTGCCTCTTTCTTGTTGACTGTGTTCTTAAGTTGGCCTTTAGCCATCTGTTTGTCCCTAGTGTTGGATGGATGTTTCTGATGCAGGCAGAACTCCCTGGAGAGTCAGGCAGAACTGTACATCTGACAATGGAGCCCAGGGAACAGCATGCTGTTCAATTCTGCTGGCTGTGCTCCAGGAGGACCTGAATGTTCCTGAGCCCCTGCAGGCCTCCTCAGGGAAGGCAGGCACAGCCATAGGCCCGAGGATGGATCTCAGGGGACAGCATTCAGCTCACCTTTGCTCCTAGAAAGATTTTAAATAGCAAATTCATCTTGTTTAATATAGCATTGTTTAGTAACTTTTCTTATTTTTTTTTCCAATTTTGGAAAATTTTGTTTTTTAAAGAACTTATATAGTCTACCCCCACATAATCAATATATTGGTTTAAAATAGTTCCTTTAAAATTATTTATTAGATTTATACACTTTGTGTGTTTTCCATGAATGTCTGTATGTGTACCACATGAACGCTTGGTGCCCTAAGAGGTTAGCAGAGGGCATCAGATCCCCTGTAGCTGGAGTTAGGATGATTGTAAACACCTTGTGGGTGCTAGAAATCAATCCTGCAAGAGTAACTAGTGTTCTGAACCTCTGAGCCATCTTTCTAGCCCTAAAGTAGTTCTTAACATTCTTTTGTTTGATGCCTGTAAGATTTACAGTAGTAACTCTTCTCTCACCCCCTGATATTGGTAATTATTATATTTTCTCCCCTTTGATCAAATAGTTCTAGACTTCAAACTACCTTTGTCTTTGTTGCAACATTCTCTTCTGCTGCTTGTCTTTTTTTTCTTTTTTCTCTTTTCTTTTTTCATTTCTCTCTTTTTTTAAGACAGAAGCTCACCATGTAGCCCAGGCTAGACTACACCTCTTAATTGCTAGGATTATAGGGATATGCCACCACATCCTACTTAATATCCTCCACTTTTATCATTTTCTTAATTGTTCTGAGTTTGTCTTTTGTAGCTTAATATAATAAATTAGACTTTTAGATAACTTATTTTAAGCTTTACTTCTTCCCTAAAATAAATATCTTGATATAAATTTCCATTAAGATTGTTATATTTTTCTAACTTCCTTCTTCATGCTTTTTTTTTTTTTTTTTGCTTCATGTGTCATTTTGTCTTGATTGATTCCAAATACATAGGATTTTTTCTACTTGTCCGCGAAAGATTGAAATTTCCAGTTATTAAAGTGTTCCAAAAATACTATTTAGGTTAATTTTATTAATGATATCTTTAAGAATTTACTCAGCTCTGATTCTACTAGTTACCAGGAGACATGTTAAAATCCCCAGTGATTCTGAATTTTCTCTGGCTTGCTCTCTGACAGCATTCCTGCTTACAGTCTGAAGCTTCTAGGCAGCACACAGTCCCTTTTCACTCTGTGTCATCACAACATGTCTCTTCTGCTGATGAGTCTTCTCTTCAGCTCAGTTCTGTTAAGCAGTTACTGTCCATTCTGTATGCTTTTGTTCTTCATGGTGTATTTTTTTCCACGTCCTACTTTCAATTATTGGTGCATTTGAACTAATATTGTGAAAATGTGATTCTTGTGGAAAGCACGTAATTAAGACATGCTTTGTAATCCCGCTTGACAATTTTCCCCCTTTAACTGGAGTTTTTAGTTAATGTTCATGTAATATAATTATTTCTTAGGTTGGTTTGGTTATACGTTTTGCTATTTGTTTTGGCTCATCCAGCTCACTTGTTCTTCCCTTTTTGCCACCTTTTGGATTTCTAAGAACTATTTTTGTAAATATGTTTAATTCTGTAATGGCTTTTTAGCTATCTGTCCCGGTGGTATTTTGATTGTGTTGTGTTGGCATGTGTGGTGTCTGTATATGTATGCAAATGTGGGCGTGAACACACCTGAGTCAATATCAGGTGCCTTCCTTCCTCGATCTCTCTGTCTTTTCTTTTTTTCGTTTTCTTTTTCTTTTTTTCTTTTTTTGAGACGGAGTCTCTCATTGAACTAGGCTAGGTGCTCACTGATTGCTTAGACTGTCTGGCCAGCAAGCCCCAGAGGCTCTCTGTCCTACAAGTGCTAGGATTACAAACATATTTACATGGGTGCTAGGGACTGAAACTTAGAACTTTGCTTACTGAACCATTTCCCCAGTCATCTTATCTTATTTTTTTTAGTAGTTGCTTTAAGGATCTCAATATGCATCATATGACTATCTATGAATTTATCTTGTATTAGCTCACATAAAACACAGGAATCTTATTTATTATCTCCTTTATATTTTATAAAATTTCTATTATATTTACAACTATTTGCTATAACTGCACAATAAAGAGTTATAAGTTACATTATATAATGCTATCATTTTTCAAGACATTAAGCAAAAAGCAAAAGTATATAGTCTTACATTTATCCAATATTTATTACTTTCTTTGTTCTGTGTCCTTCTATTGGATCCCCATGATCATATAGTACGAGTTTCCTTCAACTTCTAGAATTCCATTTGGCTATTCATAGAGCGCAAATCTGCTGGTGACTCGTGCTCTCAGCTTTTTTTTTTTTTTTTATCTGAAAATACCTATTTTCTTTTCTTTTCTGAGAGACAATTTTGCTGCACATAGAATTCTGCCCTTCGTGTTGTATCAGATCAGGCTTTCCGAGTACCCGCTGGTCACAGGCTGCAGTTAACCTCACGAAGGTGTACGACTGGAATGAGGTAGCTCTCCACAGCTGAGGTCATCTCTGAAGAGACTGATCACTGAAGCTCTTCGCTAACAGCACCTCCCACTGCTGGGACAGTTCTTCCTGGAGGGCTTTACCTGGGTGTACAGCACAGTACTGTTGATGAGAATTCTACCATTATTTACATAGCTCTCTGTGTGGCGTGTATAGTGTTTAATATACTATCCCCCACCTGGCATGACTTCTTAGCTTTGCTGTAGACATCACCATGCACTTACGTGTACATTTCTTAGCATTTGTTCTGTGTTGTTCATTAGTCTGTGATCTCCTGAGTTTGCTTGGGAGAGTCTGATGCTATTACTCAAATGTTTTTCTTTCCCCATTCATTTCTCTCCTTCTGGATAATCCAATTACATGCTTGGTGTTTTGTAATAAATATTACCATTTTCTGAGAATTTCTTCATATTTATTTTTTCCTCTTTTCTTGAATATAAATAGTCCCCCATATATTTTTATATTATGTTCATGTGTTCTATAATTCAATATTAAAATTAAGTTTATCAGTAGAATTTACATTTTGATTAGAGTATTTTTCATCTAAAATCTTGCTCTTTTTATTTCACTGCAACTGATTTCCACATATTATATTTTCCAATTTAAAAAAAAAAAAAACAGAACTCTAATGACTAGAGTCTCTGTTGCTCAGAATTACCTAAGGTTTGGTGTCCATTATTTTTGTTGTTGTTGTCCCATGAGTTTATTTTACTATTTGTATAATTGACCATTTTCTTATTGTAGACTTTATAAATGCTTATTATAGAGAGTTTGGATCTGCCATATTGCTTAGCTTTTACATGGTTAAACTCAACTCCTGAGGAGGTCCTCCTCCCCATTTTTGAACAATAGCTGAAATCTCTGATTAATTCGTTCAATTTCTTAGGTTTTCTGATGATGCTTATTCCAAATGCAGATAATGTGAGTGTTTAAGTGTGTAATTTAGAACTCTTTACCCCTATGCTGTCCCTGCTTTCAGGACTCCTATCTCCCCAGCTGCTCTTCAGTCCTCAATACTGTACTCCCACACCGCAATTTACTGTGGTAAATGGGACGATGTCCCAGGCATCCGTGGTCAAAGAATGAAGCCTTGTAGTCACACTGATAGAGCACTAGCCTTTTAAAAGTATACTTCTGTCTAGGCTTTGCTTACTTATGGTTTCTTTCTGGTGTCTTCAAATTGTCTATGTTTTATATTTTGAGATGTTATAATTGTTACCTGTAGAACCAGTTAATTTATCCCACATATACCAGAAGCCAGATTTCCTAAGGTTACTGTTGTGCCACTAGAAGCACACCTCTAGCCTAAGATGTCTCTGTTAGTTAATAGTAAATGCGTTCTCTTGCTACATCTGAATGCTAATTAGTCTGTGAGCTATAACTCATTATCATACATCAAAGATGTGAGTAGGAAGAGCCATATATCAGGAAAACAGAAATTATTCTGTGTAGTCTAAATATAAAGGGTATGGATATGAAGACGTGATCACCACCCCCATAGAGGAAAAACAGACATACAAAGCATGTCAGAAAATCTACCACCGACCCCCAACCCAAAGCACTCAACCAGATGGTTCTCAAAACCCATCTAGAAGATTCCAGGAGCCTCACAACCATTTATATTCTGACTCCAGCCGACTGAAGAATGAGTCCTCTATTACAGATGGGCTCAGAGGTTCCTTTTGTGGGCAGACTATATAGCACTGGTACAAGGTGACAAGAGAGACCACAGTAAGTAGTCACAGATTTTCCTCTTCAGAGCAGAGGAGAACTGGGAGGAGGTTTGTGGTTACGTTGGGTAGACAAGAGGTGATCCAGCACAAATGTCCCAAAGTAACCAAAGGGTAATGAAGAGAAGGAAGCTAGAGAGCTTCAAGGTTAGCCAAAAAAACCATCAAAAAAGACTCAGGAACGGTCACTTTCCATGCTTATTTTCATATGACTCTCGAAACTGAAGTATAACCTTGTGAGCACGAGAGAAGCTGCCAAACCCAGTGTCTGTCCAAGCTGTAGCTCTGCCACGAGAATATCAATTCCTTTTCAATGAGCTTTTCTCTCACCTATTTCACATTAAATGAATTAGTTTTGTTACAGAAATATTGGTGTTATATCAGGGAGTGAGTCTTTACTGACGGCATATGATGTGAAGACCATACCCTTATGATTCCTTTTCCAAAAACTCTGTGGTAGTCTTCAGCCCATATATTCTTCCAGAATTTTCACATCTCATCAACTAGTGAGATTTCTTCCCTCTCCTTCTTAAATCTAAGAGTGACTTTTAGTGACTGCCTTGATGAATAAAAAAACAGAAGTGGCAGTATCTGACTTCCAAGACTAAGTTGTTAAAGGTCCCATAGACTCTGCCTATTTCCTTTTAAGCTGCTTACCTTAGCAACCTAGCCATCGTAAGGAATCCCAGACTCTATTAACATCATGTAGAGATGTTCAAATCTACAGGTCCTGCTAAGGTCTCAACTATTGTCTAGCATCAACCGTCTGACACATCAGAGAGTAATCCTCAGGGGATCCTCCTCTTGGCCTTTGAGTATCCCATATGTTGGCCCAGTGGAGTAGCTGGTAGGGTCCAAGGATCGCTAAAATACAAATTAACAAGAAAATGTTTGGGTTTTAAAGCCACGACTACATTTGGGGATAAGTGTTACATAGCTCTAGTAACTAGAATACCATCCTATTACCTTGCTTAGATGTGAAAGTTCCAAATTCCAAAACCCAACCAAGGTTTCAGATATAATGTAGGTGCAATAATCTTGTGTTTTATTTAATACATAGTTTTTAGGGCTGGAGAAATGGCTCAGTGGTTTAGAGTACCGACTGCTCTTCCGGAGGTCCTGATTTCAATTCCCACCAACCACATGGTGGCTCACAACCATCTGTAATGGGATCTGATGCCCTCTTCTGGTGTGTCTGAAGATAGCTACAGTGTACTCATACATATAAATAAATACATGGTTTTGGTGAAATAAGAGATCTTTTGTGGGCAAGAAGTAAGTCTTTCTGTGCTGACACTCTTAGGAACAGCATCTAAGATTTGTTAGGTCCTAAAGACATGCTGTTAATGTTAGGTGAATGGAAAGACCAATATGGTTCTACGCAAATTCTTATTTAGAAAGTTTTTAGAAGTAGTTGACTATGCTTTTACTCAACAAAATTTGCTGCCTAGAAATAATTTTGATGTCTTGTTATAGTTGTTTTCAGTTTATGAGCTACAAAACTCATTAATTTTTCTCTCTTGCTCTTATAAAAAAGTGTCACAATTACATGCATTACCTATCAAACTATGCC
Source organism: Arvicanthis niloticus (assembly GCF_011762505.2). Taxonomy (NCBI): domain Eukaryota; kingdom Metazoa; phylum Chordata; class Mammalia; order Rodentia; family Muridae; genus Arvicanthis; species Arvicanthis niloticus. Next base: position 62,112,645 of record NC_047665.1, on the reverse strand, counting down.
CCGAATCATCCTTGACTGATTCCAAAACTCAATGTATCTTTAAGGATGAACGGTTTTTTTTTTTTTCCATTACTGAGAATAACTGAATTAACAAGATAATTTCAAAACAAGAGATTCCCGTGTTTTTAAACAATACAGTCTTCAAAGGCAACGGAATGAAATGATGCAGACACTTTTAGCATCCATGGTAACATCTCTGAACAAGGAAAATTCTTACCAAATTTGGAGTCTATGCTCTATTTGTAGGAAAAAAAATGTAAGTTTATTTTTTCTCATGGCCATACCTCATGTCACACATATATTTAAATATATGAAGAAAAGAGAAATCCATAATGTCATGAAGGCATGAGCAAATAATACCTATTTATTTATTTATTTAAGTGTTCCTACTGGAAATAAGGATTTTCATTCTTCCCAGGGAATGCTATGAAGATGGGATGGATGAGACCGCTCGCTTTCCGGCTTTACTGCCGGACATGTGTTTGGTCAGAATTTAATAGGTCCTTCCTGCCTTGTCCTCCTCCAGCCTCATTTCATGTCAACTCCATAGAGGTGAATTGTGTATAGAAGAATCTCAGTATAAGTCAAGCTCAGAGGAAACATCAGTGTGACAGCAAAGTCCTTGCAACAAATATAAATACTGATACAGCCAACAAATTCAAGTGGGGACAACTCTGACAGCCCATAGCAAAACTTTACTTCTCTTCCTATATATGTCAGAGAGCCCAGTGGGAGCACTGCCTGAGATCCCTTCCTTTCTGCTCTCCATAACTATCATCACCTGTATCCTACACACACACCACCAAGTTCTGCTTTCTACCTCAGTTCATATACAGAATCTGTTCTTTCCTCATGGGTGTTCTCTTGCCACCTCTTCTTGATCAACTAGACTGGCCCGGGACCAATTTTGTCTATTTCCTTCTTTCTTTAACTTGGTTCTATAATGGAATTCTCCCTCTCAAGGCAAGGAGGGAAAAGAAGCTATGAGTCACAAGTGTTGTCATACCAACATCCTCCACGAGGAACTTTGGGTTTGCTCAAGTGGTAGTAGAATATAGGTATCCTCTCATAGAAGCAGGAGGAGGGGGGGATGGGATAAGGGGTTGCTGGGTGGTTGGGGGAATGGGGTAAGGGGATAAAATCTGAAATGTAAATATAATATCCAATAAAAAAAAGAAAGTACTGACACTAGTTGTAATAGCTGAACAACAACAACAAAAAAGAATATAGGTATCCTAATTATACATGTATACAGTTGGAACATCGAAGTATACAAGACCTGGCTACAGATTCAGGTGAAGAAGCCAGAGGATACATTTACACTAATATATAATTTCAGCTCTGCTGTGGTCTGAATAAATTTTATTTATGATTTAAATGTGTGAGTAGTCTGAGGTAGAGCTACCTCACTCCTGAGGCCACCCCATTTTTACCTGATATCTAAACATCACATTTTTAGACCAAAGTGGGAGTTTAGAGCCTTAGAAACTGCCAAGGGCCTGGCAGTCAGGCAGGGTCAAGTACCCTCTCATATTTGTTCATCTTGCTCCACCTCTGCACTTGGAGTGTGTTTATTGGGTTTTCTCCTCAGATATCTGATAGCCCTAATAAGAGGTTTATCAAGAAAGGCAAGTAAATTAAGAATGGAAATTCTTAACTACAGACTGCATCTAGACACACACATACACACACACACACAGAGAGAGAGAGAGAGAGAGAGAGAGAGAGAGAGAGAGAGAGAGACAAAGACAGAAACAGAGAGAGGACACACATACATGTGGGAAAACATCAAGTTTTTTTTTTTTTTAAATCTGTGGCAATAGCAGGGTCGGACAAGGCAGTCTAGAGCATGAAGAAGCTTAAGTGACTGAAAATGTTTTATTGGTACAGAACAGACAGGAACGGAATCAATGTGTCTAAGAGTACACGAAGTTGTAGCCATGTAAAAATTTACTTGCCAACAAACAGATACAAATAAGCTCAATTCCAAAGTCCTTGTAAGAATGTCTGAAAATCGGAGGAAACTCGACACTGCCAAACTGAGAAAACAAGTAGATTAAAGTAACAATAAAATGCTCACTAGCCAGGAAAACAAAGTGGGAGGGAGGGGCTCCAGAGGGGAGGGGAACGCTCTTTCTAAGTTGAACAACACTAGTAGAGGTTGACTAGAAGAGTGAGTGTCAGAAGTGACAAGTAGGGCCCAACTGCTCTCGAGTCCCAATTCTCAATCTGGACGGTTTTCATGAGAAAAGGAAAAGGTTTCTCATCCCAATCCTCTGCAGAGGTGACCACCATGACAGAGTCACTTCGGGATCCTTAGTCATCACTTAAATGCCAACACGAAACATATTTCTATTTCACTTGCTCTAAAATTATAAATGGAAATTAAACAGGTGAAATTACAAGAGCTATATATCCATGTATATAATAGCTTTCAGAACATCGAATGATGAAGTCAGAAAAATCACCCGGGCCCCTGCCACATGTCCTATTTTTGTCACTTCCCTGTTTTTCAAAACTAAATTAACCACACAAGATTTAGCTCTCATGAAGTGTTTCTGAGCAGCTTCAACTGTAAATGGTTCTGTAGATAAAAGAATCATCTCTGGTCCCTGCAGCCAGGACGTCAAAGGATAGCTTCCACAGCAGACCAGTGGCTCTCTATCCTCAGCTACAGCCCCAGTGAGGACTGAGTTTATTCTGTGCCTCCAGGAGACTTTTCTAGAACTTTGGTCCATTTCTAATAGACTTTCTCTGGGCATTCTAAATTCCTTCCTGGGGTGCTTTCTCCAGTAAGGCACGTCTTGGATATCTGATAGTTTTCTGGAAACTCTGGCCTATTTGTCACATTCAAATCTTGCCCCATTTTTTCCAGCCCACTGCACTGGGGTGCATAAGGATGTGGTAAGATCTGTGTGCGCAAAGGCAGAGCTTCCCTTGGGACAGAGCAGGGAGTGGGAGAGGCTCTCAAGGAAGGCAATGGAAAAGACAGGGGTTCCCGTGGGTCTTGAACAAAGCTCAAGTGGGAGATGAGGTTGCTTTACTGCTGCTCCGAAGAACTCCAGAAATTGGTTCACAGCTTCAGTTCTCCCTTCCGAAGGGATGCTCTTTTGCTTACCTAAAGTGCAGAATAAATCAAACCCACAAAGCACGAGAGAGGAAATTAGCCTCTGCTTACCCGATCTCTTCTCCCTGGCGATTCCCTCTGCTACTCTCTGTGCACCCTCAATCACTGACCTGAATGAACGGTCTCTTCATTGAGGAAAAGAACAAAATGAAATCATATTGACAAACTATGACCCCGTTTTCTAGAGGACTGTTTACTTGCTCTTCGTGTGAAACCTTTGTTGACATGGTTAACTGACCAAGCCCGCTCAGTCAGTCAACAGGCTCTCCAGCACAGGAGTGAGGATTAAAAGAGTCGATCAGACAGAGTTGCCGCATGACCCCAGCCAGTTCTGAGGCTGAAGGCAGGTTTGTTTATTCCAACTTTCTTTTTAAACCCTTTTAATTACGTGCAAGTATTTAGGTCAGTTGTAGGTTGAGGAACCAACAATACAATAGATACAAACAGTCAAGGAACAAACAAGGCAATATACAAAGATTTGTGCCTGAACTTACTTCCTTGTCATGGCCCAATGTCAGATTCCTGCCAAGCAGCCCCAAAAGCTCTCCACAATTAACCAAAGGCTGAAAAGTGAAGACATAAAACATGAAAGGCTATTCGATTGTTTGGCCCACTTGTATATCTATACATTCCCAATAGGTCTTTTTCCTAAATACAGTGGAAACTTCTAAAAGTTTCTCTGGAAAGTCAGTTATGTCAAATGACGCTGGCCGAGGCACACAGGTGAAAGGATGTTTTGATATAGCAAACATGTGAAAGGACCCATGATGGAGGAGTATAAATATGACCCCCACAGACAGTAAGGGATAAGCACTGAGCATTGGTTTGGTTTGTTCCACCTCACTATTCTTCGCTAATGACACACATGTATTGGTTTGCCTTACACAGCATTGTTGATCTCCACTAGTGGTGACACCAGAGAAACTCACCAAAGAACTGCTCATGAGGTTCTGAGCTGCTTGTGAGGTTCCTGAGGCACCTTGCAGTATCTTTGGGATTGAATTACAGCTGCTGTTTCATGCCTGGAGTCTGCCTGCCAAAAGGACTGGACTGTAACTGCTGGTTCGTGCCTGGTGTCTGCCTGCCAAAAGGACTGGTCTACAGCTGCTGAATCATATTTGGTGTTTGCTACGAGACTGAACTGTGTTGGGAGCCGACTTTAGTAGAAAGCGGCTAGATCAACTTTGCAGCCATCTGGAACCATATACCCTGATGAAAGACTTGGTTGTCAAAAGCCTATAACAGCTGAAGCACACTCTGATAAATATCTTGTTTATCCCACATAGCTTGTTTTGCTGTTTAGTGACCCCAGCTGTATGGTGCACGTGGTAAAGTGTTTTCACCTGTGTTCTCCTGCTTGTGTATATAAATACCTCAGCATTCCCTTCAAAAAAAAAAAAAGAGACTTGATCACACCCTGTCTTGTCTCTATTCTTCGAGTCTCCTGCCCCTGCAGCCCCACTCTCTCTCTTGACCAGAGCACTTAGCCCCAAAGCGTTGAGGCAAAGCGTTGAAGAAGAGTAAAGTTACCAACACTGCTGGGTGGTGGGCTAGGAGAGAGGTTGAACCCTTATTAAATTGTGGCCTTTGGGGAGGAGCTTATTATAGTTGGTCATTTCTCATGTACTTAATAGTCTTTCTGAAACTTTGATTCCAACTTGTTTTATTTAAAATTTGCTTCTTTATGTTGTCAGACCCTCTTCCCAGACCACCTCATAGATGGTTTTCGTATTTCCTTTTGGGAATATTTAACCACATTTCTCACACGGTAACTGGTGTAGAGAGTATCTGGTATAAACTACAGAAAACTACGATGTGTGAAGACATTCTGTAGTGAATAAATTAAAGCAATAATTTCATATGTATCAAACTAACACTTTTTATATTTGTGGTTCCCCTAGTTTTTGAGGCCTGGATCTGAAGTCTTTGGTACGGGGAAATTAAATGGAAGAGATTAGACTGTGTTTGACAGGCTGGAATCAGCCAGCCACTCCTAGGAATATTTGAAAGTAGAAGAACCTTTAGAAGCAAGTTTAACATGAAGGCCCTGCTAAGATTTAGGGATATGTTGGTATCCAACAGGTGAAAAAGACCGAGTTTAGCACCCGTCAGATACAATCAGCACTGCTCTAGTAGTTAAGGGAGAATGAAGGTCCCAACTGAGAGAGGATGTTAGCACCCTCTATGTGTGCAAATAGAATCACTGGATCAGAAGGAACTGAGGAACCCAAAATATACTTATAATATGAAGGGAAAGGCAAATTTAATGAAAATGTCTATGTTCAAAGGGAATAGTTTCTATGACTGATGCACAGAGTCAGTGAATAAGCATGAAACTGCCTCCCAGTGTAAACACACACACACCACAAAAAAACACACAGCCACACATGCACACACGATACAGACACATATCATACATATACACACATTCACATTATATACATACACATATGCATGCACACACACATACATAGAGAGGCCTGTTTGAGACAAAGTCTCTGGAGACCAGGCTAGTTTTGAATTTACAGTTACTCTCCTGCCTCAATCTCTTGTGTTGGGATTAACTGGTGAGATTTAGAATCAAGTTTTAAGTCTTTGTTACCAATTTCATTTTTCCAAAATATTTTTTTAGTTTTTTTTTCTTCTCAGTACTTATCACTGAACCTACATGTCACACTGTTTTGTTTACTTATCCACGATTTCCTTCAGCTTATGGTCTAAAAGTTCTTTGAGGATGGAAAGTTTGTTTAATTTTCTAATTCACTTTTGGATACTCAGGCTTTAGAACATTGTCCCACCCAAAGTAGGTGTGCTGGTTAGTTTTATGTCAACTAGACACAAACTGGAGTCATTTTGGGATAGGGAACTTCAAATGAGAAAATATTGTCATCAAATTGGCCTGTGGGCAAGCCTGTGCCAATTATTGTTGTTGTTATTATTATTATTAGCGATTGATGTAGGAGGACCCAGCTCACTGTGGGCAGTACTACTGATGGTCCAGGGTGCTGTAAGAAAGCAGGCTGATTAAGCCATGACTAATAATAATATTCATATTATTCATTATTAGTAGGAATAATCTCTGTTCACTGTGTAAAAGCAGTACCTATCAATAAAAATCTGATGGCCAATAAACTGTGGCAGGATTAGAAGGTGGGACATCTGGCAGAGAGAGAAGGGATCTCTGGGAAATAGGCAGGAAATTCCCCACTGAGATGCTGGGGGGAGTCAGACATATGAAACTGAGGAGAGGTAACCAGTCACAAGGCAGACATAGAGATAGTTGGAGAGCAAGCCGAAGCTAAGGCCATAAGCATCTATAAATAAATAAATAAATAAATAAATAAATAAATAAGCCTTCATGTCATTGTTCAAGAACCATAGTGGACCTAGAAAAGCCCAAACAGTTACACAAGAGAGCAACCAGTCAGCAGCATGCCTCAATGGCTTCTGCATCAGTTCAAGCCTCTAGGTACCTGTTTTGAGTTCCTGCCCTAACTTCCCTTCATGATAAAGTAGAAGATAGAAGGAGAAATAAAACCAAGTTGCTTTGGCCATGGTGTTTTATCACAGCAATAGAAACTAGAACTAAAATAGTAGTGAACCAATAAATATTTTTAAAGGCACAAATTCACTTATTTGACACTTATTTCCCTATAAGAAATCAAGCTTAAAGATATTAACATACATTTTCTGCCAAAATAGGTAGAGAATAAAAACGTATGATTCATTACTACAGGAAGAAGTTCCTTAAACTCAGGCTTTGAGATGGTATGAATCCTTAAAATATACACTGGGAAGCACATAAGTAACCCTGTCTTATTAACGGTACTAAAGATGAGGTCCACAAGCACAGGAGCCAAGCGGAATCACTTTTCCTTTTATATAAACTTGTAACATCAGCCTGGATAAGGTACTAAGAGCCAAATGGAAGAGCACACAGAGACAAGGCAGCCAGTAAGCTAACGTAACATTTATTAACTTACGTATTCTTCACACTGATTCTATGTGGGAACTACAATTATTGTCCCCAGACTTCAAGTTATGAAAGTATGGAAGAAGAGCATGTGTTACTTACTACCAGTGCTCACAAATGGTCTTCCAGTTCTTTGCTCTGTGGTCCTGGAGCTGCAGAACGCTTAGCTGCCAACAGAGAGCAGTAGAGAGATGCCCATAAGGCTATCTCTCCAGGAAGACCCTTAAACCAGCAGTCACCCACTGCTGTACTACTCCACCTGGGAGCCCAGTGGCCATCTTGGAAGGTTTCAAACACAAGCTCAGAATCTCAAACTTGGAGTAGAATTGGGCACCATTTCTTCTCCTTTGTTCCATTATTGTCTCCTTTTCTTTGGCCAAAAAGCAATGGGTATTTTTTCTTTTTCTTTTCTTCTTCTTTTTTTTTTTAAAATCTGCTATTGGTACCACTTAGATAGCACTATATTTACCCAGTTTTATTTTTAAATCTTTTCAGGCAGGGTCTCACTAATAAGCCAGGCTGACTTTGAACTTAGGGTCTCTGTGCTCCACCTCCCAGCCACCCCATGCCTGTTTTGGTGAGGGTGGGGGTTGTTTTTGGCTGTTCTTTTGGTTATATCTGGCTTAGAAACTAAGTGCCATCTATGAGTTGTCAATTTACATTCTCTCTTTATATTTGCAATATACAAAATTTACATTAATTTTCCCTAGATGTAGTATTGTTAGGGTACTAGGTCATATCGGACCCTTATCTGCCAATATTGTGACACCACTGTGAAGCAATAAATAAATCTGAGTTTCAAATCCAGGTAGTCTGATAACAGGAAATACTCTTCAGCGGGCAGAGGTGGCACACACCTTTAATCCCAGCACTTGGGAGGCAAAGGCAGGTGGATTTCTGAGTTTGAGACCAGCCTGGTCTACAGAGTGAGTTCCAGGACAGCCAGGGTTACACAGAGAAACCTTGTGGGGGAATGGGGGAGGGAGGAAATACTCTTCAAATGACTATTCATGCTGCTAGGCCTCTAGCATGTAAAATAACATCCACATTAACATTCATTACAGTCTGAGCACCTCGAATGTGGTAGGATCCAGGGCTTTTGATCTATGGCTAAACTGAGAACTGTAATTAAGGGGGTAAATAAGTTACTTCATCTCATCTTCTCATATATGCTATAAACAAACACTGTCCAATCTTCAATTTTCATTTTTTTCTGATTACTTTCACATGCAGATTTCATCTCAAAGAAGTCTGTAGCATTGGTGTGGTATAAGTAATTGTTTTTACAGCAATATCGGGACCAGGAACAGCAAAACATTCCATATATCCGTTGTATGCAGGTCACACAAGTCCTGTTGAGAACTCTGGGAAGGCCCTCATTCCTTTGCCTCAAGTTTGTTTGTTCCAGAGACAAAGGTACTTGAGAAGATGGAAACGCAGATCACGGACAGATCTTCCCACGCAATCCAACCAGGGATGTTGTAAAGGGGAGATTACTGAGTTGTGACCTCGATGTGATTCTTTTTTTTTTTTTTGTGAGACAGGGTTTCTTTGTATAACCCGGGTTGTCCTGGAACTCACTCGGTAGACCAGGCTAGCCTCGAACTCAGATATCCGCCTGTCTCTGCCTCCCAAGTGCTGGGATTAAAGGCGTGCGCCACCACTGCCTGGCTCCAAGGTGACTCTTATAAAAGACAATATTTGTCTTTTATTTTAAAAAAGAAAGTACTGCAAAGCACAAACTGAACCTGGTGGGTTTTTAGAAAGAGAGCATTAGGGAGAACGTAAGAGGAGAGGGGTGGGTGGATCCAGGAGGTGCTGGGGTAAACATGATCAAAATAAATGGTATACATGTGCAAAGTTTTACATTTGTAAACAAAACTAAACTAAAAAAGAAAACAATAACTGTACTTTACAAGTTTAACAGATGGAAACTTTTAATGGAGCTCACTAAAAGCCTTGATTCCAACCTAGTGGTACTGAGTTTAGATTGTTGGCCTCTAGAAATGTGTAAGAAGAGAACAGTTTTGAGATGCCAAGTTACAGTGGTATGTTACAAGAGCTGAAGGAAACCAATATACTGAGAAATTTAAGTTTAAATGAAAAATTTATGTGGTAGAGGATAATATCTTAATATGCCATAAGACTTAAAAACTCGATTTCATTAAAGGTAAGACCAGTCAGAATAAGAATATAATATACATATTTGGTGAGGCCATTTGTAACATAGGCATTCTATAAGATTCCTAGCCAAAGTATAGAAAACCCCTAGATGCTTGCATGACCAGTAAACATATGGAAATGTGTTCAACATTACTTGCTTATTATTGAGGAATGTAAATGAACATACAAAGAAGACAATATCCCACTAGTTCCGCATATCTATAATAAAGAGTTCCAATAGTACTAAGCATTGACAAAGATACAGGATAACTAGAACTCTCATACATTGTTGATGAAAGTGTAAGCTGAGAAAACTCAGAAAAACTGTAATCTTCTAAATTTAAAAACATGCATATACTATAGTTCATCTACTCATATATACACTAGATACCCTACATATACTACTCATATAATCTCTATACACTATATACTCATATATGAGTATATATACTCATGTATACACTTGATACCCTATATACCCTATATACTCATATCCTCTATACACTATATACTCATATATGAGTATATATAGTCATGTATACACTAGATACCCTATATACTCATATATCTTATACACTATATACTCATATGAGTATATATACTCATGTATATACTAGATGCACCAAAAAATGGAGCAAAAATAGGGCAATAGCCATCAATAGTAGAATGTTTTTTTTTTTTTTAAGTGCTATAGTCCTTTAATGCAACAATGTACAACAAAGCAAAAAAAAAAAAAAAAAAAAAAAAATGAACTACCTATCCCAGGCGAAGAGAAAAGTAAATCTCTGGAACATGTTAAGCAAAAGCAACAAGATGCAAAACAGTATAAAATACATGATTCCACTAACGTTTAGTTCACCAATAGGCACAAGCAAGCCATGGTGACAAAGGCTAGAGCTGTATTTTTCTAGGGTGGGGTGAATGTACTAGGGAGGTTGGAGGGGAACTTGCTCTCCCCCCCCCCTTTTTTTTTCTTTTTTCGAGACAGGGTTTCTCTGTATAGCCCTGGCTGTCCTGGAACTCACTCTGTAGACCAGGCTGGCCTCGAACTCAGAAATCCGACTGCCTCTGCCTCCCAAGTGCTGGGATTAAAGGTGTGCACCACCCCTGCCTGGTTGGAACTTGCTCTTATGTTTAGAAAATTCCACATTTTCAATAGTGTGGTGGGTGCGTGGACATTTAAATTAGTAAAATAAAATGAAGTGTCCACATAAGATTTGTATTTTTTACTGTATTTAATTTAGAGCTAAAGAAAAAAAAGAAAGAAAAGAATAGAGAACTTTAAAGAAATGGACAGTGACAGGCTATCACTTGTTAAGAGTTTAGAAACTGGACTGTCATCCTAATATCACTGAGAAAAACAACAATCATATGAAAACAATCATTAATATACACTAAACTTGGACAGTGATTAAGAGAATTACATCCTATATAAATATTAATATAAATAAATATAAATAAATATGTATATATTCCTAAAGGAATATAAACATAAGGAAACACTTTTAAATAAAATCCCATTTCACTGATATAATAATCTCTTTAAATACTTTCCTCATTATTTTAAACTACTATCACTAAAAGTAAACCAGAATGGGAACCTATATGAGGTTGAAGGATAAACTAAGAGATAAGGACCACTGTTTAGTTATCTATACTGTCTGCTCGAGCTTTAGGACGGATGACTGTCATAAAGCTGAAAGCTAAGGTGAATACTAGGGATGCCCTGAATCTATTTAGGGACTGACTACATGTTCAGTTCCAGAGAATCCAGAGGTATGAATAGCTTAAGATTGATGATGTTGTTTTGACTTCTTTCTTTCTGTCTGAGGGTTAATGGAATGGTTGAAAGGTAACATGCTATAGTCACAATTATATACACACTGGTTCAAATCTTGAAGTTTCTCTAATTATAAGCTGTCCAGTATGGTAGCCATGAATGACCTGAGCTATTAAGCACCTGGAATTTAGGTAGTTTGAATGGATTTGTTCTCCAACTGTAAAATATACCTCACATACCAGTTTCAAAACTTTGTACAAAAGGAATATAAAACATCTCAAGAACATTCTGTTACATGTCCAAATGGTAAGAGTTAATGGTTTCAGTTAAATAAAATTTATTAATGAAATGAATTTAATTGAATTGCTCTTTAATGTTAATACAAAATTCCAAATTATACATATGGCTCATGTCATATTTCTTTTGGGAAATGGGAGCTCTAAATAAAGATGGGAATTTTTGTAATACTATTTATTTTCTCTTACGACAGAGTTTCCAGAGAATTTTAAGATTTATGTTACAGGTATTTAATGTTTTCTGGCCAAATTACCTGTCTTTGTCAAAGATTAAAAGCTATGCTTAATCTTGATAATCAACCTGGTTTTGGATGGTCGTGTAATAAGATGTTTGGCCTGCATGATGTCATGGAATATTTGCCTAGTCTTACCCCAAGCTCCAGGAATGTGTAAACCTGTGGTTCTGAAGTTTCTGGGAACTTGTAAGTACCAAGCAGAGCTTGATCTAAAGAGTTTGCCAGGACACCTCAACCCAGACACTATATCCAAACACACCAACACTGCTGACCCTCAAAATCTCTATGCTGAAGCCCTGACCTCTAATACGACTGGATATGGAGATGGGGTCTTTAATTGACAATAATTAAGGTTATAAGAAGTCAGAAGGGCAGGCTCTTGTTTGTACATTTTGTAGCCTTATAAGAGAAATTGGAGGTCAGGGGTGCTGGGGAACTGGCTCAGCAAGTGAGAGCACTTGTTGCTTTTGCAGAGGACCCAAGTTTGGTTCCCAGCACTCACAGCCATCTGTATGTCCAGTTCTGGGTGATCTAATGCCCTCTTCTGACCTCTGTGGGTACCAGGCACAGACATGGTGCTCACACACACATTTGGGCGAAACACATAAACACAAACTAATAAGATAACAAATCTAAAACATTTTTAAATAAAGGAGAGACGTGTATACCAATTGTGAACACTCACCAAGAAGGCAGCAGTTTACAAGCAAGGAAAAGAGCCTCCTCAGAAACAGACTGTATCAGACCCTGATCTTGGACTCCTTGCAGTGACTTGAAAGCAAATTTCTTAAGTCAGGCAGTCTGCGGTATTTTGTTAAGTTAATCTACACAGACTATTACAGATACATAGCCAGTCAAGGCAATCCCAGCTTGATATTACTTAATACTAACTGTAGATCTAGACACTTGTTGGATAAAGCCACAGTGGTGTGCACCAAGTAGAAAGTAAAGAAAACTAGTTGATTTCTCCTAGAATGTAATAGGACAGGCTGTTTCAAATTCTTTACACACCAACCCACTCATGGACTATCTTTGGAGAGTTCAGTCAAAAGGGCAAAGAAATAGTCACTATTATTTTTAGATAGTCCCTTAAAATATCCCCTTAACTATATAAAGAATATTCTCTTCAGAAGGTAGAATTTATATTCCGACTTGAACTTAAAGTGATAACTTGTTAATATCTTTCTTAGGGATTTGCTTTTGGGGATGATGCCTATTTCATCAGAGTTTAAGCACGATAACATCTTAATTTATGCTCCAAGGTGTGAATACTCTGTATTATTCAATCAGCATAGTATTCAGCCTGTGACTATTGGAATAAAACTTGACAAGGGAACACACACACACACACAGCCCTAGAACAGAGTGCTGAATGTTTTCTTATTTTAGAAACATCCCAGATCTTCAGTTTTTTTAAAATTCTGGTTTTAAGGGGAGGTGGGAGAAGAACCAAGTGAGATTATTGCCCAAGCATTATCATTCTGACTTCTTCATTGCCTCTTATAACTCTAAAGACATCTAAGAACTTCACCAAACACAATCTCATCTCTTCCATAAACTTTTCTGGGAAAAGGACCCAGCCTCTAACCTCAAAGGAAGAAAATAAAAATCCTCTCTTGAGGGGATTTGCTTTATTGAGCTGAATGAAAGGTCTTGGTCTCCCTGAGGCCAGCCAGGTGTAACCACATTTTTCATGTTTGCTCCACACCTGTGTCTATCCTGTTGCCTCCAGTTGGCTTGATGCTCACCGGTTCTCTGGCTTTATTTCTCAGGTATGTTTGTGCTGGTTGCTTCTAACATTGCCCTTTCCTTGGCAGTTACCCTACTCTTGATGTCACGGTTATATCAGAGTGGCTTTTGAATGGCTGTCCCATTGGAGTGCAACTAACCTCAATCATTCATCAAGACAGCCCACTCCCAGTCCCCTCCCACCTTTTTTCTCCATTCTTTGGAGCAACCTGACCTAACCAAGGTGCCAGAGCAGCAGCCCATCCCTTCTTCCCCTTTGTACTTTGGTCTAGAAACCGTAGATTTGGAGGCAGTACTTTTAAGCGTGTCAGATCATGTTCCCACACTACCATTCCCAGGTGATGTAAAAAAAAAAAAAAAAATATTTTCTATTCCCGCTTAAAGCATGTGGTAAGAAATGGCGCCTACAGTAAGTGCACACTTGGCTCCCCAGAGAAAAATATTACATAAAACTCCCAATGGCCATTTGTGGATGTCAATTATTTTGATATTTCTGCGTCAAGTGGCAGAGTCTATGCACCTGCTATGACCACTGTTTCCCTAAGAGCCTGCACCCCCTTGCATTCCTCATCTCTTGTGCTCCTCTCCCCAAAACACCATTCCAGGCACCCCGTTTGCATATAACTTTCCCCTACAGCCCCCAGGATGGGGGTAAAGAATTGAAGTTCGCTCCATCCCATAGTCTTCTCAGCAGTACATTCTCCCCGTTTGCTCGCAGAGCGCGGATGGGTAAGTTCTTCACCCCCTGCTAAAAGTTGCCTAAAATCCGCGTCTGGCCCTGGCACCGCCCGGCTCTCAGACAGAGAGAGGGGCTGGCCTCCGAGGAGCCGCGATCCCTGGCTTATTTCTAAAGGCAGGCTCGCCTCCCGGAGCGGCGGAGGGAGGCCCCGCAGAGCGCGGCGTCCGGCCGGGGGCAGCTCCGCCGGCTCGGGCAACCACGGGCGCTGAGCCGCGGCCTCCGGGCCACGCCGGGTCGCCGCGCGGCCGAGTCCAGCAGTGGTGACGGCCCCCGGGGGATGGCGGCGGCCCGGCTCCGCCAGCAGGTGGCCCCGGGGTCCCGGCGGCGCCGCCCCCTCCGCCGGCGCGGCCCCTCCTCCCGCGGGGGCGGTCAGCGCCCCGGCCGCCGCTCCGCACCCGCCGCCGCCGCCCTCCCTCGGCTCGCCGCGTCCCCCGGGCCGCGTCCGCAGGCTGAGCCCAGGCGGGCCGCGGCGAGCACCCCGCAGCTCCGCGCCCCCGCCCGGCCCCGCTCCCAACGGAAAGTTGGGCTGCGGCGGGCCGCGTTCGGGAAAGAGCGAGGCGGCATGAGGGGGCACCGAGGGGTCGCCTAAGACACCGGGAAGGCGGCGCGGCGCGCGGGGACAACTTCGCCCCGGGCGCGCAGCCCCCGGCCGGGCTCGCGGTGGTTCCTCCCGTCCCTCGGCCTCCCCCGCCGATAGCGACGCGGACCTTGGTCCCGGCGGCTCCGCGGCGGTGACACGAGCCCGCCTCAGCCGCCGCCTCAGTCTCCTGCCGCGCCGCCACCTTGCCCGCACCATGGAGTTCTCGGAGAGGAAAAGAAGCAGGAAATCCCAGAGCTTCAAACTGGTGAGCCGAGGTAAGCTGCCGGCCCGGGGACAGCGGCGGGAAGCCGGCGCCGCGCTCCGCGCACTCGGCCCCGCGCGCCCCGGCCGCCCGCGGGCTCCACGCCGGGGGCGCGCCCGCCCCGACCCCCTCGTCCCCGCCCGAACCCAGGGCCCCCGCGGGCCGTACACGCCCCGCCGCGGGGAAAGTTGTGCCTGAGGGGGAACCCACCGGGTGTTATTGAAGGTAAACAAGTCGGAGGGCACGTCAGGAAATTAGCAAACAATGACACCGGGGAGCCGAGCCCGCTCCGGGGTGCCGCCGCCACGGCAGCCGCCGCTGGGCTGGGGTGGCTGAGGGTTTGCCTGGCCGGCAGGCCGAGAATAGACTGAGATTTTTGTTTTCGGTTTTTTTTTTTTTTCCCCCACGCAAAGAGAAGGAGGGGAGAAAAAGATGATCATTGTTCTTTTTAAGAAGAATCAGCTCATTAGGGAATCGAAGCTCAAGGCAGAAATTGTTGACATACAGCATCTTTTCCAGTTGAGTGATTTGGGTGGAAAGGTAGTTTTAAGACTAGCTCATATACCAGTCAGACAAGTGTCAACACAAGAAAGAAAGAAAGAAAAATCCAGCTAGATCTTGCCGACTAACAGGTGTACAGCACACTCTTTTATAGGCATTTATTTTGTCCAGGGAGGAGAAAGTTGAATAGTGTTTATTCTGGCTTCTGTTTCTTGTTCGAGTCCATCTTCCTGATTTGAGTCTTTTAAAAAAAATGATGCCAATTCTAGACAAGGAACACACCTGTCACAATGTCGAGTATCATCACCTTAATAAAGGAGAAGAGTGATACCTCCTCTCCCACACCCCACCCCACACATCCTAATATGAGCCCACCCTCTTTAAATATCTTTGAATCAACTTGGGTCAAAGCCAAATCAGAGAAGCTGTCCACTTTCCCTGGGTGATTTTTATCTAGCATCTGAGGAAAGAGCCACATGATTGTTCCAAGGGCCCTCGGCAAAAGTCACGTGTAAACAGGTGACTCTTGGAGGGTGATTGCAAAGGGATGGAGTTTTTCCGAACTCAGCTAAGCTGAAATGAGGATTTCATAAAGCTCACTTTTGGGTAGTCTGGAAATGGTTTAATTATAGGCATTTTTGCGAATCTGCTCATCTGTGTTTCCCCTAATTTAGTTTTGTACTGTTTAACGATAGAGGCCTGAAATAGTGTAGTGCATGCATTCAAAATATTTGGCTACTCTTGGTATCCACCTCCCCAACAAGGCTGTTGCCTGAGTTTTGTACTTTGGAAGTCTCACCATGTGATGACCCTGTTGATATAATGTGCTCCATTCAGGATGGAGGCTGCTTTCTTACTTATGATCCCAGGGAACTTACTACTCTTATCTTAAAAGAGAGGATAGTTTTCTCATATTTTCCTGTGACAGCTACGGCAAACAACAAACAAGCCCACCAAAACCTTGGATAGTTGTTGAGAAGGGACCTCTATATTCATACCTGGGTGGTCTTGCTTTGTAGAGAGCTACATTACCAAAATGCTGTAGCTTCCACAGGAGATTGTAAGATGTTGTATTTGAACATTTGATTAACATATCAAGTTTTTCCTTTTCTTCTTTTTTATGGTGAGTGATTCTGCTGTGCAGGTGCTTTTCAATTTGGGGGGGGGGGGATAAACTATTGCATATTCAGTAAGGCCTTAGTTGAATGCAAAAGATTCACTTATGTGAAAGGTAAAAGTCTTGCTTCTTTTCCAAGTATACGTTTTAAAAAGATATATATATATATATATATATATATATATATATATATATATATTTAAAATATGTGCTTACTTTTAAGCTGAGATTTTTCTGGGTAAACTGAGTAAAGAGACAGTTCAGAAGCATACTATTGACATCCTCACAAAAGTGAGTTGTGGAAATAAATTTGGAAAACTCCTTTGGCCTGTGATTTGGCAAGATTTTTCTTTTTTCTTTTTTTTTCTTTCTTTTCTTCTTTAAAACAAATATACTTGCTGTGTTAAAGAACAGAAACCTGATGAATTGGTATCTGAGGGCAAAATTTACTACGAACACTGTAGTTAAGCATAGCTGTTCTATAAAGACAAAGTAGCATTTCAAGTTCCAGTACTTCACAGTAAGCAAAGTTTTGGTGATTACTGTTGACTACAAATTCTGTGAGAGTTCTTGAAAATATACCTGTAAATTATACATATGGAGTAGAAGTCTTTAATTGCTTATTCCTATTTGTTGAAGTCATTAAAACTCTAATATTCAGTTATTTTCTCATGCTAGATTATCACCATGAGGTGTATAAAATCTCAGAATTCAGCAACGATGTTAATGGGGAGACCAAAGAGACACAACCCATTTTCCTAGGTAGGTTCTTATGTCAATTAATTTCTCAGCAAAACAGCATGGTGTGGCCATTTGCAATTTCAGGGGCAGGGTGGTGGGGGGAGAGACGTGTGGTGGAAGAACGGGAAATGTCTGCCATTGCTTAATGCATGACATTCTTTTCAAGACCTTTTATTTTACAGATTGCCAATATATCCCTTATTAACATTGCTAAAAGTTGTAATTTCAGACATAAATGTTTATTAGTGTCTACACACAGTGCTAATTATCACTCAGTCACGGAGCCAGATGCTGACTGCGCAGTTTCGCCACTCATCGCTCACCCCATTTACATTGCATATTCGCTGGCATGCTTCACTGGCAATAGTTTGTGTAATTGGGGTATTACATCTTTGACATCTGGATAACAGAAATTCAATTTCCAGGAAGCTGCTATTTGTTTGGTTTTGCTTCTGCCTTGGGTGGGATACAGGATGGATGTGCTGTCTTATTATGTCCTTTCACCTCTATGGCCTGGTTGCTAATCCTGCCATGACACAATTAAATTAAATCTATAGTCCAAACAGTGTAAGGAGAATAAAAGTGTGATTGCCTGCCTTGCCACCTCTTGGTGGTGTCTCTTACTACTCAACAGCTTTGCACTTCCTGGCTGTGTCTTTCTCACTAACATTTGTGGTCAGAGAGAAAAGATGACTTTCTCCTGTCAGCACCCTTCCTGGGGACAAAGGGAGCAAAGGCAGCATCCTATAAACCTTCTGACAAGTGCCCACAGATATGTAGGTAGCCCAAAGTGTACCCTATTTGCCTGTGTATGTATAGCTTGGGCACGAGGCATGTACACAAAGCATCTTACTTATACAGTTTGTTATCTGCAGCCTTTGAGCCAAAAATCAAACTGTCCAGGATGCTTCCTCTAAAAGTGTATATTAAAGCAAAGTGCAAGGTATATGGTGACATTTACCTTCAACTTTGCCCATCCTGAACTCTCTACAACCTCAGGTGGTAGGATGAGGGCGAGGTACTGCAGAACCAGGAAGGAGAGCCTGTGGGAAGTCAGGGTAAGTGCTTAAGAGCAAGGGCCAGAACTACTCAGTGACTGTGGGTATCTATGCTTGGATTGCTGCTTAGATCCAGATTGGTACTTTTGTTTTGGTTTGGCTTGTTTCAGATTGAAACATTGTAATGACTGTATTTTTGCCCCAAGATCTCTTTCTCTGTTTTAGTTTAAGGAAGAAAAGGGGTGCAGAGCTTGCAAAGGGCCAGGTAGAAGTCACACTTACAAATGTGAAATAAAGAGACATGAGCTGTTCCTACCAGATGATCATCACAGGCGCTTGGGTCTTTCCAGTAAGGCAGGGAACGGTCCCTAGACCAGCACCACTCCCAGCACCTACTGACTATTAGGAACACTGAACACCAAAATCAAGTGAGATGCTATGGCCCAGAAAGAGACTCATCTCAGATTAGACTCCTATGCTCCTGGATGGGATGAGTTCAGTAAGTACCACTTGAAGCCATCTGAGAAAATGAATTTACCTTCTGGTAGAAAATTTACATTTCTCATGCAAGTGGAACATCATGTCCTGGATTTAGTTCTTGTCCAGCAAAGGTCTCCTGGCAGCTCCTTCCTATTAGTTGCTTAGAAAATAGTGGCGATGTTAGTAACAAATTGTGAGGCTGAAAGAAAGGATGAAGATCAGGATGATGCCAGTACTTGGAATTCAGTAAATGCAAGCTCTTGGACCTGGCGAATGTTCTTTTTTCCTTCTTTGAATTGAAGATACAGGAAAATAATTAAGGAACCAGGCATTGAGTCCATCTTGACAATGGTTTGTAGAAAAGCCTTTGACAAACAGTTCAGAGGTTGAGGAAGTACCTGTTCTGGGGAAGATCAGATCTGGTTCCCAAAGATCCTCTAGGCCAATTAAAAAGATGTGCAGATGATTTGGAAACAGAATTTCATAAAGCAGGAAATAGTTACAGATGATATACAAAATTAAGAACTTTGTTGTTGACAGTTTGTATTACTCTTCTTAAAACATAGATTTATATCAGGCTTATTTTGTAAATTGCTGAAGGCCTATTCATTCCTAGGATATGGATCTAGAAGATTTTGGTATTTAGATACTTGAAAGTTGATTTTACATAGAATGTTCTGTGTTCAGGATGTGTGTTCTCTGCAACATTCTACACCTAGAAGATTCAAGTATGTGTCTGGGAATAGAGAATACCTTAGAATTCGGCAGAACTTCCCACATCAGATCTCTGTCTTTGGAATATTTTTAGGCTGCTAACTAATGTAACATATCTGGAGAAGTAAAGTAGCTCCCTAGAATGGCAGCTTGTGTAAGTGCTTTGGAAGTTGCTCACATGTTTTTGATTTGATTAAGGGTTAGAAGAGGTAACTTTACCCTGTGGGCTTTGACTTTCTCACGCCAGTTCTTTGAAACTACAGTAAAGATTTGAGCATTGTTTGAAGGGAGACAGTCTGTTTAGTCAACTCCACAAGTGTCTCTGTGAAGAAATACTGTGTGTGAGCTGAGCCCCTTTCTGGAATGTGAATGGGATCAGAAATGGATAGGACTAAAGTCCTTTGTGGGGAGGGGGCGGCCGGTGTAGATAAGACAGTTCTGGAAGAAAGGTGCCATATGCAGCAATCACAACTGCAGAAGTGTGAGAAGTGTGAGGGAGGCCTGCAAGGTTCGTTATGTGAATGTTCAGATTTACTTCCCAGAGCACATCCGTGCCAGCCTTGTCATCCTCATTATAGATAAGGCTTAGAGATGTTGAGGAAGATACCAAAGGTCACTCACTTAGGACTTAACCTAAAAGGAATCATAGGGCAAGTTCTGCCTGAGCTTTAAACACACCACTGTGTTGTCTTCTGCCTGAACAGTAATTAAACGGTTGTTGGAAAGGAACAGGGAAAGGCTCAAGAGCTAGTTGCAAAGGTAGGGTGGGGAGCTAGACCTTGAACTACTGAGATTTGCATAGGCAGAAGATTCCTGGTGGGAAGGGAGGTACTGGCTAACCCAGCCTGATAAGCAGATGGGCTTGTCTGCAGTTAGATCATAAGTGAGGGTTGCACTTTAGAGAGTATTCTGCTATCTGGGAGTCCTTCTATGATTGGTCAGTTGTTATTACTCCCAAAATAATGAGAGCTGAAGCTTAGAGTGAAAAGATGTACTTCTAGTAACAGAGCCTAACTCCGAACTTCTCTACGCAGCCAACCAAGGATGATTGAGGCTTTAGCTGGAAGACACTTTTTAATGAGGCAGTGTGTTCTTTGTAATGGTGATACAAATATTAAATGAAGTCCCTTTTTGTACTTTAGCTTTTAGTTCAGCTTTACTTTTGTAGGATATAAATCTGACGCATATTTCTTTGTCAGGTGTACAAGTCTCATTAATTTATTCATTTAGCAAATATTTATCGAGCTCTAGTTGCATGTGTGCCAACCCCTGTGTGTGTTGGTCTTTTTCATATTTAGTTCAGTAAGCAGCACAGCTTTTAGCAGATGGAGTATGTGATTCAGTGGTGATGCCATTTGATTGGGGTCCAAGATCTCCAAATCTTGTAATCTCTTTCTTGATAAGAACTACCCCTACCAAGGGCTCTAGAATCTCCCTCAAGAGAACACACATCCCTGACCACAATGCTGGGCTCCTCTTTGGAGAGCTGGGGTGGCCACTCTTCACCTAGGGATTAAACATCTGGGTTCCACCTCAGTTCTTAGGTGGAAGGAAACCTTCCTTCCTGATGATTCATCATTTATCATGGCAGGAGTGGTATGCAACCTCAGGGTCATGGGGAAGGGAAAAGGGCAGAACCCTTACATCCCAGCCTCTGGGATCCAAACTGCTCTCCTTCCCCTTAGCAGAAGCTTCATGCACAGCACCATGCCCACTTAATGTACCTGCCCTTTCTGTGCCAGTGCAGCTTTTCCTTGATGGCACAGTGAGGAGACAACTCTGTACTAATAATACTGCAAACATAGGTATCGTTGATCAAAAGTCAGGTGCAGTGCAACACTAAGAACTCTGTATGTTATTCCATTCATTGCCCTAATAAAAAGCACTGTTGTTTCTGTTCTGTAGGGGAATTTGGGAGTCTTCCCACAAATCCTACCCTTGACCACAGGCTATGCTTAATTCTGATGTATTCCCCTACATGGCCCCTGTCATGAACTACTGATAAAAGGAGAGCAAAGCTGCCCCCAGAAGGGTAAAAGAGACTCAGAGAACCCCATAGTATGCCCTGTATAGTCCTGTGAACTTCTAGCTTATTAGAGTCCTACAGTCATTGTTTGGTAAACATCGAACTCCATGATTTCTAAGATTGCAGTCAGCACCAAAATGTGTGATTGTACTCAAGCTCCCAACCCCCAAAGACTTCAGAAATGTTGCAGTCTGCTTCACTGTTAGAAAGTCTCCTGAGTACATTAGATACATTGTCACTTTGGATATAAAGTTGGTCATTCTTAAGCTGCTACTGTCTACTATGCAGAGGCAGGGGGCAATTGTAGCTAGCCTTATCCCACCCCTTTCATTAGTCACATAGTTACTGTCACTGCTAAACTAGGAAATAGACCTTGGTCTTCCTCCTACTTTACAAATGTGAGACTTATCTCGGAGATAGAAGTGTCTTGCATAAGCCCACACAGTACTTAGCAGTTGACCACACTTAAATTCAGGTGTGTTGACACCCTGCTCTGAGATCTGTTTGCCATGGCAGGACTGTCTTTAATCCTTTCCTCACATGCTGCTCACGTGAGCTGATCTGACTGAGTGACTTCTCTGCAGAGACTATAGGATCAAGTTTGTTTCTCTTAACTGAGAATTCAGCATCCATAGTTTGTCCAATCCTGCCAGCAGCTCCCTGCTTCCAAATGCCTGCTCCCCAGCAAATGGCACTTCTCTAGATGGAGATGGGAAGCCCAGGTAGGAGGTAGTTTATAGTTTAGGCCTGGAGAAACTCAGGAACCTCTGAGGAAGAGAGGGTTATTCATGGTCTCGTTAACTCACCACGCTTCTGAGAAGGCATTTTCATCTGTAGGTGAGAGAAGTGGGTCTATAGAAGTGTTCACTTGCCCTGAGTTGTGGAACCAGTAACAAGAGCTGCATTTGAATGTGGTCTGGCCAGATTCTTTCTGCTTCTGCTTCATATAGAAAGTGTGACCCATCCCCCTCATCTTCCCGCTCATTGTCTTCCAGCTTTTCTCTCCATTCTTCTTCTCTATTTTATTTTCACTAGAAAAAAAATGTTCTGTGCCAAAGTGGCCTCTTCTCATTGCCCCCCAGGACCTCCTTGCTTTCTTGTCTCTTACTAAGGCTGCTTCTGCCATATGCACTCTCCTACCATGTCTGTCCCAGTTCCAGACTCCTAGCAAAATCCAGTCTGTTCTTACAGTGTTCAAAGTTCAATTCCAGTATTTCTTAGGCCACATTTAAAGTTTAATTCCAATATTTCCCAGGCCACAAGCTTTTCAGTTAATAGCCCAGTAGAGAAGAAGCAGACTTAAGTTCAGAAAACTTCAGTTTGGTCTCAGGTTAACAGTTAATAACACCTCGAGGGGCTGCAGAGATTGCTCAGTGAGGAGCACTGGCTGCTCTTGCAGGGGTACCAGGTTTGTCTCCTAGTGCCCAAATAGCACTCACCACCATCTATAACTCTAATTCTTGGGGAGCTGACTCCTTGTTCTGTCTTCCACAGACCCTGCATACATGTGGTACACAGATACACACTTAGGCAAAACACACACACAATTTTTTTAAAATAAAAATATGATGACACCTTGAACAAAACTCTTGAGAAAATTTCTTTATCTTCTGTGATAGAGTAGCACTGCCTGCCAGATGACGTCATCAGATTCCTCCTGAACATATACCAAGTTCTAAATAGCATCTTTTCAAACTGGAAAGCTTGCTGCTCTTAATTTATATGATTCCCTATCTCCATCTCCTTCCAAATTCAGTGCTTTTCTTCTGAGTGTTTTACTGCTGAAGACTAACAACATTCTTTTCTGGTACTTAGCATGCACTGCCTCATCTTTAGTTCTCTTTGTGCCTGGCCTTATTGTGGTCTAGGTAACGGTGCAGATGCTTCCTCAGACGTGGTTAAATAGTTGTCACATGGGACTGCTTGTTTATTTTCACCATCTCTCCTGATCTGTCCTGATAGGGATTATCTAAACCTAGAGGCTAGTGTGGCCTGGATTCCTCTTCAGATCCCCAGAAGCAGGTAGTTTAGTGTTTCTAATGGTGCTCACCTAGTAAGTCTTTGGATACTTGTTTAAATACATGAACAAATCAGACCCTGATGCATCAAACCGAAGACCCATCTTAGAACGCAATACTCTATTGAAACTTTAGCAACAGCTGATAAACCAAACTTCAGTGTTTCATAGAACCTCTTTGAGGAAGTTCTTGTAATCTACCATGCTGAGTCACTGTTCTTTTCCTGTAATAAAACACCATGACTAAGGCAAAATAAATTATAAAGGAAAGTATTTAATTTAAGGCTTGCTTACAGTTTCAGAAGGTTCATCCATAATTGTCATGGTGGGAAACATGGTGGCAGGCAAGCAGTCATGGTGCCAGAGCAAGTTGCTGAATGCTTACATCCTGATCTTCAGTCAGAAGACAGACACACATAGAGTGCGCTTGGTTTCAAACTTCCAAAGCCCACCCCAGTGACACACCTTCTTCAGCAATGCCACACCTCTTAATCCTTCCCAAACACTCCATCACTTGGGAACCAAATGTTCAAATATAGAAGCCTGTGGGCACCATTATCATTGAAACCACTATCCACATTAAAGCTAAAATTTGGGGTTTCTGATATTGGTCTGTGAGATACAATTTGAAAATTTTATTTTACAAATCCAGAAAGGTTCAAAAAGGAGATAAGCTTGCATGTAAAAGCCAGTAGCATATCGAAGATCAAAATTAAAAGGCCACATGTTCTGCTAGTGTTGAACCTTGCTATGACATTGGAATCTTCATAGAGGCAAAGTGCCTGGAGTAAAATTGACCCATTGAAAAATGGAGCTTACTCTATCTAGTTCTCAGAGTCCACAAAAAGCAGGGTTTTTTTTTTTTCCTTAAAGAAAATGAAGCCATGTATCATACAATTCCAGCAACAAACCTAGCAGCCATCACCACTTTCCTGGGGCAAGACATCCCATGTGCACAAGCTGCTCAAGTCACACCTTCCCAGGGATGCCTTACAAAGGACAAGAGAGACTGACATCACCTGCACTGACTCTTGAGGACCCACACAGAGCATTATCTGTCTTGAGAAAGGTTGCCTTTCTTGGGAAGGCTCTGTGTGGTCCAACAACTGCTCTGTAAGTGAGAACTGTAGATGTCATGTTTTACTTCTACGCTGATTGTGATTAGGTCATCAAAAATGTTCTTAAAGGGCAGAATATGAGGCATATTGATAATTTCTCCTTCCTGGTTCCCCTGATAATATGCATATATATATATATATATATATATATATATATATATATATATATATATATGAATGACAGTGTATTTTGCACCTCAAGCCTAGGACACTGATAGAAGAAATGTGTGTGTGTGTCTGTCTGCATGTCTGTGTGTGTCTGTGTGTGTCTGTGTGTATGTGTATTGTACATTATTGGAGAGAAAACAACGTAGAAAAGGATGTACTAGGGGCAGGGGAGTCAGTCTGCACATGCCAGCAGCCCAAACACACAGTAGTTGGTTCAGGGAACACTGTTAGCTTTCCTTCCAGTATCACACACACCTTGGCTTGCTCCCTGCCTGACATACCCCATCATTTAATGCTTTCTGGTTAAAGCCCATACTCCTTAGCATGATAAGGCCCCCAACACAAACTGTCTCTTTCCCATTTATTTCTGCCGCCTCTCTTCTCAGCCCCTATGCCCAGCTACACCAGCCACTTTGCACTTGGTTTTGGGTTTTGTTTTGCTTTTTTTTTTTTTTTTTTTTTTTTTTTTTTTTTGGTTTTTGGAGACAGGGTTTCTCTGTGTAGTCCTGGCTGTCCTGGAACTCACTTTGTAGACCAGGCTGGCCTCGAACTCAGAAATCAGCCTGCCTCTGCCTCCCAAGTGCTGGGATTAAAGGCATGCGCCACCACCGCCCGGCCTACCACTTTGCACTTGTACACTTGCACTTGACAGTTTGCTTCCTCAAACTGTCAGCCATACACCTTGCCACCTGTCTTCCTTCTTCACTGGTTCTGTGTCATTCCTGAAGCATCCTTTAGGGAGTCAGCGTGCACCACCCCCTGCGTCTTCTCTGCAGCATGCATGGGACCCCTATTAAAGTAGAAATGTAAAAAGTTTAATTATGGTCCTCTCCTGCTACATTGTAACTAAGGGTTAGCTCTGTCCAGCACTGCTGTTCTCAGAAGGAATATGGACAGCTGCTTGATGAATAAAGAAAGAAGAATCTGATTTTAAACTCAGGTTTAAGTGAAACCATCCCATTTGAAACTTTGTTTCTCAACTTTTCTACCTCTTAAGAGTTCTTACCCTGGTAGAAATTGACACATATTTAGTAACTAACTGGACTCTCCTTTCGGAAGTAAAATCTGTCAACTGTAACACTGAGATGTTTAGTTTTGATTGTGTATGTTTCCTATTCAGTTAGGTTAGTAACAACTCCCTACCCCCAACCTGTCCTCTGAAGTAAGAAGCTGTTCTGGGGACCCTGTGTATTCAACATCTTCCACCTCTATGGCTGTAATTATTACATCACTTGTGATGATGCCCCCGAAATACTGCAGTGCATCCTGGGCATGTCCACTGCTGGTCTCAATCTAGAGTGACCTCTTCTACCTCCTGTGTGGTCCTCCATTACTTATCATTCCAGGCTCAGCAGAAGTCTCTTTTATAAGGACAAGACTTCTGATTTTAAACGCTTACAGTTTTCCCAGTGCAAAACTTGGCACAGGACAGGTTCTTAATAACTATTTTTGAGTGGATGAGTGAGTACCATGTTGAAACATGCTAACTATAATTTCCTACCAATTGTCAGCTAATCTGAGTGAGATACTATTGAGTAGAGACAGTTTTCGTGCATTGGAGTGTCCCATGCAGCAGTGCAGTAAGGTCTTCTTTCTGTCCTTAACATGTTGGCAGCATAAATATACATAAATGTCAGTAGGTTATAACAATCAAACATGCTCCCCACACATGTGACCTCCAGCATAGTCCTTAGCAGGCCATAGTATGGCATAGTCTCTTGTGGGCAATTTAGCTTTGAACAGAAAAAGCTACAGTGTGCAGCACCAGGCAAGTCTGCCACTGTGCGGCTATCAATGAACATACTTGCAAAGCTCAGATGCTACACTACCACCATTTGCTCCAGTCTTGTTGCTCATGGTTGCACATGTGGTTTCTTGGTGGAAACCTTGTTATGTGACACAGCACTGTCCCATCACCTTCAGCTGCTGAGAATTCTTCCCTTGGTTATTTGGTTGTTGTCTCATCCTTCTTTGTCTGTCTCTCTCTCTCAGATGAGAGGCTTTGATGAAGGGATTCAGCCTCAAACAGGAGAGATGGAGGGCACATTCCATTCATGGTCAGGTTACTGTGCCTCCTCTCTGCACAAAGGACAGCTTATTACATGTATACTTGACAATGTATTTAAAATCATTGCAAAGTCAAGACAGATTTTTCTTCCCTATTCCAGACAATCACTATCCTTGTAAATAAGAACCCATAAAATTGTTCTCTGAGTATTACATTTTTTTTCAAGCATGTACAAATATACTGTGTTATTTGAGTTCCAAGGGTTTTACAATGTTTTTTACTTGGAAATCAAATTTTATATCTGAAAGGTTAATGGAGAAAACTAATTATGCTATCTGGTAACCAAATGTGTGATGAGACATTTGTCTCTGTAATTAACATCAAGGAACTTTTATAGTTGCATAAAATCGAGTGCTATACAGAGTATGCTGTGAGCATTTGTTTGGACGAGGTGTCCAAAACAGAGATGTTTATGGATGATATAAAGCTGAACTGAAATGGAAGGCAGGTGTCTGAGCGTCCCTCAGCATTTCTCATTGTTGAAGTGGAAGCCAGAAGATTAATAACTTTACTTTGTCATGATGAAATAAGTGATCTGTTCTTGGAACAGTGGTGCGGTACATAAGTTACTCAGTAATTCCAAGAATTTATTCTGTTCCAGGAATAATATCCTTAACAATTTATTTTTACAGAAAAAGTTGAAGCAACATAATAGACTATGAAGTTGCATATGTGGTTAATGGAATTATATCTCAAACCTGACTTTACGCCTACAGATAAAATGCACAGAGTCCCACAAAACCGCACGGTTAAGATACAACTAGAAAGCACAAAGTCAGGGGAGGCAGAAGTTAAAGTTCCTCCATTAACACTAACTCATTCTCATCGCACATATATAATTTTTTCGATTACAGCAAGACTTTAATGAGCACCTTAATATGCACTGCATGAACCATGGCTGAGAGCTGCCGCTGCCGTGGAAGTGTTAGCTTTCAGTTCTCCACAAGTTCAGTGTCCTTCCTTTGAATGCTGCCCAGGAGGGGAGCCTGGTGCTGGGCACAGTGGAGATGTGTGGCCCCTACCTGACCCGACTCCCTCCGGGTTACTCTGGCAATTCTTAATTTGTCAAGGAGAGGGAACTAGTTCTAACATCTTTCACCTTGGATAGCGGGATCAAATAGATACTTTTCTTGTGAAAAGCTTTCCTAAAACAAGACTGGAAAGAGGCACACAGTGACCCCGTTTGCCATCCCGTGCTTGCTTGATGGAAAGGAGAAGGTTTTTCAAAGATGCCACAGTTGTCAGTTTACTTCTTATAGATTAATTTTTAAAGTTTTCCTTAACTGAATCTTCCCATCATATCTCTTAATATAATTTACTTTATATTCATTTTACAGCTGTCTATTGAACAGACACTAATGCCAGACTAAAGAGATGTTAAATCCACTGGCTTGAGATAAGGGAAGTAAGCATTCCAAAGGAACTTAGAATACCAGGGCCTCTGGGGGATTCGGGAACATAGCCCTCTATAAAATGGCCTTTCTTCCAGTTTAGTGTTTTTATGGGATCCCTGGGTGTGTGAGTAGGTCTCTGAACCCATGTCTGTTTCTTGTGTTTTCTTGAGCTCTTGTCCATCTGTGTATTCATTTTGTCCTATTCTGATGAGTTCATTTTGGTTTGTCTTACTGTATTTATTTTATTATTATCCCTTGGAAGCCTGTTTGTTTTCTAGTGAGGGACAGAAATGAGGTGGATCAGAATGGGAAGGGAGGTGGGAGGAACTGGGAGAAGCAGACAGAAGGGAAACTGGAATTGGGATAAATTATGTGAGGAAAAAAATCTATTTTCAATCAAAGGAAAAAATAAAAAAAAGAGAGAAAATGCCCTGTTAGCTGAGACCTAAACATGTATCGTGAAGTTGAGGCTTAGCATTCAGATTGTTGATGGCACAAGTAAAGAGACAAGGAGGAGCTTTGGGACCTCTGGGACCGATGGGACCGCTGGGACCTCTGGGACCGCTGGAAGGCCTTCATGTACTTAAAGCAGTGGCTCTGCTGGCTCAACATGACAGTCCCTAACTAATTAGATCTATTGAATTGTTCTGAAGGGAGGTTAGACATTACCTATGTGATTGTAAATGTGCACCCAGACCTGATTGCCACTTCCATGGACATGGGGGGAGGGAGGTGGAGGGTAAGCAGCAGAAACCAAGACTCCAGAAATGAGCAAGGAGGCCAGATGGGGAGGCCAGCGAGCAATGTTGGGGAGCTGAGACTTCATCCTAAAGGTTTTGGCATTTCACAGTAGGACATGGTATGATTAGATTTGCACAGTTGGAAAATCCCACTAAGGTCAAGGTGGAATAGACTGGAGAAGAATGACAGCGAGGCTCTTGGGCAGAAGCCTCATCCAGTGATGATGGGAGTGAAGTTGTAGTGATGGGGAAGATGACGTCATGATGAGAAACAGAACTTAATGATTCAGTCCCTGGAGGAGGGGGGATAGGAAGAGAGGGAAAGGGACAGGAGTGGGGAGAGAAAGGGAAGGAGAGGAGAAGAGGGATGGGGGGGAGAGGAGTGGGAGGGGGAGGAAAAGGAAGGGGAGGAGAGCGAAGGTGAGAAGAGAGGAGAGGGGAGGGGAGGGGATGGGAGGAGGGGGAAGGAAAGGAAGGGGAGGACAATTGAGAAGAGGAGGGAGAGGAAAGAGAGGGGAGGAGGGGGAGAGAAGAGAGGGGAGGGAGAGGAAAGGGGAGAGGAGAGAGGAATAGTACCCAGGTATCTGACTTGTCAGCTGAGCTGGTGCCATTTACTAAGGCTTGGAGTTAGGTAGTCACAGCAAAATAAAGCTGTATTGTGGAAATTTTGAATCCCAAAGGAAGAAGTTGGAGGAGGAAGGAGAAAACACCATGGGTTAAGAGTCAAGAAAGCATGGCCCTAAGGGCTGTCCAATTGGAGTTAAGAGCAGTCCAGGTAAAACATAGTAAGTATCGATAGGAAAGTAGATTCTACTAGCATAAGAGGTAGATTGTGAGATGTGTAAGAGAGGCTAGTAGACAATTGCATATGTGGTCTGGGATCCCGAAGTGAGATCTGCACTGGACTTCTGTATAGAGATGGTCAGTGGAACCGAGAGAATCATTAACTCCAGAAAGAATGTGGAGGGCAGGAAGACGCCTGAGCAGACGTCCTGAGAAACGAAGGCGTCAAAGGCAATGCTCTGCAGACCAGTGGTCTGACGTGGAAATGGGTGGTGACGCCAACTTAGTGGATCATCACCAGCACTGAGAACAAGTTAACAGCAGCAGCTCACCAGTAGTAATAATACATAAATAAAAATAAATAGAGGTGTCAAAGTTCACGCATGCAAGCCTAATGAATTAATGAAATTCATGAAGCTGTCATCACATTTGTGTGCAGGGTATCCGTGTTCTGGGTTGTCATGGAAATGTGTTTCTTACTTGAACCGTGGTCAGGAAGTTTGGGAGCTACCCATTTATGTTACCATTGCTTAACTCTAGAGATTTCCCACTAGTCTGGCTCATGGAAGGCTGCCGTCCTCCAGGTAACTTTGGCTGTGAGGTTACCTGACTCTTCCTGTGATCTTTAAAGAAAAAGGCTGCAGATGAGACCCATTTCATCATCATCAATATAATTTATATTGAAAACAAAACCGTGTCATGGCATATGCATTTAACTTGCAGTATTTAAGGTTTTTAATTACTGAAGAAATGTAACACAGTGAGTACTCAGTCATGTTCACATTTAACTGATGGATGACACAGATATGAAAATTAGCATCTTGGGAAGCCGAGCCTTACACTTGTGTATTAGAGCTCTGTCAGAAGATTTCTGTACAGTAGATTAGAGGATCAGCATTTCAAATTATATTGAAAAGGCTGTGTCTTTCCAAACAGTAGGTTATGAATATTTCATCTCTTCCTGAATGATGGCAAGGATTTTATTTACATTACTGTTGGAACTCAGAAGCGTCTTGATTTTGTTGTTGCTTCTCTGTGTGTGTTTGCTGTTGTTTTTGGTTTGGTTTGTTGAGTTGGCATTGCTGTTCTCTCTCTTTTTTTTTTTTTTTCTTTCTTCTTGCTTTCTTTCTCTTTTCCCCCATTGGGTTACTTTGCCCCTGGCAGTGCTGGGATTTGGAGACACGTCCTATCCATGATCTTGATAGTTTTGCCCTGTGTGGATTGTCAGCTTTTTGCTGTGTGTGTCATAGAATCACTAACATAAATACATTCAGAGTCTACTTCTCTGAATAAAACATTTGTTTTCTCATAAAACGAACAGAATTTATATGAATCAAGTTTCTAATTTAAAAGGAAATATATGAGCCTTGTTCTTCGACTGAATTATTAGCACAGCTAAGTCGGAACCCACAAAGATAGTCCCGTTAGGACTTCGTGTGTGGCTACCACCATGTATGGTGACATAACTAAGTAAATAAGGTGCTCATCAGGGTCCAGATGATGTGACAGCAACTCCCTGGACACCACACATTGTGAACACTGCAGGAGCCTCTGGCTGCAGTGTCTACTTGAGTGAGCTGGCACATGGTGAAGCACATGAACCTAGAACCCAGCTGCATCCAGTTGAGTTCTAGCCTGTGCTGCAGTTTCTCCTGAGGACAGTGCATATACCAATGTTAGAAGTTCTCAGCTAATTAATTCTCAGATCAAGCAGGTATGTCTGATGCTTCTATCTCAGGATACCACGAATGCCATTCAGCTCATCTGTAGTGATAACATGTAATGCCAAAAGACACTCCTGAATAGAATACTTTCTGGAAAGCCTAGGACAGTGGCTCTCAACCTTCCTAAAGCTATGAGCCTTTAATATAGTTCCTCATGTTGTGGTGACCCCCAACCATAAAAATCATTTCATTGCTACTTCATAACTGTAGTTATGCTTCTGTTATGAATTTATGTTGTGATTATGCTTCTGTATGAATAAGGAAATATTGTCCATTGTCCCCAATATTTGCTTAAGGAAATGATGCTACAGTGACTACCGTGTCACAGATGGTTGTTGAACTGTTTCTGTGGAATTAATTCCGACAAGGGGTCTTGCCAAATTTCATTCCAAAAAGGTATTTTGTTTTATTTTTACCAAGTTATATAACTACCAGGAATATATGGCAGTGCATGGATCCCTACTCAAAAATAGACTCTTATGAGTCTGTGTTATTTGTTTGCCAAATTAAAGGATAATGAGTTTCACCTTAATTTTCATTACATTAATCATCAGAGACATGAGAAATGTAAATATTTATCAAATCCTTTATTCCTGTTGTGAATTATTCTTGTGTCTTTGTCTAGTTTTTAGTTTTTCAGAGCCCTCAAACAAGCAACAACATATTTACAGTCTCGGTGCCCTTATCTAGTGTCTAACTCACCATTCAGTCGTCTGTGGCCACTTTTTGCCTCTTTCCTGTTCGGTGGCATTCAGACTATGCTGTGTGGAGCCCTTGGAGCTCTTGAATGTCCTCCAAGGCCTTACAGGAAGCTGGGACCTGGCAAGGCCTCTTCAGCAGAGCTTGCTGTTTCTTATTTATTGGGGCTTCACTGAAGACTACAGTTTGACGGGGGGGGGGGGGGGTTCACATAGAAAACTGTTGCTTCCTCCTGTCAACTGTTTCTTCTCAGACCATGTTTTGCTGAGTTGGAACTCCAGTCTTGCATGTCCCTGGTAAGCACATCTCCCCTCCCTCTCCTCCTCCCTTCACTTTTACCCCTCCCCCACCCCCACCAAAGGATGCCTGTTGGGAACCTTGATAATATTTGCATGTTAATCTGAGTCTGGAATGAGGTGCTAATCTCAAGTCCTCTCAAAGTGGAGTCTACTTCAGATTCCTTTTCCTCAGTACATTGCAGAGGTTTTGTAGGGAGGAAAACTGTAGCACAGACATGAAGAACCTGCCCTATGCCCTTTTCTCCCTCACGGCTAGCAATTGACAGCTTAAAGCCTAGTCTTCACTAAGACATGGTTCCACATCAGCTTATACAAGTGTTTGAAGGGACATATTTGAGACCACTAGCGTAATCCTGGTCAGCATACCACTTCCCATGGATAAGCTCTGCTTTCTTTGTATTTACTTTAGCATGCCATTACCTGAAAAAAATGCAAGGAGTCTTGACCATATGTGTAAAAAGGACTCTCCTGGTATTGTGCAACCCTTGCCACTGTCTGGTTCCAGAACATTCTCATCATCCCCAGCAGAACAGCGTTCTCATTGCTCCCTCTGTACAGAGGCTTCTGCACTCCGGCGCTGGCACTTATGAACTGGAAAAGCCAGCTCTTTAAGACTGCTGTCTACCCTCCAGCCTGGAAGCTGTTTCTTCAATCTGCTTTTTTCCTTATTGATAAAGAACAGTGTCCTATTCAGTCACCAGTTCAGTCGTCTGCAGCCTCTTTCCTGCTCAGTGGCATTGGGACAGTGCTGTGTGGAGCCTGGAAGCTCCACCTCTGGTATAGTTGGAGATAATTAAGCCACTCGGTAATTACTTATTTTGTAAGTGAAACAACCTGACTCCTTTAACCTCCTCGATTCCTTTAATCATTCTTGTTGGGTTTTTCATTAGCTCAAGTTTTTCCACAACCTCTTTAAAACAAAACTGGACATGACAGTGTAATACAAACCTAACCAACACTGAGCATCGTAAGATTGTAACCAGCTTCCTGTGATTTGGGCCCTGCTAAGGCAAGTGGGTGATTCCTGTGATTAAGGCAGGTGGGTGGTAGGTTGCACACTGGGACTGGGAGACTGAGGAGTGGAATTGTTAATTGCCTCAGGGATTGGGAATTCAGGAGTAGGTCTCACCTTGTAGGTTAGAAACAAATGTAGCCATACTGCCATTAATGTTTCAATGAGTGTTTTGAACTGTCTCTGTGCCATTATACATTAAGAGAAGATCTCCGAGTCCATGTAAGCTGTTCAACAATCTTTGGAATTGTCAGTGGTCCTCAGAAGTCCTCTGTCCAGAGAGGAACTAGTACTGACGTTCTGCCTCCTTGGTCAGCTTTACATGGCTACATTTTAAGGGCCTGCTTAATTTCTGGCTTTATCTGAGCAAGGTTCTTGAGGTTATGTCATAGCTCAGTGATGGCGCAGATACTAAGGCTGTAGCTTCAAGCCCAGCACCGCAAATAAGTAAGCAAGCTCAGTGTATTCTCACGTCTGTGTAACCTTCTTTTTGTTATTCTCTGGCTGCTGTTACTATCCATTCAGGTCCACAGGCTAGAAACCCTGGTGTTATCTGTCATTGATTTTTCTTTGACATTCTTCCTAGGAGTTAATCATCAAGCCCTTTGGACTAAAGTTCTTTAATGTCTTCTTTCCTCTTCCCACTCCTAAAAAAGTCAAAAAAAGCATCTCTATGCAATCTTTAACAGCACTTACCTGGACTTCCCTCCACACATGACTTTCTCCATCATTTTCCCAAATTATTTTTTCTAAAGGACTTATCTGTTCATCTCTTATCTTTCTATTAGAAGATAGTGAATTTAACTTACCTAGTACAGTAACTCATTGTCTCCAGAGCCTGGCATGTGAGGCCGCGGGTGAGGTGATAGCCTGGCTGCCATGTCTTTTGGAATATGAAACTACTGCAACGCCAAGCAGCTACTCAAGAACAGTAGCTGGTGGTATGTCTCTGTCTAGAAGCACCAGCATTAGGAGCTAGTGGAAATCCAGGTTCATAGTCCCCACCCAGTGAGGAGGAGAGAAAGAATAACTGATCCAGGAGCTACATAAAGAGCGGCATCTTCAAGGGAGAACCATGTTCTGGCTTCAGGGAGGAAACTCAAAATGTCTCTGCAAATAGGCAGGCAATTTGGTGACTAGAGTTCTAGGACACAGAAGAGAAGTGGTTATGGGGTCTGGGAGAATTGGGAACATTTTTCAGAGCAACAAATCAATACAAAAAGATTTGGGTAGAGATATTATGAAATTTGGAGGAGAATGTTTTTCAGCTTGTACCTGGTGATAGTTGCATCTCTGAGACGCTGATAAATGTCTGTTGAATAATTTATTTGATTACCTTTTCACATTGACCTGTTAATATATTACTTGTTTACTGCTTCTGTGTTGGCATCTGTTTTCACTAGGCCTCTTTCTGTTTTATAAGCCAGTTCTTAAAGTTTCTTTTTTTTTTTTTAAGATGTATTTTATTTTTTTTTTTTATGTATGAGTGCTCCATCTGCATGTATACCTGCATGCCAGAAGAGGGCATCAGATCCCATTACAGATGGTTGTGAGCCACCATGTGGTTGCTGGGAATTAAACTCAGGACCTCTGGAAGACCAGATCTTAACCGCTGAGCCATCTCTCCAGCCCCCTCTTTCAGTTTCTTAAGCAAGGACCTAGGGAACATTTACTATGCACTAGCATCTAGTGATCTGTAGTACACATGCTTGGTGACTTCACAAGAGAGTAAGACACATGAAGGTGGCATATTATCTTTTCCTTGTGGCACCCAGACTGAATGTCCTGTCAGGTATAAGCTGATTCTGTGTGGGGCTGTTCTGTTGTCCTCTGGCTTCTTCATGTGAAGGGAAGTGATGTAATAGTGTAGGCATTGAATGAAGGGTAGCCAGAGCTCTGCTTGTAGTGTTTGCTGGACCTTGTCTCCTTCAGTTACTCTCTACCTTATCTTGTCCAGTCTTACCGAAGCTGGAACCTACAGACTTGGCTGCATTGGCTCACTATGATAGTAAGTGGGTCAGTTATTATAGGTGGCCACTCAGATAGTAAGTGACTCCAGGGACCCACCTATCTCCCTCCCCACCCCCAGCTCCAGCGCTGGAGTTACAGGGGTACACTGCGATGCTCAGCTTCTGCATGGGTGCTAGGGATCGAAACTCACGTCCACATACTTGTACAGAAAGCACTTTGCTGACTGAGCCGTCTCCGGAGCTCCAGTTACTTCAGTCTTGAAAGGAATTAAATTATGGTTGTTTCACCAGTAAGACAGCCACATGGCATAGCTGATCTAGAATATGATTTCTTTTGTTTGTCTTTCCTAAGTAGATTAGTCTCTTGGAGTCAAGTGTAAGTGAAGATGTATGTGGGTTTGGAAAGACATCGGGAATTCACAGGTTTCCGTATGGAATCTTATTTCTCCCAATAGTACCTCACTCCTGAGATACTGTTTCCCGGATACCTGTGCACAGAAAAGACACTGATGCATTAGACCCAGCAAGATGAGAAGTCATCCAGTACCTTAATCTTAACAGAAAGAACCAAAGCACTTGGAATCTACTGTGATAGATTAGGCCCCTAATCTATCTGAATAGATTATCTGAAGACACAGGTTGCTGTCTTCAGAGGTGTTGGGTGTTTAATTAACCAGCACCTTGGAAACTATGAATAGCCAGAACCCTTTCTGGACTGCTTCTGCATACCCCTTAGGTTATTTTAGGTTACCTGAATCCT
Organism: Arvicanthis niloticus; assembly: GCF_011762505.2. Classification (NCBI taxonomy): domain Eukaryota; kingdom Metazoa; phylum Chordata; class Mammalia; order Rodentia; family Muridae; genus Arvicanthis; species Arvicanthis niloticus. Next base: position 62,076,411 of record NC_047665.1, on the reverse strand, counting down.
TTCTGGACTCCTTCTGCATACCTCTTAGGTTATCTTAAGTTACCGGAGCGCAGTTCTGAGGCAAACCTTCATAATTAAAGAAACTAATTTGTCTAATAGCCCGTGGCAAGTCAGTGCAGTTGAGAAGTGAATCCAGATCTTGGGAAAATCATCCTAATCTAGCTGTTCCACCAACTACTCCCTATGTCTGGGCGTGTGTGTCAGCCCGTGTGCCTGCCCCTGTTCTGTAGACTGACTCAGCTTTTTTGTAGTCCCTCAGTAGTCACCAGGTCTCGTTCTGACCTTCTGCCCCATTTGTCCTGAATGTGCAAGCAAAGCACTTTCCCTCTGTCTGCTGCCTGTCCAGGAGTCCCAGGGTTCGTTTACCCCCGGAGTACCAGCAAAGGCAGTGGCCTCAACTTCTCCCCACTTTTCTGGATGCAGTGAGTATCCAAGCACCTGTTCCTGGGGACTAGGTTACCCATTAAGGAGCCAGCCCATCCTGCTGCTTCTAAGAAGACTTCCCAGCCCGTTCTTTTCCAACCTTCTTTCCTCTGGTCCCGCCACTGGTTCCAGAGAGTTCTGCAGTTACATGCAGTTTTCTATTTTCTGTTCTTTAAAATGCTGCCCTCGGCCCACCTCGAGTCCCATTCCTTCGCAGCCTCACTGCTTTCTTCCTGCCCTTCCCCTTCCGGGTTTCACTCTGCTCAACTCTGCTCTTCCCTTAGATGTTTGACCTTTGCAGGCACCGCTTACTCCCAGGTTCTTCCTATACGTGTGCCACCTTCTTTCTTTCTTGACTCCAGGCTGCTCAGCATGCTGGGCATCAGCACAACCAAAAAAATGGAAACAAACAAACAAACAAAAAAACCTCCACTTGTATTTTTAGTCTTAATCCTCATAGGCCCAAGCTCTAGAACCGCAAAGCTAAACCATGACAAAGCATCTTTGCCCTTAGAATGTTCCAGAATCCTCATGACTTTTCTTTTTTCTTTTTTCTTTTTTCTAATGGTAGCACTTTATCATAGAATGCTATCTTCCAAATACAGGTGAACTTTGGTCAAGAAGCATCTCTCTTCCTGTTATGTATAAGGTCAATGCAGAGAGGTGCCCTGGCACTGGGCCAAGAACCTGTTAGCCTGGCTGAGAGCAGCTCTTTCCAAGGAGCCACAGGTGGCTAGAAAGGTAGCACCTAGCCTGTGCCATGAAGACCAGCCTGTGTGCACAGCCTTGGCTACTTTATGGCCAGTCTGGCAAAAGGGTCAAGGGTGGGGACACAAAGGAAAGATGCTTTGTCCTGCCGAGCACGTGCTGTTAACTGGTGGGGAAAGCCAGTGTCTGACAAGAGCCTACTTTCAGAAGACTCACCCTGTGCTATAGACAGAGTAAGAGCGGTATAAATTTTATTAACTCTGCCTGGTGGTGGTGGCGCACGCCTTTAATCCCAGCACTTGGGAGGCAGAGGCAGGCGGATTTCTGAGTTCAAGGCCAGCCTGGTCTACAGAGTGAGTTCCAGGACAGCCTGGGCTATACAGAGAAACCCTGTCTCGAAAAAAAAAAATTTTTTTATTAACTCTGCATTATTTAAATTATGCTTGGTCATTCATTCTCATAAAAGATAGAATGTGATTTTCTGGTTTTGGATTATAACTTTGCTTGTGTTTGAAATAGAAAAAACAATTCTCTACCAATTAAGGTATTTCTCTTCTCAATAATGTGTTAATTTAGGAATGTGGTTTTCCCTGCAATCTATTCAACATGAAAGGCAGAATTAATATTTTTATTACCATTTTTAAAACTGAAGGCATTGCTCAGTAGTAGAGCACATGCTTAGCCTGAGTTGGTCCCCAGACTCCATCCCTCAAATTTTGAGGTTACTTATTTCAAAATAGCTTATAAAATTTCCTTACACAAGAGTTGGTAAGAAAATACATTAATAAACTGAATATCTAACTAGATACCTCAGCACATAGGTTTTTGTGCAACTACCAGGTTCTGCATGGAAAGTCTGGCTCATACGATGCTAAGTGTATTAGAATATCATTACATATTTATTTGTGATGCTGCATTTTTTTTTCAAGACAGGGTTTCTCTGTGTAGCCCTGGCTGTCCTGGCACTCACTGTGTAGACCAGGCTGGCCTTGAACTCAGAAATCTGCCTGCCTCTGCCTCCCAAGTGCTGGGATTTAAGGCGTGCGCCACCACTGCCCAGCGCTACATTTTCTTCTAATAGTCTCTTATGTCTTTTCTCCTCACATTTTAAATTTTAAGCATTTATTAGGATGACTTCATGACGTACTATGAAATAAGATTTTCACTGTTTCTTCAGTTAGAGGAAAGTACACTTCCTCTCTAAGATGATACTGTTACTATAGAGTTTAAGGTAACATGGGGCTGGCTGGGGGGTAGCATGATGGCATAGCACATATCCAGTATGGAGCAGGCCCTGGGCTTAACCTCAAGAGAGAAGAAAAGGCAGGGTGTTTGTAATGGCTTGCAATATCTCTGCAATTGTATAGTTATCTTTAGTAGTATTTATTAAATTAAGTATAACATAGAGATACCTTAACTTTTTGTTTTGTTTTGTTTGTGATGGGATGCGGGGGCAGGGTCTCATGTAACTCTGACTGGCCTGGAACTGGCTATGTAAACCAGGATGGCCTCCAGTTCACAGAAATCTGCCTCCCTCAGAGTGCTGGGATTAAAGGCATGCACCACCACGCCCAGTCTAAAAAAAAAAAAATTAAAACATGCCCCGAGGGAAAAAGAATCTTTTTTTTTTAATATGCTTTTTCTCACTTCCCTTCTCCCACTCACTCTAGCCCCACTTGCTCCAACCCAAAGGTTATTTATTTATTATATGTAAGTACATTGTAGCTGCCAGACACCCAATAATAGGGCATTAGATCTCATTACAGATGGTTGTAAGCCACCATGTAGTTTCTGGGATTTGAACTCATGACCTCAGGAGAACAGTCAGTGCTCTTAACCGCTGAGCCATCTCACCAGCCCAGGAAAAAAAGAATCTTAATAAAGAAGTTGAAAATTTAAAAACAAATGAGCCAACAAACAAAAAACAGATCTGGAGACTGGCTGCACAGTGTAGTAAATATATGTTACTAAACTGTAATTGAAAGTAGTTAATGATGGTGAATTTAGAACATACCCATTTTTTTCATTGTCAGAAAAGAGTCAACAGCCTCTCTCTCCCTCTCTTTCTCTCCATCTCCCTTTATCCCTCCCCCTCCCTCTCCCTCTCTTTCTCCCTCCCTGTCCTCCTCTCTCCCCCTCCCTCTGCCTCTCCTCATCATCTCTCTCCACATGTTCCCAGACAGCCTCTTCTCTTCTTTCTCTCCTTTCTCTTTCTGTCTTTCCTGGTCCCCATTCTTTCTCTGCCTCTACTCCCTTTCCCAAACCCCCTTCCCATGTCCCCCCAAACTTCATTTTATACTAGAAAAAAAGAAAAAGGAAGAAGTCAACCTAAGTGACATGAAGTTTAGAAACAGTTGTGACCTTTGCCCAAAGTACAGAGTTGGTATGGCAGGGACCGTGTGATGGGTTTGGATTGCAGGGGTCCTCCATGGGAGTATGGTTTCCAGAAGAGGACAGTGGAGAGGCTGCACCTCCCTTCTCCTGCAGATACAGCCGGTGTCTAAAGTGAGCAGGGGTCCATGAGACAGCCTCATCGGAAGACCAGAAGACGAAGACCTTGTTGTGCAGTCCCGGAGAGCACCTGCCTCAAGGAGCTTCACTTCCAAGCTTCTTTGCTTTGGCATCTGCTCTGTGAGGCTGACAGCCGAGGGGGCAGAGTGGTTCCCAGGCACCTGCCTGCCATCCCCTGCAGCTACACATGGGCTGCGGCTGAGCAGATGACTGCCTGCTGGCCCCATCCTGGTCTTCCCTCACTGCTTTTGTTCTTATGAACCCTCGCTCATCAAATACTTAGAAAGAGGAAGCTGAAAGTTGGTTTGATCTGTCTTAGTTAGGGTTTTACTGCTGTGAGCAGACATCATGACCAAGGCAACTCTTGTAAGGACAACATATATTTGGGGCTGGCTTACAGGTTCAGAGTTTCAGTCAGTTATTATCAAGGTGGCATCCAGGCAGGCATGGTGCAGGAGGAACTGAAAGTTCTACATCTTCATCTGAAGGCTGCTAGTGGAAGACTGACTTCCAGGAAGCTAGGATGAGGGTCTTAAACCCATGTCCACAGTGACACAGCTACTCAAACAAGGCCACACCTACTCCAACAGGGCCACACCTCCTAATAGTGCCACTTCCTGGGTCAAGCCATCACATTATCCTACACTAAAGAAAGCTTTTTCTTAGAGAGGACCTGACCAGGAAATTATTTAAATGAGATATGTCAGGGCTATAATCTTTAGGGCAGTTTTCCTTTCTTTAAGCTTCGTGAATGATTTCAGGGTATGGAATTAGTATCCTTTCCCATTCCCAAATGGCTGTCTGCTCTGGAGGTTATGGTAGGGGATTATTCATGTTTTCTTTCTTTCTTTCTTTCTTCCTTCCTTCCTTCCTTCCTTTCTCTCTCTCTTTCTTTCTTTTCTTTTCTTTTTTTCTTTCTGTTTTGTTAAGTTATAGTGCTAACTTGGACCCTGTTTCCATTAGGAGATGAAAACATGGAAATTAAAAAACAAATTACAGGGATGAGAAGATTACTGAATGACAGCGCTGGAAGGATATATCAACGTGTCGGCAAAGAAGGGGAAAAATTAAAAGAAGAGCCACAGGATGTGGATTTAGTGTGGCCTCAGCGGTTGAACTCCTCCACCGAGGCCCCACAGGGGCCTTCTTCACGTGGGACGTGGAATGAACCACCAACCCAAAGCGGGCAGTTCTCAGGGCAGTCTGGTCCACGTTCTAGACCCTTCCAGAGTCAGCCCCGCATCTCTGCAAGTTCCAATGGTACGACTGTCCTACAGTATTTAGAATATCCTGGTGGGTTTGTTTCATTCCTAAATACCAAGTTCGTCCCTTGAGATCAGTCTATGACACTCTCCACTGGTCACCGTCCTCGCTGGGTTCTTTGTAATTTTCTTATGTAGAACTGAGGGTAGAACGCAGGATCTCACACATGCTAGGCCACTGCTGACTACTCAGCACCAGCTCCTGCACTGTGTTATTTTAAAAAAGGCCAAAGGGGAGGATGGAAAGAAGAAATCTTAAGTGTATAAAAACTCTGGAATGGAGAGTGAGGAAGGCCAGTGGGTCTGTGTTTAAAAAAAAAAAACAAACCAGCAGGTTTCTAGTAGAGTTTTAATGGAATCAGAATTTTCACCCACCAGTACACAGAAGATGCTGTCACCAGAGACTGGGCATTAATGCAGAAGCAGCTCCCTTTAGCACTGACAGAAGCTTCCCGGCTGTATTGTGTTACTAACTCGTGCTCTTGCTTATCCCTCGCTCCGCTTCCTCATCAGAGAGTCTTAGTTAGTGATGCTTCACACCTTCACCTTTTGTACAGCCCTGTTCTTTCCTCCTGCTCCAGTGCCAAATTGCTGAAACTGGAGCAGAGGTCACCTTTAAAGCAGCAGTTCTCAACCTGTGGGGCGTGACCCCTTGGGAGTCAACTGACTCTTTCACAAGGGTTTCCTAAGACCATCATAAAACACAGATACTTATGATACGATTCATAACAGTAGCAAATTATTGTTATAAACTAGCAACGAAAATAATTTTATGGCTGGGGATCACCACTACAGAGGCAACTGTATTAAAGTTGTCACAGTAATAGGAAGGTTGAGAATCACTGGTTTAAAGTAAAATTTCTTTAAAATCGCTGACTGGTAAGTTGGGAAGAGGGGTTCCAAAGTTTTTTTTTCAAAGCTTAGGGATAAGAATTGCTTTCCTTGATAATATTAATTTCCCATCCAGTGACGCTGGATGTTGTTTAGTTTATAAATTACATATGGATATGCAGGTTGTAGTTCTCATAAAGAATAAAGGAGAAATATGGCATTTCAGATTCCTTGAAAAGTTTAAGAATTTTCTTCCTTGTATTTTCATTTTATGAGATCCTCTGGTTTAAAAAAAAAAAAAAAAAAAAAAAAAAAGGTTTGATTTTCTTTTTTCCTTACACACAATTCACAATAACCAGTTCAGGGGACTGAGAAGTTGTCCTGAGACACTGATGAGACAATAAGGGACCCTAGCGATGTATGGAATCTCTCGTCCTCCCAGTATTATTACATAGGCAAGTATCAAGTTCACATGCTGGCAGGCTTCCAGGTTAGAGGGACGTTGCTCTTTAAAGGCTCCTCCATAAAAATAAAAAGTCAGTTCTCTTTAAAAGTGGAAAATGATTTATAATGAGCTGAGAAGGGCTAGTTTTGTCCTCTAAAAAAATCATAAAGACAGTACTTAGATTAGTGCCAGTGACATTCTGCAAAACCCTCTTAACTCCACTCCAGTAAGAGGAAAAAGCAGGGCACGTGGGTATATAGAAAGTGTGATTCTCCCACATCAATAATTTTAGGGTAACATATTCTACTCAACGATTCTACTACACAAGAGTGATAGATTTACCTTAGAAACGGATACTAATATTAAAAGTTTACAAAGATCCCTCCAAATCAGTCAGAACAGGTCTTTCCTTTTTATTGCGTGCATCATTTCAGTACAAATACAGTACACAAGGGGCAGAACACAGAGTTCAGCAGTTACACTGTCAGTCCCATAGCATGGAGGCCTGAGTTTAAAATCCAGGTACGGCTTCTGTAACCCCAGCACTAGCAGCATGAAGTCAGAACAAACATGCTGGCCAGTCAGTCTAACCAGGTCAGCAGGCTCCAAGTTCACTGAGAGATCCCGTTCTTCAAGGAAGACACCTGACATCGACCTTTGCCCTCCACACTCACATGCACACCCATGTGATCATATAAAACCACCATGCACACACAGACACACAAAATACACTGTACAGTTGATCCTTGAGTACCGTATGCTGGAACTAGATTCTGTAGAGATTTGCAACATTGGGCAAACCCTCAGATGGACATCACAGTTTAGAAACAGTGAAAAAATATGTGGAAGTTAGACATGTCATCAATGCATAAAATATGTCTATACTATCAGTTATTTTTTATCTACTACCAAAATACATACACTTATTTTTTTAAATTAATTTATTAGAACTTAGGCACACAAACACTGTATAGACTGTCATGTTGTCACTTACAGTTAAGAGAAATTTTTAAAATGTAAATTTTTTAACTGCCCACTGTTACCACTGTGGGGAGTTAGAAATCAAAGTAGGGTCTTTGACTTCACCTGGGACTGTGCCTCGCCCACCTCCCACAGTCCCTCAGGAATCACTTGGCTACAGCTGTGACTGCCCTGTGTTACTTGGGGAGGGTGGGTCACCTCACTTTGCTTCCATTGGACTATTGCTGCTTGTGCTTCTCCAGAAGTTACCTTTAATTCTTCTGTGGGTTTGCTGTGGTAAACATCAGTATCCACAAATCATGAGTATTACAGGAGTAATATCTGGTGGATGATGAAACAGGTAATTGGGACAAAACCTATTACTTGACCTCACCTGCCTGCCAGAAACTTAAGAAGCAGCTGCCCCTGAGACTACCTCGATGCATGGTAGCCAACCTGGGGCTGGGGAAGTCCAGCTGCCGAAGCTTTTTGCCCAGTGTTCTGTTTTAGTTCACAGACAATGGGGAAATATATGTTCATATATGGGAGAAACGGAAGAGAACAACTTTGTTAAGGAGCGTACAGTAAACGGTGAGAAAGAGACAGCGAGGGCCTCATAAGAAGCTGGGTGGAGAAAAGAGGGATGGTCCTTCATGTAGAAGAACAACTACAGACACCTCCAGGCAAGAAAACGCTGGCCTCCCCACCCTGCCTCCTGCTTCTCCCCACCCCAGGCAGAGAGTTCTAGAAGTTTCTGCATATCTACAGTTCTTCATTGCTACTAGTTTTTGTTAGGGTGTCTTAAGTTTTACTATGAACTGTAGCATGCAGACCAGCAGTGGTTCTTTAAGACTACTACAGAGCTGGACTTTGTGTTTTTGCTTTTGCTGTTTGAGAAAATAGCATGAGTGTTTTATCATGACTTGTCAGAGCCTTGTGGTAGACAGGCCTGCCTTGGTAGTGCATTGTGTGCCCAAGTTTACACAGACCCTGTGACAGCATCGTTCACATAGACCCTGCAACAGCACAGCATGCACCTTACAAATTGAAGCCTGGATAAATAGATAAACCCCCACGTTTAGGTGGTGAAAATCACTAGGTATGTTTTCTTCTGAGACAGTTTGATGATAATTGTGTATACTTCAAAATCATGTCAAGATAATATTTTTTTCCTTTTCTTTATAATTAATTTTTGCATGCTTTGGGGGTATATCATTCTTTTCTTTCATGCTTAGGAGAACTTCCAGGGGTGAATTCGACAGTTGGATCCAACTGCTGTACTTGTAACTGCCAGTCAACCTTGCAGGCCATTCTCCAAGAACTCAAGACCATGAGGAAATTAATGCAGTTTCAAGCAGGTACAAAGATCGGCCCTCCACACACATCCTCTGCTGGTGATGTACAGCTGACGTCTTCGCTTGTATGCACTGTCCTTTTGTCCCACACTCCTCCCACCTTGCCGTCTGTCTTGCTGTGTCTTTTCAAGTATTTATTTTCTCTACTCTTTCAACAACCTGTGATTTTGTCTTTTTTTTTTGCAAATCAAACAAATTTTGTTATTGCCCCTAATACTGCTGTTGGGCACATCCTCGTGAACACAGCACACTTCATCTCTTGATCTCCTGGTACTTCACAAATGCTAGTTAATTAAATTTTGGAATATCTTATGTGAAAGAGCCCTTCAGGAAATACATGCTTCCCTGTTGAAGATGCTCAAGGACATGAGCAAATGAAAAGCAGTGAGCCCCAGGCTCTGCCTGCCTGTGCCGTTCTGCTTGCACTAGGACAAAGATGGTTAGGCACACCTCGTGTCTGGTCTGTCCGCTTCCTTCACTTGACTCTTTGTTCTCTGTCATTGTGTAGGGAATAACCTAGCAGGGCATGTGTGACTGGGGATTGAACCACCAGTTTCTCACCTAGCTGGATGACGTCTATGCTTCCTGTTCTCATCTGTGAGCGAGTATTAATGTCCGATTCACAGGGTTGTTTTTTATTTTATTTATTTATTTATTTTTATTTTATATTTTATTTACATTTCAGATGCCATCCCCTTTCCCCATTTCCCCTCCCTAGAAAACCCCTATCCCATGCCCCATTTTTCTTTTTGCTTTTATACAATTTTTTTAAAATGTTAATCAAAGGCTTTATAAGTTTGGTAATGCTCAATCAGAAGTGTAACCCAATACCCAACCTAGATATAAAAACTATCTTTGACTGGTGGAGACACGTGAACATCTGCCTCCATATCCCCCTTCTCTTTCTTTCTCTTTCTCTCTCTCATCACCTAGCTTCTCCTCTCCTTCATCTTCTCCTCTCCTTACTCCATCTCTTCCTCTCAGTACTCCTTCCCCCTTAGCTCCTCCTACATATCACTCTTCCTGTTAAAATAAAACTTTTCTCTCAAAATACAATTAAAGCATAATTATTCCTAGTTGTACCAGTGAGGTACAAGATAGTCCTAATACCCAGTCCATCATTTTGTTGACTAACCAAAACCTCTGTCATCTTTTCTAATTAAATCACTTAGTTTTGAACCTGCCTTTTTTCTTGGCTTTAGAATGAATGTCAGCTGAAAACCATCCACTCAGATCTTTTCTCTCAAAGTAAATAGCCAGGGTTGGCTATGAGACTATAGGTCCTCAACCCCGTCAGAAATTCAGAATGACTGAGTTAACTGAAATTATGGGAAGCACTAAGCATAGCTTCTAAAACTTAGCCAATTTATAGAGACTGCTGAACACCTGGAAAGCCAGGGTTGTTTTTTAAATGTGACTGAGGTAGCAGCAGTAAATGAGTCTTGTAAGGCAGACTGCACGCCTCTGTTCTTTTAAGGGTCCCACAGCACCCGGTAGAAATTTGGAAGTCAAGGTCTTTGTCTAGTAGAACATTTTCTAATCGTCACAATTGGTAAGGAAAACAGAATTTTTATTTTGTTGCGTATGCAAAAATAACAAGACCCTCTGGACAACAGAAACTTCTTGGTGCTGTTCATGTGGAATAGCAGGACAGCAGCCCAGGCCTATGGTGATGGGTCTGCTGACCCTTAACACAGTAGTGTTCACAGTCATCTCTCAGAAAGTGCACTCTGTGCCAGCATCCCAGTAAGACCCTCACATTCGGTGATGTGGTTCTGATATAGGAAGCTTAGTACTTAGACACATCAGTCACCCACAGTCCCAGGTTTAAAGAAAGCAAAAGGATTTATTTCTGGGAAATATCTCTTTAAGGACTGAACTTGGTCTCATCCCAATGCACAAGTGAGCATTTGGTGGATGAGTCGGTAAGCTCTTGGCTCGCCTCGGCCCACCATGATAACCAGTGCTCTCGATGACCTGGCAAAGGTTGAGTCTCCTACACAACGGCCCCAGAGAGAAAGGTTACCTTATTCTGATCTGGGCTGCTCACAGAGGGAGAATTTCTTAGTACTTAAGAAAATATGCATATGAAATAGTAATGATTTATTTTGTTACTTAAGCTCCTTATGCTGAAATGGCAAACTATGGATTGCGCCCATGTAGATCCTTGACTGGAGTCTTTTTAGAATCTATTAAGTAAATGCTACCTTGTCACCATGTTTTCTCTTCTGAACCTTTGCAGATTAGTGAGACACGTGGTTCTGGAGCTATGAGGAATTAAAAAAGGATAAACCGAATAAATGACTCTCCTTTAATTTTTTTAAACTTAAAAAGGAAAATCATGTTGTGTGGGCAGATTTACTTAATGGTTACCACCCGTGAGATTTAGATTTAAATTCTCTTTTGAAAGCTTTACCTTTATTTTACAGGAGGACGTAGACCAAGCAGTGAGAGCTGAGTGCAGGAAAACAGGGCTCTTTCAAGACTTGCAGGAGAAGCAAGACTTGATAGCCTTCTGTCTGGACACCAAAAGCTCTGGAAAAAGCGAGCTTAGAAAGAGCTTGAGCCTGGGGGCTGCAGCTTAGCTGCTTCTGATCATGGTTTCTAAAGTCCATTGACCCTGGGGACTAGACAGGCTATCCTGGAATCAAAATGCATCTGACTGTATGCTGGAATCTCTGGAGAAACCTTGTAACAATATTGATGTCCTAGCCCTGCCCCTGGGCGTTCTGACCTACCAAGTCCAGGACAGATTATTAAAGATTGGCGTACTTTTCAAAATGCCCCACTGATTCTGAAGTGTCACTAATCACCACATGCATAGTCAAAAAGGCCACTATCCAGGTAGCTGCTTCTAGAACTTAGACACTGCCTTCTAGTATAGAGATAAAAACATATTTGAATCAGTAGAAAATAAGAGGAAGCAGTCTGTGTTGATGTGCAATTAAGGACTTAATTTTCATGTGGCCTGTGTTTATAGGTTTGTTTCTGTTTAGAAAAAAAAAGGCAGAAATTTCTAGTGCTCTTATTTAGGAAGCCATGTTGATAGACAAGGAGTTGATACAAATTGAAACCGTATTCTCCTCTGTCCCATTCCATCAGAGTAGTTGATAAATGCTCCTTCTCGGAGCGTGTCTGTAAAAGGCCAACTTGCCATCTCGGATTCTTAAGTGCATTTTCAGTGTGAGTACCTGGTCATTGTACTATTTGTAGATTTGCTAATTCACTCGACTGGTTCAGAACTGGTGCTCCCACTTCTCATTATGTAAGAGTGAGGGAGAGAAGCAGGCAGCCTGACTTGACACTGGAGGAATACAGTGTGCAGAGATGGTTGATGTGCGAGAACATTTGATGAGGAAGGATGACAAATGAGGCTTTTCCGTGTGCTCACCCACCCAGCTTTATTCTAGATAGAATCCTTCTAAACTGTTTCCTTCAGCCTTGCCCAGATGATCATGATTCTGGCCCTTGTAGGATGTCACTGATCAGCTGACCTCCCAGTGTCGTTAGGGCTTTTGCTAGGATGGGCTTACCAGACAGCATGGGCGTCTTATCTAGATTTAAGTTCTGGAGTTTCTGGTGCAGACCTTCCACACAATAACGAAACCATGCTTTTTCATAGCTCTTAGCCCTTTCCTTCCATTGAAGCCAGGATGCTGTACTGATCCAATGAGCCAGGGTTTTCAGAGCTATTTCTCCTGGTGACACTCTAGTGTTAGGACTTTAAGGTGCCAAGTGAGATGTATCTACCTGTTCTTCTTCCCGAGGGAGCCTTACCTCAGAATCAGTTTGTAAATCACAGAGACAGGCCAGGGTAGGTTTTCCTCAGACACAAGTGCCTGTACCATATTTGTGTTTATTGTCCACAGTTGGAACTCAAAACAGACAACAACCCCCAATTTCCCTTATATGCTCCCAGCGAACCGCCGTCTCTCGCAAGAGAAATAAAAAGAAAAAAGTGCTCCCGAAGACTGTGGAACCGGTGACGACTGTGAAACCAAAGCCCAGTCCCTTGGAAATTGAGAAGAAACCAGCAGCCGTGGCCACAAGGCCACCTTGTCTCCAAGCTGCAGAGCGCACTTCCACCGAGGAGAACCACGTCTTGGGATTTGGCATTGTTCTGGAATCGCCGTCCTCAGATGTAAGTTGATATTTTCTGGCTGCCAACCTGGTTGATAGAAGTTTCAGGAACCTTATAGTATTAAGACACTTTCCACCGAACCAGTTCTGCCCCAAACAAGTAGGTAGGTATGCATGTGAGAAAGAGGAGACTAGTAAGAACCTGAAAAATGTGTGTCTTCCCTGTCCAAAGATATTCCGCTCCGTATCTCTGAAAGAAGAGGGGTGCGTTGTAAATAATCTGCTCACTAATTTCTCTACGATTTTTAATTTCCAAGTGGCAGTTTTCAATTTCCTCAATGTAGAAAACTAAGGGAACATAATTAAATCCTTTGTAGATGGGCATAAACGAACAGAAGCCTACAGATAAGGTCATACCTTTGTGGAAACACAAACTAAGAATAAGAAAGGAGCAGCAGAGCTAATTCTCTTTTATAGATGCAAGCCACACTGCTAATTAGGTGGCAGTGCCATGCCATTTACTCCTCATAATGATAGGTTAACGCTCTGCAAAGGTTTGCTATTTTAATATCGCGGCTAGAACGTTGTTGCAGACTGGGATGGTAGATTGCATCTGAGATATCCATCTGACATGCTGTTTTATATTCATGGGCCCATAAACGAATTTCTGTCATAATGTGCTGAATTTGCAGCTGCATACTCTATTTACGATATATCTTTATCTGGAGTACATTTAGGTTGTGAACCCCAACTTGTTGTCAGAGTTCTTAAAATAAACAAGAAAAAGTGATCTTTTGTTACCAGATTGCATAGGATGAGGCTCCTGCTGAGAGCTCCCACAGACTCCTATAGGACTGAAGTTTTACCCTGCCTCCTAAACTTTAAATAAGAAACAAATTGCTGATTCCCTTAAGTAGTCCCTTGTGAGTTAGAGGAAGACACTTTGCTAGCTTATAGCTACATCTGGGCCCTTATTGGAAAGAATCACCTCACTATGTTTTCAATCTAGAAAATTCTTTGCACTTTACTAGAGGCATTTGTTTCTTGGTATGGGACCAGCTCGCTTGTTTGATTGTATTGTGTCATCACAATAGCTAAGGCCTGGTGCAGTTAGGCTGTTTTTGATAAACTGTCATATTTTCCTTAAATTTCTTAAAATTCTTTTCTGCTAGGCATTGGTATATTAGAAACAGTAGTTGAGACTGTAGATTATGTGCTGTGTAGGCATGTCTAGTGCCATTAATAACTGAATTTCCCCTTTTTATTGTTAAATTCCAAGTGTATTTTAGCGACAAATTGGAGGTCTGGTAAAGACCCTGTGTACATTGACAAAATAGAATTTTTATTACTTTTACCAACATCAGTAGTTATTTATGTAATACATATAAACAGTTTGCATTTTATTCATGGCTGGTTCTGGTACTTGTTACTAAAAACCGATATCTTTAATCGATAGCATGATTGTAAAGAAAAGGTAGGCAAGCTGTGTGTGTGTCGTCTTTACAATACTGTCCGACAGCACTATTGAATTCATGTCTTCAGTGCATAAGTGAGCCGAGAGCCTCACCTAGAGAACTTAACACCGAGTCCCAGTACGCACTGCAAAAATGCTGTCCATGGACAGTGCTCGTTGATGCCCATCTGGCTGGCCCGAGAAGCTCCTGGGACAAGGAATGCACTTGATTCCAGAAAAAATGGACTCTCTGTGCTCAAGTACCCAGCTTTAGGTCCCTTTCTAATCTTTTAGTATTTCTTAGCTATGAGGCTATAAAATGTTTAATGGAAGTATAGAGGGAATAATTCTTCTAATTTTTATAGCAATTATCCTATAAAACAAGTTGGAGAGAACACAGGAGATAGGAGTCTTGCCTTAGAAAATGAGCTCTGAGATCGTCAGTGTCAGAGGCCGTCAGTCGTGGTAATGGGCATTTTGTCCACTGTGTCTCGAATAGCTGAGTGGCTTTGGAAAAAAGCAGGATGCTTCCAGGAGAGAAAACCTTGATGCTGTACATGAGGTACCGTCCATCTTCATCTGGGGGACACAAAGGAGCCACCAGTAAAGGTTTCATGTAGAGGAACAATCTGCCTGTGGGAGAGTAGTGACTGGAGTCTATTATGAATGACAGACAGATGAAGAAGGGAGAAGAGGGAGCAGTGGATTTCAACCTGAGAGTCACAACCCCTTTGAGAGTCGACTGTGCCTTTCACAGGAGTCGCATAGAAGATATCCTGCACATCAGATATTCATATTATGATTCTAACAGTAGCAAAATTACAGTTATGAGGTAGCAACCAAAAATAATTTTATGGTTGGGGGGCACCACAGCAATCAGGAGCTGTATTATAGGGTCACAGCCTTAGGAGGGTTGAGGACCACTGAACTACCATTTAGGCAAAAAGAAAAGAGATCCCTATGGCTAATCAGGCAAGAGTGGTAAGCCTGAATGTGAAGGGAGGGCCCTTGAGGACAGACTGCTTGCTGAAGGCAAAACAAATGCCGGGCTTGGTTTTGGGAAGGAGGTGGGTGGCTGGCTCTTACTAGCAGCTTTACTCAGGGTAGGACCACTCAGCAGTCTGGCTCCCTACTCTAGACAGGAAGGGAAAGTGAGTTCAGTTCCTCAACGTTCTTCAGACCCAGCTGGCAGAGGAGAAAGAGTAGTGTCAAGCACCACACCTCTGCTAATTGCTCTTCTAAATTAAAAGCAAACAAACAAACAAACAACAAACCTGTGAATTGTCCTTAAAGAGTCACAATGTATTAACTCTTACATTAACTTGTCATGTCACACAAATGCAATTGTGTGTATTCACAGCACAAACCCAAATGTAACAAACAGCCCGTGTGGTTCTGGAGATCACTGTAGGCAACACGTCTTCTGAGTGAGGATTATTCCTCCCTCAACACAGGAATGCACAGAGCTCTAACCAAGCCCACTGAAATATCAATCCGTTAAATGATACGCCATATATGGGAAAATCCTACTGCAATGCTTTATGTATAAAAGGTCCTTAATATATGCAGTTTCCTTAATCCACAAATGACAAAATATCTACTCTTGCATGAAGTACCTTGTACAAAATAACCTTAAAAATATTGGGTCCAGATTTGGCTTCAGCTATAGCCCATTCCTCAGTGTATCTGGCATTTGCTTGCTCTGTCCCTCCTCTCTGCCCATACACCGTCAGGGCTCTAAT